>NC_092523.1:78371818-78674848 GCF_037038585.1 Patagioenas fasciata | reverse complement strand
GTGAGTAAATGCAAACATGCTGTATCCAAGCATGCATAGCAATTTGTCTGGTATGTCTTAATCTCACTTCAATATCTAATTATGAAATTAATTAGACCAATTTTAATGGTTTTTGAGGGTTGCAAAATAGGGGACATACCAAACTGCTGTTACATGAAATGCAGCTGTAATTCCCCTCATCATTGCAAAACGCCTACCACCCTTTGGTGTTCACCAGGATGAAACTCACTGTAATTTCCCCCTTTATTTCTTTTCTTTCGAAAGTAGACCCAGTCCAGGCAAAATGGGGTGGGGGTTGAGGGGGGAATCCTGAGCTTCATAAGAAAGATCTGAATATAGAATATGAATGACAGTAGTGCAGAAGATCTCTCAGGAGAGTCACCTGTGCCTGTGTGTGTGCAATGGGTTGGAGGGATTGAAGAGAAGCTGTCAAATTAATGTATACTGTGATTAAGTTATAAAAGATGTACCCATCATTAACCAATTGACATGATAAATGTTTTCTGACCACCTGCAAAACGAGGGGATATTCTTCAAGCTTTAGATCCTTTTGCATGACAAGAAGGAGACAGAAGATTAAGTGATACATTGATTAGAAGCAGAGTACTTAGTTTATATTCAACTAATAATAGATGTATTGTAAATAAGAAATGAAACAATTATAACATCATCAATTATTTCTTATTATAGATGTATGGTATGTCAAAATTTTCAAAAGTTGTCATTCATATGTAATAATTATGTGAATATAAGCAATGCAAGAGCATCCAGTCTTTGGAGCACTTATGGAGCATGATCCCCAGCGCTGATACAATAAAGAATGCTGCTTAACAGTCTAATTGACTCTGCTGTTAAGTTTATTTCACTGTTTCAGGACCCCCTTGTTTCATATTTACTATGGAACACAGCAGTAACTTAACTTTCTTGGCAAGGATCCTGTTACCTGCTTTTCTGAGCTCTGGTGCTTCAATCCCCACTCCCACAGGGGGAGCTGAGGCACATTTTGAAAATTCGGGATAGCAGAAAATGCAAGTGGTTTGTTTTCCTTATGGCAAATAGTACCTTTCTGCTGGACGCGATGTTGTGGTGTTCAGACACACAAACCTCATAAGACCCAGTCCCTAGCTAGAAGGGAACCGTTCCTGGTGTTGAGTTATGGCTTGCAAAGTCAGGGCTTTGGTACCTTAGGGTAGATTGGTGGTGGTGTAGTGTAAGGCTGTTAACCACAAAGCCCTGTTGCTGCCTTTTATTGAGGGTTTTGCTGAATGATGTGCCTGTAGGAGATTGCTTTGTCTGGAAATACCATGAGTAACAATTGCTTCACAGAGGAGGAGGAGGAGGAGGTAGTCATCAGTTAGCTGATCTCCAGGCAACTTCCTTGGCAGCATTACATTGTTATGCACACAAACAAGAGACCTTGATTGTTGTTTTAGTTGATGAACCTCTTGCGTATTGTCTGCAATGCAGATGCCACTGATGGCAAATGGCATAATAATGTTGGTGCTTGAGCTAGGATTCACAGTCTTCCAGAAGCAAAAGTTTAGCATCCTGGTATGAGATGTGATGGCACTTTTAGACATACACCCAAATATTTCTTGGTAGGTATATGTTTTCCTGGTCAAATAACACAATACATTGCAGTTCCCATCAACTGGCTGACTGGAAATGTGCTGTCTGCAGAAGCCTGAAAGTCAAAGATCTCCCAGGCCAGCATCAATTTTGCACAGATCATTTCACAAATCCGAGAGCAGCAGCTCCCACACTTTACTAAACTTCTTAACTGCTTTGGAATTTCATCTAGGGATCGGTCACAGTAGAGGCTGCTACGACAGCCCATTATGCAGAGAAAATGAAAAAATCTTAATTAATTAAACCTACTATCATACTTTTCACATCGGAGAAAAAGAAACTAAGATGTCCAAAGGTTAAACGACTTGACTAAAATTTGTTAATGCAGCAGATAGAGCTACAAACTGTATGGCTTAGGATTCCACAGCTTCATGTGTTCTCCCCTCTGTGGGTTGTTAGCCAGTGTTTTCTAGATTTGAGAACCTCAGATGGGCTTCAGCTGCCACTTGGAGAGCAGCAGTGATGAGTATTTGTCATTCAAGTCACTGCCAACGTTATGGGAAAGACCAAATTTACTTGCATCCTACAAGAATTTGATAGCCCCCTGGCAGGGCTTATTAAAAGGTGTGAAAGCCTACAAAGGTTGATTAACAGAAATGACATTGTATGTTACTTGTGCATTTTCCCCCAAATAAAGGTATTATCCCTCATTCTGGATGTGAAAATTGTCATAGTCTGTGTGGCAAAACAGAGGCCAAATCCATTGAGTGAAGACACAGATATCTCTGATTTCATATCCCCAGTCTCCTAACTCAGGATCTGTTTCATTTGAACTAAAGTTGATTTAATGAACAGAAATAACAAAGAGTTGTAATGGCTGAAAAGAGACTACTTTTAGCTATAAAACAAAACAAAACCAAACCAAAATAATGAAATGGAGTATTACAGCCTGCAGAATACCCCAAGAAGGACTGTTCTTAGGAACAATAGATATTCTGACATCTCTTTTGATCCTTTTGCTTTCTCTTTACTGTATCAGCTGATGCCTTTTGTTTTTTCTCATCACCTTCCCTCTCTGGTTACAAAGCAGTGTTCTTCTTGACCCTTATTTCCCGTTTGACTTTCTAAAACCAGAGTGAAGGCTGTGGTGTGGTCTTTGAGACCACGTTATCCAACTAATCTGGGAAGATTAGCACACATTTGGTCAGCTTTAGGTAGACAAAAGCTGGACTGGATTGTTAAGGTGTAAAAGCCCAGCTGGATGAAAGAAGGTAAATCATTTTAGACTGTCGCCATTTAAAAGGCATTTAAAAGCAAAGAATAGAAGATTTTAAAGTAGAGTCACGAGGAAGGTTGCACAGATATGTATAGAGTGTGCTGGAGACGAGTGAAGCTCAACGTTTCTGGTGATGAGTATTTTGGAAGAGTCTAATTCTTACCGTGGGAGAGCGTTATATACAAAGTTTTGGATCTGGATTTCTCTGAGAGCATCAGGAATGACATTTTGACTGTCTAGGCAATAAAATTCCCATAGGTTTCACCAAAACTAGGAATTAAACATGTTTCTGGTCATGAAACATGTAGTTACCTCCTCAATTGTTTTACCTTTTGACAGCATTTCTAGAGGACCTTTGGATCTAATGCCCTGTGTTACTTACTTGGTTTGATTTTGGGCCAGTCTGCTGCTTCTATCCTGTGGTCTTCGTACTTGGTGCCCGAATAGGCAAAGAGGTAGCGGCTGATTTCTGCTCGTCCTCGCAGATTGAAGTATGTCAGCTTGTACTGTGGCATGGTGGATCCCTGCAAGAGAACACACAGGATTGCTTTCAATGTAACTCAACTCTTTCATATACCATACGTTTGGTTTTGAAACACAAGCTTGTACAATGCAAAGGACATATTACACTAAGCTGTGATGTGTCGATCATTGCGTTAGTCGTGCTTTTTTGTTCTGCGTTTGTCAGCCACACTGTTCAGACATGGACAATGACAGATAAACTTGTGATTCCTCCTCACTTATCTCCAGAAAGATGGCTTGATTTATTTTTATCTTTAGACATATTAAGGACTTTCAACTTTCATTTACTTTTCTTGTGACTCCAGACTCAGGCTATTTCTATAGAGGAGGTTCTTAGGGACATGGTTTAGTGCTAGAGTTGGGTTAGGTTATGGTGGGACTCGATGATCCTGAGGGTCTCTTCTAACCAAAATGATTCTATGATTCTATAATGTGTTTTTCAGCATGCAAATCTGAAATAATATACTGTAGCAGAAGACAGATGCTGTCTTGAGTGACATCTTTGTTCAAGTCTGCCCTGCTCAGCCTCTATTGCTTACAGGGACCTTCATCCAAGACCAAGTCACAAGAATTGCCAAACTGATTTAATTCTTCTCACTATTACCCTAGTTGTGTAGGCAACTGATCTATTTTAGAAGCAAAAATTTGTTATGGAAACTAGGCTGCACTGTTGTTTTGAGAAAATCGGCATCAAATTCTCAGTTTCTTGTACAGAAGCCAAAAGAAAACTTGAAATGATTTTGTTAGGCTTTCATGGGAATTTATTCCTTCAGTTCTAGTTGGGAACCATGTAACAGAAAGGCTCTATTTTTTTCTCAGTGTAACAGGCAACAAAAGAAAATACGAGTTTGATTGTACAAGGATGGTGCAGGAAAGGTGGACAGCTAAGGTGCCTTTAAGTAAAAAATAAGCTTTTAAACTCTGTGCAGATAGCACCTTAATAAGAAAGACCTATGAACCCAGCTGAGATTTAAATGTGTTGGCTAAAAGAAACTGAAACAACCATCTGCCTCCTTCCCCGAAGCAAAACCATTTCTCATTCTGGCCTTAAAGTCATTCACCATTCTTTTATAACCACCAGATTCAGGGTGTTTCAAATAAAATGTATAACACGGATTCTCTGCGCTAAGAAAGAAAGGGAACTACAGGTGCTTCAAAGCAAAGATGCTACTACAATCATTATTATTAAGTCAAACAAGTGTTTTCCTTCACATTGTATAAAAGAGGGAAGCTGTGGGCAAAATCAGTTACATTGGGATGCGATTGGTTTTCTAGATGTGTTAATTACTAGAAAATACATTTATCTGCTGCTTGGCAAATGTGGATCGCAGATTACAGGTGTGTTTTTTTCTTTAAAGAGAAAAATTTGACAATTCATTTTTTCAAACATGTTTTAGGTAAGCAGCAAAACTTTGTTATTCTAATTTCAATTTACATGCTCAGATTTACTACTTATTATGCTTATTGTGTTTGCAGAATAATACTGTATATTATTACACTTTGTTATTTACTTACGTGGAATGAGTTTGAATTATAGGTTTACAAACTCAATGTGTGAAGTAAGGATGAGAACCCAGCTTTCTTTTTACCCCATTTATCCCTGCTTCTGATTTGGTATTGCCATTGAGAGCAAGGAATGACATTTTTAAAAGAGTGTGCGTTATCGGAGGTGCAAATTAGACACGACTTAGTGATTTGGGAGTAAAAGGGGAAAAAAAACCCACTCATATTTTACTTTGCAATTTTTCTAGAGGCAAGTGAATAGTATTGATTCAATCTGCTCAACGTTTCTGGTGGCGAGTATTTTGGAAGAGTCTAATTCTTACCGTGGGAGAACTCTGTATACAAAGACATGTATAATCAGGAGCAGCGAGATGATGTAAAGAAAAGGGAATTTTGGCTGAAGGTCAGAAAGTCTTTCTGGCTGTTGTGGTAGACGGTGGAATATTTTGGTCTGTCAAGGAAGCAGTGGAAACTATTGTTTGAAATGTCTAAAGCAAAGCTAAACAAATTTCTAATGAATACACCGTAAGGAGTAATCAAATATTTGCAGTGCTGATACACATTTAAGCTTCTGATTTTTTTTCCATCCGTGAACAAAAAAACCCCAACCCTACAAGGACTTTACCAAAAACACTTGACGTTTTAAAGGCCTCTATAGCTTTCTTGTAAGCATGTTTTTGTAAATGTTTGTAGGTTTTATTTTTTATTTGTATTCATTGTGAAATGTCAGGAGTAGTGCTTCCTAAACAAGTCCACATAGGTTTCTAAAGGAAAGAAATGGTTGTGTTTGGAATGGCTTTTGCTAAACATACAAAGTAAGTTGTTGGGTCTTTTCCTCATCCTCCTTTGCCCCATTCTCCCAGTGTGTTTCATAAATGAATGGATCATGAGGAACACATTAAAACCATTTTTAAAATGGCCAAAATTATGAAATGATTGAAAAATGCCACTTCCAGGAGAAAAAGGTGTATTTTTGATCTTTAAGTTTGAGCTTTTTATTGGTCGGGGGGCAGCGGAATCTTTAAAATTATTTATAATTATTTTCCTTTGCTTTTAGATTTAATATGGCTTAAAAAAACTGGGAGATCTTGGAGGGGAGGATCTTGGTGCCCAGGCTTGCAGACATTGGACCACCTGCTTAGTGCTATTAAATCTGTGCAGGTGAGTTTGTTGCAAAACCAAGTGTTTATTTATGCAGGAGGGGGTTGTTTTACCCCCTACAGATAAATCTGCCACCTAAACAGTGCTTTTTTCCATTTATAAAGCCATGAATACATACAGATCCCACCTGTACACCTGCCCTGGGCTGATAGTCAACACCTGAGGAAACCTCAGCCCTGGTTTTATCACACACAGCTTCAAAGCAGTGAATTCAACTAGTCTAAATTCACTATTAAATTAGCTTGAATACTTTCAAGTTGTTAACCCTCTTAGCTGGTTTTCCAGCTTTCCTCTGTGGCTTTCTTAAAGCTGGCTTAACTGGCTTTAACATACCTTTAAGCAAAAGATTAGCAGATCTCATGATTAAATTCAACTTTTGGAGCCACCCGGTGACAAAGTCAAATGGGAAATCTGAGAGGAGTCCGAAAAATGTGTGGAAGTGGCGTCTTCTACATTGCTCAGGAGTCAAAATTCAGGCTGAACTTACAAGTAGCTCAGACATCATAGGCCAGATTTAAAAATAAGGACAAGAAAACAAAAGGCAGCACTTAATTTGATTTTCTTGAATAAGGTTATTAATATTTGAAGTGACAGGCAGCAAGAGATTTTTCCTGAGCTGGGGGCGGAAGGGAAGAAACCAGCTAAATTGAGCTGTTTGTTCACATCTATCCAAGGTCTGACAAAGCACCTCGTTGTGCAAAGTCCCCTTTAATTGTACTTTGCACTGTGAGAAGTTAAAGGTTTTCTTGCCTCAGGGTTTTATCATTGTTATAGGGTTTTACAAAGCCCAACTGTTCCCTCCAACAAGCAAGACTAGTAGGGTTGCACTAAGGTTCATCTGAGTATTTCAAAAAATCTGGGACTCTGCCTGGAAGAGAAGATGCATTGCGCTCTGTGTATATTTATTTAACATGAGGGTTCTTCATTAATTTAGCAGTCACTTATGGAAAGCACCGCAGCTAGCCCAACACAACACTGCCAAAAACTGGGAGCTGGAGTGAGAAGAAACTATAACAACAAATCAGCTTCTACTCACTTAAGCCTACAGGTGTCTTTTTGCCAAGAAGCATCTTGCTTTATGAAGTGCGGAACAGAGTTCATGCCCTCTCTAAGCAATCATCTCGCTGAAAAGCTTGGTGGATATTTTGCTTGCTTTTTGTTCTTAGTGCTGCTTTTAAGGGATTGTTGCTATTTCCTCACAAGGTGTTTCTGCAGAGTTGGCCTGGAGATTAGATGAGTAAGCGGGTGGAGGAGGCATCGCGATTTCTGCCAATTCATATATTTCCTCACGTATTTCTGTGATGTCCTAGATGCACCACGTACACAGCTTGAAGTTCTCATAGCTTGAAGTTCTCATAACCAGTATCAGCTGAACGTTTTCCGTTAATGGTAACACTGGGATTTCAGAGGGAAAACTATTCCTTCTCTTCCTTACTTCCAGTCTCAGGGTGCAGTAATGTGAATGTAGATTAGGAAACTCAGTTTAGAAAGGCAAAAGAGAGAAGCTGGCTGGGTCTATGGGGTGTGCTTTTCCTTTGGCCATTAGGTCAGGAGTAACCTATCCAAGTATGAGCGGTGGATTTTGGGGTCTGATCCTTAGGGACTGGGGAGTGCAAAGAAATACTTTTTCAACCAAGAAGGAGACTTGCCCTGCCTTATTCCACCTGGGAAATTTTAGGAATATGAAATTCAGTTTTTTCCTGTCTTGCTTCTCAGACAATTAAGTTCCTCATCCTTGTAAATGGAGAACAGAGTAATAAAGCAGCTTTATCCTTCTCCAATTTTAAAAACTGTTTCCCTGTCCAAGCGAGTCTTTCTGCCTTCATTTTTGTTTAATTTTCAGTTTTTAGAGAGAGGAACTGGAGACACAAGACTTAAGTAGTTTTTGTAGAAGGCACATAAAGAAAAACTTCCACAGCTGTATATTATAAAATGCACTTTGCCGTTTTTACAAGGTAGGAAAGATAGAAAATGCCCATGTCCAGTATTTGCTGCTTTTAATATAACCAACCTAACACAATGGTCAAGTTGATTGCTGCAGAAATGCCTTAAATATTTTTCCCTTAGATGAAAAAAAATAGTCTCCCTAAAGACTCCCTGTATTTATATTTGATGTCTCAATTCAGAGCTGAAATTCCAAAGAGAAACAGTGAGATATCGGTCCGTTTGGGGGAGAAAAGAGTTTGATGGTGAGGAATGTGTCCGTGCCACCAAGAACCGGGCGCGGGGTGGCTTTTACCATGACATTAAAAATATTAGAGGTTTAAGGTATATTTTCAGCCTTTGAAAACTAATAATAGTAAGGATTTGTTTGTTTCTGTTTGGTTATTCCTTTTTCGGCCAAAAGATGTTTTATTAATGCTTTTTTAGCAAAGAAAATAAGGAAATTTTGGGGGAGAAGGATTGGAGAATATTGAGAGATTAATGGAAGACCGCGGATCTTCCAATGGAAGATTTCCACAGCAGTCTGTGTTTTGACGGAGAATAAAACTAAAAGCTTTAAGCAGTTCTATCTAATTCCTGTCAGCTCTCAGGCTGAAAAGCAACAATCTCTATTCCCGCTCCGCCCCCGTTATAGAAAACAAACATTTTAATTTGAGCTCTTCTTTTTCTACGCCAAATTGCAATCTGGACCTTGGAGAAAAAAAACCTCCACACTCTTCTGTTTAACACACGAACCATCTGAAGTAAATGTTTATGCAATTTGATGTAGGCTTGAGTTTTGAAATAACAAATCCCAAATGTAATGGTTGTGGCCTGATACTTCTTAGCATGATTTTCAAGACTAGATATATAGGCATGGTTTAAAGTGCTTTGGTTTTTTTTTGGTTGGATTGTGCATGTTTTTACCCAGTGTGGGGGCTATTTGCAAACTGGGATGGAAATCAGTCTCTTAACATGAGATTTTAAGGCACTGATGTTGGATTACTGAGCAGTACTAATAATATGAGTATGCTGTGACCTAATGAGTGCTGTGTGAAAGCCTAATCTTATGTAAAAACCCTAATTTTATGTAAATAACTTTTAAAATTGCTTTGTGCAGCCTCCTGAGCTGTAATGAACTCCAAGTGAATAAATTGCACACCTGAGACTGCAATTCTGTTAGTAAACAAAATTGCAAGAGAAGAGATCTCGGGCAAGATGCAGACTAAGGAGTGGTTGGGATAATTTCTCAGGAGAGACTATTTAAATCTCTTATTTCCTCATCAGACGTTTTAAGAATTCCCTGAAGTGTTTCGCAGTAGAACAAGAAGCCTAAACAATCTCAATTTCAGCCAACACCGGTAATTCCTGTAAAATTCATGCTTTGCATCTGTCTCTGTAGCCTTCAGATAAATCAGCACCCCCTCACAATATCCCTACAAAGTGAGTCATGTTTCTTTCTGTAAGTGGTTTAGTCAGGTCTCCAAAGGCAGCATCCTGGTTTTGCCAGGATGATTTCACATCCATTTCCTGAGCTCTCAACTTTGTCCAGCACAGTGATTTGTACAACAACTGTCTTGGCCACCTCGCATCTTTCCTTGAATGTGAAAGAATCAGCTTTTTTCCCTATCCCAGCCAGTAATTGTGTGTGTGTATATGTACAACGGGGAGTACAAACACCAGCTCCTTGCCTAAACTACTTTGTTCTTGAACTGTCACATGTTGTGAATCTGCTGTACAACTTTCCAAAAATAAACAAAATTACAGGTATTAAAAAAAGAGCTAATAGGCTTTTCAGCACCATATGTGCTTGCTGTAGCTGGCACAAGCAAGGTTTATTCACTTTGCAGAGTTCTCCAGCACTGCCCACCAGATCTCCTGGCACCACCATGGCCAGGATGCAGCAGCACAGTGGGCTGCAGCACCATTCTTGTGTATTTTCAGGTATTTCGAAATCGTTTTCACAGACAGAGTGAGCCCGAGGAGACCCAGGACCTCATTGAAGTGCTCTTTAGGCTTTACTGCTCCTTCTTGAGAGGACCAGCCCTTGCAAATGTGGACCTACAGCCTTGAACAACACCTGGCTGCAAGCCTGGGGTCACCTGGGCTGGGCTGAAAGTGATAAATGTCCAAGACCCCAAGAGCTGTGGCCACAAAGTGCTTGATATGTAAAACCCTGATCTGTGTGTCCCTAGACATAAGAAGAAAGTAGTTCCTGAGCAGCAGTTTGCGGTTGATTTTTGCCTTTATTCATGGGTACACAAGGCGAAAAAAATGCTCATTTACCTGAGAGACTTGTGTCCCTTGTTTCTTCCTTCCTACTGCCAAACATCAACTAAAAGAAGATTGGGAGACAGCTCAAACCACCCTTTCTGTGCACCTTTCTTTTTTTTGCTTCTCCCTTTGCCATCTGCTGCCCAAATCCAAAGCATGGATGTGTCCATCTGGTATTTCTGAATGTCCTTGTTTCCTTTCCTACCCCGTTCCACGCTCGTGCTTTACAGAGTCATTCCAGCAACATTTAAAGTTACTTCTAAAGAGGTGCAAAATAAACTTTTCATTTGTTTCAGTTCATGTTTTTTTCTTTGCAAAAATTGCATCTTTTAAGTACGAAAATACCAGCATTTACAAACAGTTCTAAGGGGCATAGAAGTCTGGGAAAAATACTTACAGCTAAGGTTTGCTTGCTTGAATAGTTTGAAATGAGCAGTGAATAAAGGATGGCTTTCAACAGAAGAAATGTGTGCAGGAGGATTTTGCACAGAGGCAAATGGCAACAGCTAGAATTTAGAGGAAAATAACCCTGATGAGCTATCCAGAATATCATTTTGAAGTAAAAGACAAAAATCAGCAGCAAAAAAACCCCTGTGAGTTTCGATAAGGAGAAAAATGGAGCGAGTGGAAGCAGATGCAGGAGGGTTTCCTCTACAGAATAATGGTAGGAATTAGGACAAGAGCGTGTTAATCCACTGGTGAACCAGAAGACAGGAATTTGGAAAATGGACAGAACAGTGCACAAAAATGACCTGGAGGAACTGGTTGGTGCTGCTTAATATTCGTCTAATTCCTCTGACATTAGCCTAGATTTGGCTTGGTTATGTAAGTGAATGCACATAAGTCAGCCTTTACATCTAATAGAATATCGCTTTGAAATGGTTTTTCACTTAATGAAAACTCCCTGCAGGATGCCAGGAGCTTTCCCACGCCAGCTTTTTTGCTGCTGTGCTGATGAGGTTGTTTTTTCTTTGGTAGGAGTCTCTGATTATCAAAGTAGCTCAGCACTGGGCACTGGTGAGAAACAACAGGCGACCCATCTGCCTTTTTCCCTCTGGAAAAGCAGCTCATGATTTATGAAGTAGCAGTGCGTGTGATTGTACAGATGTCTTAATTGCAGCAGGCAGTTTAGAGATGTGTGTAAGTAGCAGAGAGGGTATATAGATAGACGAGGTACTTGAGTTACACTTGAAACAGCTGCAGAGAGTTCAAGGTTATCCCAGCACTTGTCAGAGACTCGAGTTGAATAAACACAACAAGCTCTAAAAATCAAATCCTTTGTGCTTGTAGCATAATTTGACAAGGTGAACCCCCACAGAGCTGGTGTGACAGTAGCCCTGGGGAGGGCAGAACAGGATTAGAAGAAGAAAGGGGAAAGAGAGGAGCTGGGCTGTGAGCGAAACCAAAACAGAACTCACTCTGGTGCGGTGATATGTGGTCCCTTCCTCAGTGCTCAGGAGTCCCTCTGAGTGCTGACCTCACTGCAAAGGGCTCATATATACTGTTTATTAGCATGCAAACCACTCCCCGTGACAAGTATGTCATCACCACTCTCTCTCAGCCCCCTCTCACACACCGAGCAAAGCAAATGCATCATTCCCTCAGATAACAAGCAAGCCTTGTGACTTTTTTGGGGCTAGTATTGGAGTTCTTCAGCTTGTGTTCTGGGGGAAAGAAATACTTTAAAGTGCCATTTAAATAATAGTAGTGGTAGTAATAACAATAAAGAGACACTGGGGAGCTGAGTCAGATGATGGGTGTTTCTTTTAACATGTAAAAACTGTGGAGCAAGCCAAGAAACTGCGGTCTTAGATTATTTCTAACTAACATGAAGCCCTCCAGTATCTGATCTAGTTGTAGAACAACGCCTTAAATAGCTGCTATCTCATTAAAACAGAGAACCAGAACTAAAAACAACCAAAAGAAATCCAAAACAAACCAAACCGAACTTCAAGGCCTTTGTCATAAAGAACAAAGTTATCTAAGATGCTTTCTTTACCGTTATCAGTGAAGAAAGGGAAAGAGGGTTTGAGCATACTCTATCCATGAGTGATGCACATCAGTAATTAGGGTCCTGTGATGTTACTGCTTCTCATTACTCGTGGATATTATGCTTTTCTGCTTGTTTTTTTCTTTTTCCAATTCATTCGTACTTTGACCTTAGCAAAGTCTGTTCAATGTTGCTGTGCTTTGCTTTCCTCTTTCTGTGCAAAGCTCTTCAGTGCCAAACAGATAGGTCTGACACATATTGCACAAATCTGCTTTGAAGCCTCGTTCACATTGTAAATAAATGGTGGTGGGTGTTCCTTGTAGGTGCAGGGACAAAGATGCCAGGTCCTTGTAACTCCCACTATTAATCATTTGCCACAGCTCAACTCATTTCAGGGCAATACAGGTTTTCCCTGAGTGTCAACAGCTGAGTTTTCAATCACGAGCAGCCTTTACAGCCCAGAGAAAGTTTACAAAAAACACACAAACAACACAATCCCCCCCAAATAAACAAACAAACACCACAAACCAGCACCGACCACCACCACCCAAAGTGTCTTCTAATTGGGTCTGGTGCAATCTGAGTTTTGAGCCAAATTGTCAAGGCCAAATGTAACGGTGACAACTTGTTCTTGGGCTTGTCTTGACTGCAGATTTATTCTTTAGCATTCTTTTTTGGAGAATCATTTCAATCAAGGGCTGGGACGGATGGTTTTGAGTACATCCCAAAAAGAGAAGTTTAAAGTGTTTCAACTAAAACCCTATTTCACCAGTTGTTCATTGTTGGTTGTACATAAACCGGTTCTGTGGGGCATGATGGTTCCTTCAGTCACACCTGAGATCTTCCCCCACTCATTTCACTAGCAGAAAACTGAAGTAATATTTATGGTTCTCGAAGGCTTTGCTCTTGGAAAGAAGTAAATGGAAGCAATATGAAACAAACTTATTTTACAAATATTTGCAAGATGTTGGGTTGCTGAGAAGTTTAATTTGTTTTAAGTTGGAGCAGAGTGTGAAACACAGCAGTACAGCGTGGATTCTGGTTCTCAAAAGGAAAAGCAGAAGATACTCTTCAGGAGTTGCTTTCGACAGACAGCAGTTTGCTCTTACCTTGGCAGGGTTGCAGTGATAATATGTGGTAAAGCATTAGTGAGAAAACTGGTAATTGAGTTTTACCTTCCATGTGAGATGGTTAAGGAGTTAAAACTGTGCTTTCACTCCAAAAATTTCCTTCATTGAGTTGGTATAAAGCACAAGCGCATCTTTGCACTACAATTATACTTCAAATGACTGACCAGGTAGTTAAAAGCCCTTTTTCCCTTTGTTTAAAATAATAAGGTTAGTAACGTGCTGAACTGATTTAATCTTAGCTCCTGCTGTTGGGGATTTCTTACAGGTTAAACTCTTCATTCCTTCTGCCCTTCCAGCCTGCAGCAGCTGTTGATGGAGTGAAAACTTTGCTGAACTGCTGGTTGTATGGGACTGGGTGTCACAGTTTGTTGCATGAAACCCTTTGCCTCAAGCACCTTGTGCTTCTGTCCAACTTGAAGCTTTAGAGAACAAACTGGTCAAGACCATCATCTGTTAAATGAAGCGTCTATAAAATCCACGTGGAGAGACATCCACTCAGGACAGACGTCTTCCCCTCAGACCTGTGGCAGGATCTTCAGTGAAACACCCTGTGACTCGGTGGTTTGCATTTTAACAGTTTGCCCTTTGGTTGTGAAGCAAGGTCTGGTTTTCTTGCGGTCAACCGAGCCCCTTGGACAGCTTTGCACGGAGGCACGAGTCAGCACAAGGATGCTTTCCCTGCATTTTATACAGGCAAGCAAAGACATTAACTAAATGACCACATTTTCTTTCTTGGTCAGCACGGAAGCTGTCCTCTCAATTGGAAAGCCCTAGATAAATGCAGAGGAAACCACGTGGATTAAAATTAAATCCAAGATTTAGCTCAGCAGATGTTCCTTTCAGAGCATCCGCGGGCTATTACGGGATCAGGGTACCACAGGGCAGATCTCTTGCCCCATGATTCTGTGTGTCAGTGGAAACATCTGCAGCTGAAGTGTTTCCTGAGGGTTCGTTTTGGGAAGGGGAAGGGTCCAGCTCCCTCTGAGCTGGAATGTGTGACCACCCTGCAGGCTTTTTCCTGCTGGAAGGGAAATCCCAACCAGGCTTTTATGGCAAACCGACTTTCGCACTGGACAAGACACGACCATCCTATTGAGACTGGTGACCTGCAGTTAGTGCATCTACTTGTGTGTCCAGAAGAATTAATGCACTCAAGCCAGAAGTTTCACTATAAATGCAGATATAGCCATTGTGTTCACCTCGTCCTCACCACATCCCCATTTTTAAAAATTTTGAATTACAGTTTTACGCCGCTATTGCAGACTTGACCAAATGAACATTTATATAACATACAGGAAGTGAATAATGCTATCTTTCACAATTTTTCAGCCACTTAGTGAGGAATATTAGTCCTGTATTTAGAAACCTGCAAATGGAGCAAAGGCGATTGACTTTTTTTTTCTAATATATATAATAGAGCTCAGCAATTTGCCTTCTCTTTTAGCAAGCAGTAAATTCCGCCAGAGAAATTCGGCTGCAGACAGAACTAATGTTTGGCAAACGCAACTTAAAAGTTTACAGTTTTGCTCAAAAAAGTGCCATGGACTGAAAATACCAGGTATTTATTTTTTTAAAAGTTTACACATGTAAACTTTCCTTTTGTGAAATAATGTTCTCATTGTTTTTTTCTAATTTGAAATACAACTGTTAAAAAAAGCTGAGTGGACTTTGGAAACACCATCTGTGTGAATATAAGCACATTCGAAGCTTTGCAGCACGCTTTACTCATGCCTATCGCATTGTTTCATTTATGATATTATGTAAAAAGTATACAGAAGGGGCAAGAATGCATTTGAAATAAATTATCTGTTCTTAATCAAACATGCAGTGTCACTGTAGCTCTAGTAAAAGGTGATATTTAATGATCAATGAGATCATTAAACTGGCAATAATGAGATTTGCTTTTGAAGCAGAGCAGCTTAGAGAAGTAATCAACTACCTAGAAGCCTGAGATTCTGGGGGTTTGATTTTAGCTGATAATTCTTTCTCCTCTGCTCCTGGCAGCGGGAAATGTCAGTGAAAAGCATCAGCTGAAAAATTTGCCTTCAAATTGCTACATAGAGAGTAAAAGCAGTAAAAAGCAGACTGTTAGAGACAGTTCTTCACATTCAGAAGTGGTCTCTTGGCTTGATTCATAAGTAGGAAAGTGCCCGGGTGCAGGTGGTTGTATATGTAAGACCCTGAGCCAAAGCCCGGTGAAGCTGGCTTAAGTGAGCTCTTGTCTCAGGTGCTGGTTTTGCACTTCAGAATATGAACCAGGTTGTAATGGATCCATTTATTCAGAAGACACAGAGACACAGATTGGAGATCCTTGGTTTGTCAGCTGACAGCTGACCCACCCCAGTTTGTGGTCTCTATGCTGACGCTTTGTTTTCCGTTACATCCTGCAGAAATTCCTTCATGGAACTGAAAAAACCACATGGCCAGGTCAGGACCAGTCAGCTGCTTTTCTTATTTCAATTAATGTCTTGTTATGCCTCTGTAAAAGGGAAGTAATAGTTAGGAAATAACTATCTGCGTACAAGTTGCGGAAGATAAAGAGGGCTTTGTTCTTCATATCCTGCATGTGGTTGAAGTATTGATGAAAATTTGAGTTGCTGTCTATGTTTGGGTAGTTAAATCACGAGGTTCCATCCCCTTGTAGGCCCTCACAATAGTATCACATTGCACGAATGACTACGTCAAGGAATCAGAGAATAATCTGTGATTCACAGAAGTAGGCCAATGCAATTAGTGAAATGCTAAGCCTTGTAATGTAATGTAACATATGCCGTCTGCCCGATTCCATCCACACCAGTTTCAGCAGGTGAACATTACACAAATGTGTTACTTAACAAGCATATATCAAAAGCTTCTAAAGATAAGCCATCTTGCGAACATTAAGCTGAACAATTACTGGATGATCCTGAGCAGAACGCAGGACCCAGGCAGGGGACACACTCTCTATTCACACATATGCACTGAAAGGCCAAAGAATAAATCCTTCCTTTCAATCTTTTGAAATGTGAGAGTGCCCCCCAAAAATAATTTCTTCATGTCATCCTTTGTGATTCAACGCAATGAATCATTCAACGCCACAATTGCTTTCAAGGAAAATGAAGTGGATTAAGAAGAACAGGATTTTAAAACTTTGTGGTTTTTATTTTTTTTTTGTTGGCTATGGTGGTGTTCTCTTCTAGGTTATTGCCCTAGAAGAAGCTTTCTGTTCCTGGAACTAGGTGGGGGCCCTCTGGCAAGGTGAGTGGGTAGAAGGATCAATGACTAAGCCTCAGTTTTGCTACCAGGCAATAGAGTTGTAGGTGCCTTGTGAAGCACCTGAGTGAAATACTTCACCCTGCCTGAGAAACAGAATTCTGCTTCTAAAGGAATAAGCGACTCATCATGGATCCCGCAGGGATTTCCTAGGAACAACTGCTCCCGTCACAATAGAAACCATACTGGTAAATCCAACATAAAACCACTGGTGGAATACTCACATTTGTTTCCAGATCCTTCCAGATGACAGGACTTACCCATTTCCATAGCTAGCACACATGTAAATCTCACTCTGTCCCCAGTGTATTGGTATGCAGAAGATCAGAAGAAATATATATAATATATATATATAATAAAACTCTAAGAAAACTAGTTAAAACACTGGATGTCTTCGGTTAGTGGTTTATCTTGAGGAAGAACTAACACCGAAGAATGCAAGCAGTTCTTGGAATTGATTGCAGAGCCAGGAGGAAGAAATGGTGAATCTCTGTGCACCAGAAAAAGAAGAGCTCAAAAACTCTGGAAGCTTTGAGTGTGGAAGTCAATAAAAATTAACAGAAGTGAAGAGAAAATTGTCATAAATTGACCAAGGAACTTGTCCATTTATTTTTTTGTGCTGAAGGAGAAAGGGACTCTGTTCATAGTAGCAAAGAAGCACGAAGTCAGGTACAAAGACCTGAAAGCCATTTGTAAATCTAACCATAAATATTTTACTGCTTTATCTCTATCTTGTGCTTGTCTGCAGTTGCTGAGGTCCAAAGTTAAAACAATTAAGGCAGTGTCTTTTGATTAGGGAAGGGCAGGAGTGAGTTAGTATTTGTTTGACATTAAATAGGGGCAAATTGGAAAACTAATTAAAAATTAACGAATATCAGGCATGATTAGAATGAGAATCAATTGGGAAAAGGTCTGCATGGAGAACAACAGGGATAAAGATCATCCAGCTGAGGTCCTGGCTTATAAACTCTTCCTACAACTGACTGGTGCAAAACCAGCACATGATGGGATAACCCACATTGTCTAAGCTGAGGTGGCACCGAGCAAAGTGGTGTAGCTCCAGGTCACTTTTGGGTGAAACAATCTTATATAAAACCAATCCAATTACTGTTTTCTGTCAGTGCAAAATTATTCATCAGTTTCAGTGATTTGAGGTTTAATGCATATGAAGACTGGAGCTTGTCCTGTTCAGATTCCTGGTTTTTGTCGTCTTTCCTCCTCAGCATAACAGAAAATAACACTAAATGCCTCTAAATTTCCAGAGACAAGCCTTTCAAGGTCAGTATTGGCCTTGCCAAAGTCTGAATGTGTTCCACCTTGCTGTTGCTTCCCTTACAGAAGTCTGACATTAACAAGATTCCTGTTTGGGGCGAGTCATTCCTAAGAAGTTTCTGCTTTTGAATACTTGGTCCTTCATTGCAATGTTGTGAAAATCTTTATTTCTGCCCTCCCTCATCCTTCCAATTTTCTTTTCAGGAGAAGCAGATAGCATAACAGTCTCTGAGAATTATTAAGACTTTCAAATGGCCAACATGCTTCCATTATTTGTTCCTCTCCTTTGTTTTATAAACCGCAGACTTTCAAGAAGTGAAAATCAGAAGGGAGCCTTCCACTTTTGACAGATGCTGCCATCTATTTATAGCACTTTTTTTGTTGTTGATTTCGAAATGCAGAAACTCTTAGTGGCAAACTACAGCAGTACTTGTTCTTCATGTTTGTTGCATGTACTGGGAATGTTACTATAGCACTACTTAGAAAGTTAGAAAAGTACAATTGGCACTTCACCAGAATTTTTTCTGGATTTGGGTGCAACTGGTGTTTGAGAGCTCTTTGGTAACAAGAAGAAATGAAAAAGCTTAAAGTACACCATGTGGAAAGACTTGAGTTTTGTAGACATTGGTATTTTTGTCATCGTCTGCTCAGGGAAGGAAAAACACCTGGACATTGATGCGAAACATTTGATTTACTCATACGTATTTTGGACCATTCCATCCGCCCTCATGAAATTGTAGGAAAACATAAATTGCTTGAACTACGACTCTTTTGATGTCTTACCCAAACTATTTGCTGTAATCTTAAGGCTTTTGCAATATCTTCTTTATCTGCGTGTTTTTCTTGGCAAAAATAGATTTTTCCAAGTGCGTTAAGCACCTGTTTAAGTTGTGTCTGTCTCCATAGTGGGTTGTGTTGGGGTTTTTTTTATGTGTGTGTTGTTTTGTTTGGTTGGTTGGCTTTTTTACTGGTTTGATAACTAAGATAATTTCTTACCTGAAATTTTATGTGTAGTTCTAACCTATTTAGGAATGTCTTGCTGCATTTTTTGACATACAATAGTATTTTATATTGGACGTCAAAACTGTGGACATGCACCTTCCCACAAGCAATGGAGGCTCCCCCTAGACCTATGTACATTAAATAATCACCGTACCTCTGCAAGGGACCGAAACTGAGCCAAGATAACCTATCTACCTGGTTTTTTTCTCGGTGTTCAGCTTTTCTGGAAGCTGTGATAAAAACGCTCGCCCGTTCAGACAACGCCCTGTGTGTTTGCACTGATTCAGACAGTGCCAGAAGAAAGCAGGTTGCAACACGGGGCACACGGGTACCTGGCTCCGTGCTTTGGGTGGGGTTCAATGTCAGATGCAGGGTTGCACCAGCTGGCTTGCACGCCGAAAGATAAAGCCGAGTTGGTTGTCCAAGCCTAAATGTTAGGCTGTCAGCCTGACAGCGTGCCTGCAGGCAGCTTTCGCACTTCTTTACCAATCTCCTGACTTGCTTGAATGAATTATTAGGGGAGTTTTTGCTTATCCAGGGAGTCTCCTGGGCTTGCCAGACATCAACCAAGCCATCCTCATCTTGTTTCCATCTCAGTCTCCCTGCTGATTTGTACGTCCCAGCAACAGCTTGAAGAGAAGCTGTTTAATTAATATACACCACGATTAAGCTACAAAAGACGTACGCGTCGTTAACCAATTTACGTGATAAATGTTTTCTGACCACCTGCAAAACAAGGATATTTTTCAAGTTTTAGATCCTTCTGCATGACAAGAGGGAGACAGAAGATTAAGTAATATATTGTTTAGAAGCAGAGTGCTTAGTTTATATTTAACTAATAATGAATAGGTGTATTGTAAGTAAGAAACTGAACAATTATAACTAACATCATTAATTATTTCCTATCATATATGTATGTCAAAATTTTCAAAATTGTAATGTATATGTAATAATTATGTGAATATAAGCAAGACAAGAGCATTCAGTTGTTGGAGCACTTATGGAGGATGATCCCCAGCACTGATAAAATAAAGAATGCCGCTTAACACTATAATTGACTCTACTCTTTAGTTCATTTCTCCATTTCAAGTGAGACAGAGCGCTCGTTTGGGCACTGCTGCCTCTTTTCAGCTGCGATTTTTCTCCTTATTCTCTTTCCCGTATTCCTGCATTCCCCAACATGAGATGATACTGCATGATTTCCTCCTGGACTGTGTGCGAAAAGCATGCACCCTCCTTAATGCTGGACACTATCTGCCTCTTGCTGCAGGATGCGCAATCCCAAGAAATGGATTTCCTGTCTTCAGGCAATAGAGAAACATTGCAGAATATGTTCAGCGCTCTGTATGGTTCTTCTTCCACACTAAATTCTGCCTACCGAGTGCTTATGTTGAGTGCTTATGTTCCACTTATGTTGAGATGTCAGTAAACTTACTAAGTTCCTTTTAATTTCTCTTTTAGCCAAACTTTGCTGTTATACAGACTTCCAGTAATACACTTCTGTTTTTCCTGTAGAAAAAGAGCAAAATCACTGGAGGGTTCCTTTGGATTTTCTATCACAATATTGAATAGTTTTTTGTTCTTGATAATGAATGTAATATTTTGCAAACCTTTGAAACTGTTGAGTTAAAGTAGCTGAAATTAAAGTTATACATTCATTTAAGGAAGTCGATATTAAAAAACAAGAGGAAGAGTGTTATCTGCCTACACCTTGTGCTGTTGATCTCTTGTGGATAATTCTGGCCAGAAAGGAAATGAGAAGAGTCTGCAGATGATAAAATCCGGCTAGTGAGGTAAGGACCCTTCCTTTCTGCGGAGACTTCTATCCCCAGTAGAAGCTGAGGAGTGATATTTCTCTTTCCAACCTGTGATACGTGAGTTACCTACTGATAAAAATCAGAAGGTGTAAGAGCTTCGAGGACACTGCATGAGACACAGCACAGTGCTCTGGAATGGAAGCAAAGAGTTTATCTGGGAGTAGCTATACATGCATGGCAGTGTTTGAGAGCAAGGCAGAATTTTGTCACCTGCAGAAGCACGTTAGTTGCTCAGATTTCATTACTTGGTGGCTCAGGAATGTATCTGGAAAAAGGTAAAAAATGTTGGCACACGTCCTCTAAGTTTAGCATAGTTTACATTTTCTCACGAGGTTTATTTTACATTGCTCTTTTTAAGCAGAGAACTGAACCAAAAGCAATCACAGGCAATGCCAGGATTATCTCTTTTAGCACAACGAGTTGCTGGAAACAGGATTTGTCCTTTGTGTGACTTTGGCTGCAAACATTTTAGCGAACCACTAATGCTGCGGATGATGTTTTTGTTCCATTGCCGAAGCTATCTTTGACCTCATTTCCTCACATTATCCACCAACCAGAGGCTAATCAATAGGAACTATTTGCAGTTATTTGTAGCCCAATGAAAACCACAGATGATCCAAAATCTGATGTTATATGTGCCAAGAGTGCTGCAGTAATAATTTTTTTAGTGTTGTTGCTGCAGATTGTGGTGTTAATGATAGAGTCATTTAGGTTGGAAGTGATGTCTTGAGATCTTCTAGTCCAGCTCCCCTACCCAAGCTAAGAATCAGGTTCGACTGGGATTTTAATATCTCCACAACCTTCACAGTAAAAAAGAAAGTGTATTCTTGTGTTTGGATGCAATTCCATGTGCTGTAATATATACCCATTGCCTCTTGTTCTGTCCATGGGCACTACTGACCAGTCTGCCTGCCTTATTTTCAGCCCTTCCCTTCAGGCTTTCGAATCTTACACAACAGAAAAATGAAACAAAACCTGGCCAGTTCATGATTTAGCCAGACGTAAACCCCCTTATTCCTAAGCAGCATCCTTGCAGTGGCCAAATGGTGACTTCATTTTTAATAAACTTAGTAGAGCAGACAGAACATGGATGTCAAAACCACATGGATGTTTATAGCCATTTTACTCCTTGTCCTCATAAGGCACAGCCCTGAAAGTTGTCTCTGAATTTGAAATCAGTGACTATGTTCTGAGTCACACCATGGGAGGGTTATTTAGCAAGTCCTGAATCATTCTTTGATTCTGAAATAGCGAAGACACAAGCCTGGAAGCAAAGTTCCATGTTTTTATGTATGACATACATGAGGAAATGTAATTCTCAGATTATGAGTGTTGTATACAATCAACCTAACTCGTGGTAGTTTATGAAAGCGTTGTTGTAAGTAGATCTGCCAGGAGAAATATTTTACCTAATACTTGGAGATAGGTATCTTTCAAGCAAAGAGAATAAAGACTGCTGAATAAGTCATCCAGCTGTCTTAGGCCTTTATGCCTCACAGAAATATTAGAAATTGATGTTTACGTGGAAATGTCTCCTAGTAGCACACAGTTAAAAAAAGATAAAAATTCCCTCACCAAGTAAATGGAAACTATTAGTAATTTGATGAGATCAAGTGTTTTCTTGTAATATGCATGCCCTCAAGCATTGCAGGGTGCTCATCCCATCCTCAGGGGCATATCCACCACGAGACGTGGTCCTCATGTGTCCTCAGCCGGTGCACTGGGGGTTTTCATTAATCTGATAAATTTGATTAAGGTAATTTCCTGGCACTGAAGCAATGCAGGTAAATGCAGCTGTAAGGGCTTTGTACTGTGAAAGGAGAGAGTAGTAGTGGAGATCCTTCAAGATATTGGACGTTTGTGATTCTGTAATTTGTGTAAGGATGACTTTTCAGGGATGGAGAGAAGTGAGACCCTGACCAGCTGACACAGATCTGGTGAAAATGTGAAATACTGTGGACTTCAGCCGTCTCTGTGTAAAAGACAGAAGGACACCTAAAATGTAAGATACTTGGGCTTGCTTAGATTAGTATTTCCCTCTTTAAATATGCTCTGGATGACTTTTACTCAGCTTGTTGAAAGCCATCTGGTCACTTGTAATTCCAGTCACTCTCCTGCATTGCCAGCAGGGAACTTGCTGGATTGAAATCAGCTCTGCAGGTTGCTCATATCGATTGGCAAGAGATGTCCTGCCTGAAAAATTGGCAGTGACTGCCTTTGTGGGTGTCCCAGGGTGGCCAGACATGCCTTAAAACATACCCAGGACTTTAGGGCTCCAGAACAGACAGTTCAACCACCAAAAGCTGCCATGTTATTGATTAAATCAAATACAGATGTGGGAGGAGACCTAAATCAACTTGTAGTTAATAGGACAAAAACTTGTACCATAGGGAGCAAGTCACTCCACATCTGCTTTTTGTAAGTCTTGGTGCGCATCCTTTGAAAGAATTAATGGTGGTCAGTGTCAAAAGCTTGATACCGAGCTGGGTGAAACAGCTCTGACAGTGACTTGTACGGGGTCAATATGAACAAGAAGTAGTTTCAGAAGAGCTGTGAGACAGGGTTATATAAATTATTGATACCTTAGAAGTAGGGCAGGGCTAAAGTAGTGTCATTGTGCCACCTCCAAAGAATGTTGGTAAATCACAGCAGACAACACAACAGATTATCAATGAAAAAACTGAAGGAATAGTGGATAAAACTATGATGTGTAATTTAAATCCAAGATAAGAAATGAAATACTTCTTATAGGAGCACTTAGTCAGGAAAGCTAAGGGAAAATGTTCTTTGGAATATGTGCGTGACAAGTGGGACAAAAGTTAACATAAAAATAGAAGTACTATTTTCCAGCCCACACCTATTGCAACAACTATCTGTAGTAGAAAAAAATACATGTATATTTTTTGCAGGGTTGAAACTTAGCAAATTCTTTCTCTTATTACTAATATTAGAATCATGTTTGTCTGAAATCAATGTTTATAGTTGTATATTCATGGAAACAGATCTTGAGCTGAAATGCATCACAGCTAAGCGATTTGCTGAATCCAGATGTAAATGAAAAACTCGATAGAGTAAACTATAAATAACTTCATTTGGAAACTCATATTTGAGTGAATGATCACATTTTCCATAAACATCCACTCAGATTTCCAAGTTACTTGGAAAATGAAAATGAAAGAATTATTGCAAAGCAACAGAATGGCCCCATCGCAGCTTTAATTTTCCACATGTCCAGCATGATGTGTTGTCTGTACTAATTAACGTAGTGCTTAGTGCCAGCTTCTAAAGCATCTCCCAGCACTGAAGATGTCTTGGCGCTCAGCTCTAAGGAGGTTGAACTCTTCTTGCAGGCAAGTGCGAGTGCCCTGGTAGAAGGTGACAAGGAGGATGGATTTGTGATGGGCACTTTTCTCCTTGTCAAAGGCTACCAAGCCCCTGTGAAAGCTTTTAGGACTCTGGAAATGCCCCCTGGCTGGTACAATCGATCACACCACTTTGGGTGATCAGGTGAACTCGTTTACCTGTGCTACATCTTTTCCAGATAACACTGTTTTCCATGCATACCCTTTGGGACTAGTACATGTGGTCCCAGAACAAAATATCCTGCCTGCCTGCTATCTTTTGAATATCAACACAATATATTTTATAACTAACACGCAAAATGGCGAGGCAATGAAACAATTAATTGATTTTATGATGAAGCATGAGATCAAATAGACTTTGACCTAGAGTTGAGAGACGCTGGTGTCTGATCTGATTAAGATCAATGTCATTTTCTGCCTGTTGGAGCCCAGCAACCGCTGGTGAACAGGTCATTAGTCTTGGTTTAGCGGTCATAGAACAGTTGGCCAGGTTTTACTTAGTGATATGCGAGCAACAGCTCAGTCTTAGGTGTGTCAGTGCAATAACGATGCAGTTGTTTTGATGTGGTCAGATTTATATAATGAGGAGGAAAGTGGGACTGTAAGAAACTCCACTGGGTGCTTTACCTTTTGGTTGCAGCATAAGCAAAGTGACAATAGGTGAATTTCTAGGAAAGCAATAATTACAGTCACCTGATGCATGCCACGGAAATCTCAGACTGAATGGGGCTATTGTGAGAGCTAAGCAGGATTTGGAATTGCCTTGCACAAGAAAGTCTGGTATTTGCACTCAGAACTTTGCTGATATTAAATAAGCTTCAAATTTTGTTTTTTTGTTTGTTTTTTTCCCCCAGGAATCAAAGTCCTTAAAGATCATTAATGTACAAACATAAAAATATTTTCAATCTCAACAAGATATTTTAATACTTCAAAGTTCCTAAATTGCACATGACTCGAATTACTGAAATCTCCCAAGGCACTTTGTAACTTCGGTACTAATCCAGATTGTCCCATTTTGAGTGCCTTGGAGGGATGGGTAAGGGAAAAGGAGTTCTTAAATATGTATATCTTTTATAGATATGCTTCTCTTATCAAAATAAATCTCCTGTGAATCACATAGCTTGTGCGACTCCCACACATTAAGCAGTTCAACCAGAGAGAAACTTGTAATATCAACCCTGGTTGAGAATGGAAGTCACTATATTTCCCCTAAAGCAAAGAGAGAGGCAACTTCCTGCTTTGTTAAATCATGTGAGTCAGCTCAGCAAAATGAAAGACACTAATTTCTGTATGAGCCAACCTGAAATGATATACTGATGTGTCTTTTCAATGTTCTAGATTAATACAGAAAAATTTCCTGTAAAATCTCTGATTCCCTGGAAAAAGTTAGAGGAAAATGCATTTCTGTTCGAAATAATCCCAATAAAGAGCTCTTGGTTAGTTCTATTTAACACATTTAGGTGTATTTAGTCCTTTGCTGAGTTCTTGTTTTTAGGAAAACATTGGATGTTGAGTAATATTAATACATTGCTGCAATATCCCCATGACTTTTAATTGTGTTATTGACTTTCTAAGTTATAACTAAGAGGCAGTATTAAATGTTTGAATTTTTTTGCCAGTGTAGGATATGGAAAAATCAGCAACTGCTTTTATACTTCTCCCCAAAATCTACCAAATAGCTTTTTCTCCAAACCAGTATAGGTTTAGCACCTCTGCTAACCACAAAATTTGTCAGTATAAGCACACGGAAAAAACACAGGTTCGGAAGCTAAATCTAAACCCCAAGCTAAGTTTGTTAGGTATTTACTTCTCATACCTCGAAGCCAAGATTTTTTTTGGAACACATTTTTGTAGCAACATTTGTAAAGTTAAAATGATCAGTTTGCTGGCACCCTGGTTGTTAAGTGTGCTGAGTTACCACTTTTAAACAAAAATATTTTGCAATCATTAAAGTAAATTTTATAAACAAACAGTTCTATGTTTTCGGAGTTTTGACTGTAGCACATCTTTTAATGAGCCAATTATTAAACCACGTCAGTGGCTGCGATTTTTCTTCCGCAAAGGAAAAGCAAGATGCCTTCATCATCTCATCTTCTTTGACTTAAGTACTTCTTTTCATTCTGCCTGAGATACACTTTGCCTGCAGTCTTTTTATGAGATGTATGACCTCACTAGGAAATACCACGTTCAGAAGCAATCATATGGTATCCAACTCATGCTTGTATTTCCTTCTCAGAAGTGATGGCTTTGATTAGGTGGATGTAGAGTCACTGGGGGATGAGGTGAAAGAGTTAAGCATTCCCATGGAGAAAGCAGGAGGATCCCCAGGCGACACAAGGCAGTGGTGATCAGGAGCTGGGAAAATGCTCATGCCAGGAAGGAACTGCAGAAATTGTCGTACATGCCAAATCTGTCAAGACTAATAATTAGTATTAGCAATAAGTTACGTGATTATCATCAGATCACAGTGAAACACTGACAGGAGATTTAACAAGATGTTTATGCAGTTAATTCTTTGGTTGATGTATGGTTTATGAAGTGCTACTATGGTAATGAAAAATGCCTTGCCTTCAATGAGGCCACATAATGAAATAAAAACAAGTTGGTGCGTAGGTAAAAATGGGGTTGTGCAATTTTGCATGGTGCTGCACTATGTATCATGCTATTTTCATGCCAGACCAAATAGGATCAATGAAGGTAGAAGTGAGAGGCACTGAAAGAAATGAAAAGAAGGGAGAATGTACAGCCTCAGCTGCACAGCAAGCAATGCAGCCCAGAGGCAGCTGTGGTGAGGTCCTGTTGTGTTGCAAAGTTGGCTCTGAAGGACAGTGCCTGGGGGGGGAAGTGGATTTGGGGGCTTCTGTCTTGGTTCTGTGGGTGAATAAGGCACAGGTCAGCTCTGGTAGGCAAGACAAGATGCTGGAGTCACCATCATAGTTTCCCAGGCCAAGATATGCCCCAAAGAAATCCCTGGTCAAGCTAGACGGGCAGACCAATGTTAGGTTTGTTCTAAGTATTGTCATGTTCATGTTTTTCTCCTCTAGCTTTGTTTCATGCTTGTTATCCAAAATTTAAACTTTGGCTTTACTGAATAAGCTTGATGCTTTTCCTTTTGTTGTTTTTCTCCAGCATTTCAAGTCAAGCCAGGTGACTCATCGGTTAGACTTTCCCAAGCCCCAGGGCATGTGTTTCCCACACCACTTACCAGTAGGAAAGATATTTTGAGACTTACCAGTTCTGTTTCCACACTGTGAAACAACTCCCAACAGGACACCAGGGCGTCAGCCACTGGAAGATGTTTTCCAGTTGCTGGGAGGCTGGAGCCTGCCTTGGCAAGGACCATGAGGAGATCCCATGTCCGAGCAGCCCTTTCTGGCCATGCTTAGATATTATGAAGAGCCACCCAGAGCAGAGGGGAGGAACTGCAAGCTGCACCCAACATCAGATGGGGGAAACAGACTCTGTGTTATGTCCCTGTCAAAACAGGGACAACTGCATCTGATCTGGTTCTCGCAGTCTGCTACGTTATAATTAACTGAGCAGCTACATCTATGCTTCTGGCATATTTTGTCTGCAAATTACCATATGTGAATATGTATTGAAAAGGAGATCTGAATACGTGGTGGACCAGGAGCAAAGGCGTGAGCAGCTCATGCTGCTCAGCCAAGTCAGGAACTTGTGAGGTCATGGTGATGCCATCAGGTGCTATTCCTGTATCCTGAAAGATGGTCCTTCAGGATCAGTAGGTTGTAGACAAGCAGCTACCTGTGCCAGAACACATTTCTTCACCATCTGATGTTGCTGGGATCTAGAGAGCCTGGAATATTCTGGCCAAATCTCCATTTATCAGCTCTTGTTGCTGTTAAAACTCTCAAGTCATTTTGGATGTAAACAGTTTGGTTGCACCAAACTACATTCTCAGCTAATATCTCTGTGATTATTATGTGTTATTTGGCCAAGGGAAAAGCTGGATCATATAAGCATATATGGGAGTATTTCAAATATCTGTGTAGTTATCTACAGCTACATAGGAGACAGCAGAAAGTTTCGAGCTTTGGGGAAGGGTATCTATCTCTGAAACCACCTAGAACTGATAGCTACTTTTACATTCTGGCCATCCCTCATTCATTCTGTGTTTGGGACACATGTTTAACTAATTTCAAAGCTTTCTTGATAAATTATTTATTGAGGAAGCAAAACTTGTACCTTTGTGTTTTGATTTCTATGAGAAATGCAGGAAAGCACCTCTGGAAGCAGGTGTTCTTGCTCATGCTTGTTGCAAAGGGAAGGAGGACACCAGCTGGTTGCAGAAGCCTGGACACCTGAGTCCCACACCAACCTTTGCCATATTGATCAATCTCTTCATTGTGTACCCAGCTCTTAGGAAAAAAAAAAATGGGTTTTATCTTAAATTGTTGATTTTAGCAGAGTGCCGGATTTTCAGTAATATCTATTTGCTGGAGAAGGTAAGTGCATCCTCATGACTTCTGTACCAGATGGGGTAGGGATTACAGGAATTCATGTGGCATGAGACCAAGAAAAGCACAGAAATGGCTCAGTCAATGACAGAGAAGAGATTATAGACCAGAGATTGTATGCTGGAGGGGAGAAGACAGTTTTGAGTAGACATTTCTTTTGTATCTTCTGGGGGTGGGGAGGGTGAATTTAAGTATTAATTATTTTTCTAAGGTATTTCTTCCAAATCGTGCTTCTTTTGTGAAGACAAAAATCACAGAAGATCCTGTCTGAAAGAATGGTTGAATGATCTGAGTTAATTCTTCTTTAACTGATACCTGCATTTGAAAACCAATCTCTCGTGAAAATATGTCAAATTATCACCTAGAAGGCACTACTGATGACTTATATTCAGAGCACAGATGAAATCCAAGTTTCTTCCCACTCGAGGATAAACGTGCTATTATGCATTTAATTCAGTTACTCCACACTATTGCTCCTGTTTTCTGAGGTAAGAATCAACAATGGTTGTTGTATTTGTCATTGTTGAAGATACTGAAGACAAGACACTGAACAGCTAGTTGAAAAGCCATTTTATTCTTGGTCCGCCTTTGTTTTAGGACAATTTTATGTGAAGAGCAATTCAAAATACAGGATTATTTGGCCTAAAGTGCCTGAAGAAATTACTACATGTCAGTCTTTGCATGACAGTACATCTTGAGAGCTTTTGATGTTTATTGCTATCTTACAACCTTAATTTTAACGGGGATTGGATTTTAGTTTCCCTGGTTTGAGAGCTGGTGGGTGGGAATAGATCACAGTGAAGGGACCTGCAGAGCTGGAACCTGCATCTGATCACCAGGGTGCTGTGTGCCAGGACAAAGCTCAAGAAGGTCCCATCACATGTACCAGGTGCCGTGGTTAGAATGTGGTTGACCCATGAGCACACTGCAGAGTCCATGGGTCACCAGGGATGGCTGGAGGGTCCATGGGTCACCAGGGATGGCTAAAGGGTCAACATGTCACCAGGGATGGCTGGAGGGTCCATGTGTCACCAGGGATGGCTGGACGGTCCTTGTTTCACCATGGACAGCTGGAGGGTCAGTGTGTCACTAGGGATGGCTGGAGGGTCCATGTGTCACCAGGGATGGCTGGAACTGTGTGAGGTGCTGTGGTGGATCCCACCGAGCTGACACTTAACAGGGCACAGCACTTTCTGCTAAGTGTTCAGGGCTGGGACATCAGACCTTAACATGTCCTTCTGGATTTTAACACTTGTTCCTCTTCAAGGACGTGCCGGTCGTAGTTACTTCACATCCCAGTACATTCTTCACTCCTTTAGCGTATAGAAACTGAAGACCTATAGGGACTTCTTTGTTTCTCCTTCTCTCTTCTTAGAATTGTTTGAATTAGGGGACCAATACCAAATTGGATTTCTTTTTTCTTTTTTAACCTCTTTACCAAAAGCTCTTGTTAGTGTTGATAGGACTCTGATGTATTCAGCTTCCAGGATTAAACTCTCCAGGCTGGCTTTTTACGCAAACGGATTTTGTTTTGAGTGCTTGAAGTGTGAAAATGTTTCCGTTTATAGAAATAAATCACCTTTGACCAGACATGGAAAACATCAGGATGGAAGATAAGGATACAACAGAAAAACAAAGTCTGTGTGGCTGTCACTGCCATGACTTTGACAAGAAAAGTTGTGGCTTTTAGGCTTTTTCCATAATTTGTTGAAGAAAATTTTGTGATTGAATGGGGTCAGAGGAAAACTTAGGAGTTAGTAAAGAAATCAGATGTCTTCCCTGTGGAAAATTCTGGTATCACAAAATGTGTTATTTCGAACAAAGTGAGAGTTAAAATTAAAAATGCTGTATTTTGCTCACTGAAATGTTGTCAAACAAGCATAATTTGGGGTTGGTTTACAGGACTGGTGGTGCAGCAAATACGTTGACCGGCTGATTTCAAGTCTCCACATGGAGCTACTACCATGAGTCCCTCAGCCTAGGATCTTGACTACACCCAGAAAATACATTTTTCTGACCTTTGTTGGGTAGTTATTTGCTTTACCTACTTTAGTTACCTGAGCAATCAATTTTATGTGATTAATTTCTAAGGCACTGATTTATTTTCAGGACTTTTCACTCAAACATGTCGTGAGCTTAAGCGTGCGAATGCTGCTCATAATGCTCAGTGAGTCCCCTTTGGTTGTGCTCAGTTGATTGATTTACTGTATTTTCCCCATGTCCCAGGATTAATTACAAACAGCTGAAACAGAACGGTCTGATGAAGAGCTAATCTTGATGTGAGTGCACGGAAGAGAGATGTGTGAGTCCAGTGAGTCGCTAGCTGGAGGCTTAGTTGCACCTCAACGCTGTAATTCATGGAGCCAACTCAAACCATCAATCAAAACCCTGTCAGTCTAAACAAGTCTGAAGCTTGAAAAAGTTTGCTCTAGTTGGCATTTCAACCTTGACATCCAATTCTTGGCTTTAATTACAATATCTCACACAAAATCGGGTTCAGTTTGAGTCCGGCTCTGGGGGTTATAGTGTGTAGTAGCCTGACGTTGGAGATGTTCCAGCTCCAACTTGGAGATGTAGGAATGAACAACAACATGAGCAAAGTGAGTAGTTCCTCAGAAAGGACATCTTAATAGTTTGCCAGGTTTCTCATTTTTCTCAGTGAGCAGCATTTCCACATTTCTGGAAGGAAAGAAAAACCAAGGGAGCCCATCTGTGGATGTTGGAGAGTTGATCATTTATCATGCGGCCTCTGTTACTTTAAAAAATATATAAAACAAATTACTGACAAAATATGCTATCAGTAAACATATTATGAATTGAAATATTCTGAAACTGCAAAGACAGTATATAGTACTTCCGAAACTATACATAAATTTTCACCTGAAAAACAATGTTTATGGAAAAAGTAAGCAAAAAACTTTATGCCTCACGATGTATCTAAAACACAAACATCATATTTTTAGGGGAAATGAAGGTAATCTAATGCATCACATAATTTAGGTAATAGATGCAATAAACAAAGAAATCACTATACGACTGATTAAACATCTCCAGTATGTGTCATTTGGCGGATTTGAGCTTGGAGCATATAAAACAAAGAAGAGTTTGCTTTCTAACCAGACTGCAACCAGCACATCACAAAGATAAAGCCAACAGATGGACCTGAAAAATAAAGCATCAAGATGCCCAAGTACAACTGATTGTAAGAGACAGCAGCTGATACTGATATTTTGTTTTACTGGGCATCTTCAGGGGAGAGAAGTAGAACCCATCACATCAAATAACTGAATGGAAATAAGGCGGGTCAATTACAAGTGAAAACCCAGGATGAAGAGATAGTGGTCAACATACAATACCAATGTCTAAACATTTACATATGACAGTGATATCATAATTTTGTTTTTTATAATAGAATGCATAACAGCATATTGTGTTTTCACCGAAGCACATATTACTTGGTTTTTTTTCTGTTCTGGAACATTGTTCATTTTGTTGTAACATATCCAGCACGTCTTCTGGATATTAAACGCCAAAGCAAACTTTGTTTTGAATCCTAGAACTTAGGAAGTTCTGCTGCATTCTCCAGCATTTATAGATTACCCATATCTTGGTCATACTTTTAAGTTTTATGTCTGTAGTTGAACTTATATCATCTTTAAAATCATTGGTCAAAAGAGAGAATCTGTGGGCAGAAATAGTTTTAAGGTTCTCCTACGAAGCTGTGAGCACTAGCAGGCCCAGATAGAGGGGCATGATAACAAGTCCCTTGTTTAAATTGCTGTTTCTCCTCCTCTTTCTACTACTTCCAACTTTTTTTTTCTCCAGGCAAAGCTCAGTCTCACAAACCCTCCCCATTCATGTATTTTAAAAGGGGAAGAATGCTGAAACCAGTTGTGTTGAAAATATAATCAATGCATTGAAGAAAAAAATGTGGGATAAGAATGTACCAATTTCTGTGATGCCTTTCTGGGCAAAGTGCAGGAGTAAGAGGCTCTCGAAGAGCATCCCTGCCATCAGGTCCCTTCTCTTTTCATCACATTCCAGCGCCTCTGAAGAGCTCAGCTTGGCAAATGTGACACCAACGAGATGCTATGAGGTAAGAAATTCCTGTGCACCATTCAGCGCTGTTCACTTTATTTTCTGCGGTTACTCCAGCATCTCTGGGATAGGCATCGTGATTGTCAAGTCACAATGAAATTCCACTAACTCCAGGGTGACTTGCTGGCAAGTGACGATGTTTTATACCCTATCTTTGTTCCTTGACAGCCCTGCAAGAAACCCAGCTGTGCGTTTAGGCATGTAGATGCTCATACGTGCAGCAGGGCAGAGCCACCCTGACCCAGCCGTGGGGATGGAGCAGAGACAGCCAGAGCCTTTGATCGACGGGGGGAGCAGTAGGGGGTGTCCGGCTGCTGTTTTCAGGGTGGTTACAGGGAAGGGAGAGCCAGTCGCGCTCCTCGCAGCGAATGCAGAAGAGGCCACGGGTGCGAGGGGAACCCCAAACACCGCCTCCCATCCCGCGGGGAGCAGGTACGGGGGGGCAGGACCGCGGGCACCGGCCGCCTGAGGATGCGCAGCTGCGGGGGTGGTACCCGGGGGGGGTCGCGATGCTCCCGGGCTGGGCAGCCGGCTGGGACACCCTGGGAACGAGCTGCTCCGGGTGTCCATCCTTTTTTTTCACACAGGCTGGGTAAGGGGGTGGGTGGTTTGCCGGGGGCTGGGGCTGCGAGTGGCTTTTTTAAACCCTGGGATTTGAGACGCACCTCAGGATGAGTCGCTGCTCGGCGGTTCCCACACGGAGCGGAGGGAGATGATGCTTTTGGCTGGACCCAAAAAGTACGTGCTTAAAGGAAGGATTCAAAAGTGTGGGCAGGGAGAAGGGAGGGGAGCGTTTCTTTTTTGCTTTCTTTTCCAATTAATGGTTTAAATGAATCACTTCACCTTTAAAAGTGAAAAAAAATCATTGAAGTTGTTTTGACTGTAATTAATTTCGATTTATTTTTTTTGTGCAGCTGATTCGGCTCTCCCAAAAGGGAAACGTATTTTCTTTGTACTGTTTTGTTTAGATTTTTAAGGATCATGGATTTGGAGTTTTGGCTGATGGGAAAACCCTCGCTATGCAAGGGATGATGTAGCAGGTGATTGCTTATGATGGTACTTGTTGCATCATCAAGATCCAGTTGCTTAAACCTTATTGTGGTCTGGTCATTGATACCAGCAAAATTTCAATGAAAAGGGAACCATGAATGAAGTCCTAAAGCAGATTTCAGACTTGTTATCCTTTTGTGAAGCTGATTAATGTAATGTAATGTGACCCAAATGAAGTGCTGTAGGAAGCTTTGTCAGCTGTTAGTATGTTTAGCTGGGATTATTTGAAAACATACATTCAAAAAGAAGCGTTTTCTTGTGCATTACAAATTAGTTATGATGATTTGGGGCAGAAAACTGAGATAGGTCAGCAGACTAAATATGAAGAAATTGTGTAGCCCTGTCGTCCATACCCATCTGTCCCGGTATATACCTGACCTTATGCTATTATAATACTTTGGATAGATTTTAAGATAGAAGATTTCCTACTAAATCTTTGATAATTTACGTGTACTTAATTTCATTAGCCAGCCCAGCCCTGGAATTCAAGCAGGTTTATCAAAAATATTTGATTCTTTTTCTGGTTTGAAGAGTGGAAAATAAAGGGTTGTGACAGTGGCACTGGGAAAAACTCCAGCTTGGGAGGGAAACTTTGGATGTCATCTCATCACAATGGGTCATTGTTTTGCAATAATTCAGAAAGAAAAAAGCTGGGCAGGGTTTCATAAAGTCTTCTTGAGTTTAGTAATAAACAAGTGGCAAGTGAGCAGGAGTTTGAACATGCAACTCATAACTCCAAATCATTAAAATGCACCAAAGCGCATTCTGGCACTGCTAAAGGTCTTCACTTCTAATTGATTTTGACTTTTCAATTTCATCTTATCGTGGTGGCTGTGTGGTTATTTTTGCTCTTAAACTTTCTCTAAAGTTTCCTAGGGAGCCCAAGTTTAGTCTCCTGTCATTATGTCTTCGCTGTATTTTTGATTAGTTCATGCTCTCTATGGCTTTCTCTTGCCATAAACTTAACTGTACAAAAGTTGAGCAAGGGATTTAAAGTTGAAATTTTCTTTTATATTGTTTGACTGCCTTCAGCGGTTGCAAATTATCCCCCCAGGATGTCCCATACTTCCAATGTGCTGAACATGGTCTGCTTAATGCAACAGCCCTTGGCCAAGCAGAGTTTCAACCAGAATTTGTTGCACATACCAGATTGGGCCCAGAATAGAAACGTGAGTCTGTGTATTGTTACAGGTGATCAAATGAGGCTGATAAACTTCTTGAACCACCAGAGCAATGTCATCAGATAAGATGGTATCAATGTGCCCAAGAGTTCCTCAAAGTTATGCAAACCTAACAAGGAAATATGGAGTTGGAAGAATTGCAGCTGCAATACAAGCCAAGCTCTCTAAGCCCTGAAAGGTAGAAAATCTTGGTATACTGGTGCAAGTGAAGTGAAGGAGTTACTCACAATGCAGCTGAGAGGCAACCATCAGGCTGGCTTGCACAAGATGATTGTACTGATCAGCAAATTACTTGCCTTTTTTTTTTTAGAAAGAAAAAACACGTGCTTTTTTATATACCTGATACCTTTTGCTACAATTTCTATAGCAAAACTTGTGCTAATATTCAAATAGTGTAGCTGGCTAAACCTTTAGCATGATAAGGAGTGAATGTGGCTTAGAAACACGCAGTGTTGGCCTCTTGCAGGAGCACATTGCACAGAAGATGAGCGTTTGCAAATGAGGGTTCATGGGGACAGCAAGAGCACCGGGGAGCCCCTGGATTAAAGCTCCTCAACAGGGCATGAGGCAGAAGTCTGGTGGTGTTCTGGGTGATGTTTTAAGACCCTTTGGTAATCCATTTGTGGTAGAATTATTTTGTATTCAGCCGCGATGACTATGCAAGTGTTGTGAAATTACTTTTCAGCTCTGTTATCAGTTCAATGTTTACTGTTCGATCGCAACAAAACTAACAGCAGTGAATTGCTGTTCAAGTTCAGTACAAGTTTGCAATTAACAGTAACTATTTGTCTTCAGTGGACTTTTTGATTGTGAAGAAATCTTACATGAGTTTTTCTTCCCCTCACAGCTATTGTGAGCAGATCATCCCTTCACCTGTTTTTCTGTGAAGAGATGTTCTTTAGTGTGATGCTTTTATGTGGTTGGGTGGACACAAAAAGGCCCAATGTGGGCTTAAATCTACTATGAACATGACTTGAGATACATACAATGCTTTATTAGACTTAATTTTGTCTGTTTTATGAGATTCTCTGGTGCATGTTACTCTGCTGGCTTGTTTATGTGCTTTCTAGAAATAAAGTTTCCAAAGGAGCTAGTTTTTGTCTGAGAGAAGGGGTAGGGTTCTGCAGGAAAAACTTGTGGGGACTCCCTGAGACTTTGGCCTGGCACAGTAAAAACAGATTTGAACCCAGTCAGCCTGTGGGCTTCTCTTTTTGTAAAATGGCATTTCCTCCTCAGCTCAGAAAAATAAGCTGCCTTGTGCTGAGATTTTATTTTCTGGTAGCTTATGGCAGTTCCAAGCTGATGCTGCGAAGGTGATGTAGGACTTAATTCAGACGCAGAGATTATTGTGTGGGTGAGGGAAAGATGATGCTTCCTAACATACAGGTGCTGAAACTTCTGTTAGCTTTCAGAGAGTCTTGAAAAGTGGTCTGCAGAATTAAAACAAGAGACCACATTAGAACAACTACATCGTCCCTATTTTCAGTGTGTCACACGTGGCAGCAGAGAGGGAAGGGAGGATGCTCCTTCATTGTTCTAGCAAAGGTATCTTATTGCTTCTCCGGATCAAAGTAAAGGCACTTGCTTTTGTGTGAAATATTGTTTCTTCCTCCAACATAAGCACTGTCATGAGATAATTAAGGTTTCTGAGAGATACAGAAGTTACTTTTAACATATACATCAATTCCCACCAAATGTGTCAAAGCATGCTCTGTTATTTTAGTATTTTAGAAACCTGGGAGTCTTCTGATTGCTTTAATTGCTCTTTAATTATGTCCATATTGCAGTTCCTTATTAATTTGCCAGTGCTGCTTCAGTCTTCCTCTGAAATAAGTCTTCAGTACTGCAGTAGCTTGCTAGTGGTAAATGGAGTTACCAGTTTGACTTGTTCATTGAACACTGGTCTATTTGCTCCTTTAGCAATGCTAAATCCACAAGGAACTAAGTACTTCACCCTCCAGGTGACTAGAAAAGCAATTATCTCCTTCCTGGATGAGAGTTTGTTTTATTCTCCTCTTGGAGAGTTGAGGAAGGTTGTGCTACTTCCAAATGCTTTCATTCGGCAATAAAGATTTGCCTTTCACTGCACAGATGGGTCATCTTGAGTAAACCTCACCTGAATTTCCTCCTCTTCCCAGTCATCTGTTACCTGTAGTGGCTGAGTGCTTTATTCTACAAAGAGTATTTAGAGTACCCAGTGGGAATCTGTCAGACTACTATGCATAGGTCATTGGACTAAACAATATATTAGTAATCCAGCTAAATTCTCTAAAATTAATCATAAAATACTCCAAATTTTAATGGAAATCAGGCACCTAACAGTGCAGATAAACACCAAGGAGTATTTTCAGCAACACAGGAGAAGAGTCAGTATATTGCCATCAGTGCGATCAATAGGTGTGAAGTGCCTAAAAACCTCTGGAAATCAGTCTGTCCACAGCAGGAGAGACTTATAAATGAAGTGGAGCATTTAACTGCATCCTTCCAATTTGAGAAATATGCCCCCTCTACTGGTTATCTATTGAAGTTAATCTACAGTGTCTGGGTGCAAAATGTGTGTAGGTTCATTTGGCTTTTGTTGTCTGTCCCCAGCTCCTTGTGAAAGTAATAGAAGGTAGGTAGGAAGATTTTCAAATTACTGAGTTGGGGTACCTGTCTTCAAGCGACTGAAATAGCATTTCATTTTACTTACGACTTAAACCCTTTGCCCCTTCCGTGCGTAGAGGAATATTAAACAGAAACAAGCAGATATTAACATGGGAATAATCCCCAGCTTAGAGCGATTAGACATTTCTTTGATCTAAACAGAAAATGAGCACCACAGGGTTTATGCTAATATCACAAATGTGCTGGAAGTTAACAGATTGGGAATGTGCACTTGCTGTATTCCCCACGTTCTTCCCCTAAAAACATCTGCTGCCAGATGTTGTCAGGTGTAAGATACGGGAGCTGGTGGGGGCTCTGATCTGACAGATTTAGCAGCTTTCATATTCCTCAATGTACATGATGGAAATACGCAAACAACACCGAGAAGCTGGGGGATATTTCTTAAATTGCCCCCCACCCTACTGTGCATGACCGAAATTTCTTGTTGCAATATGGAAACGACCCCAGATGGGGAAGATAGTCTCTGGTTTTCAGTTCATTTCTTGCAACAGAAAAACCAGTTTGTTTGTAAATAGGGTGATGTAGTGCGTGAGATGGGTTACTTGGTAAAACTGCCGTTCTTTATGCTCAGCTAGTAATTGAAATGTAGTTAATAGAGGAAGGGTATTTCTACTGTTATCATGGTGCTTCCTTCATCATTCACCACACTTCATCATGGGTGACAGAAGAAAAAAATAGAGCAGAGAATCCAGCAGGAACCAAATGACTACATTGATGAAAAGCATTACCTACATGTGTTTTTTAAAGTATCATTAGAAATACTATATAGGATTAGTATAAGTTATTAACATCTTGCCTTAACTGGTTTATTAGGATGTGTTTTCATCTCGTAATCACCCTTCGAAAAGCTGATGTTCAGCTGATCCTTACAATAATCCTTATAATAAATGCATGTTTCCATAGGATCTATTTAAAATGCAGGGCCCACTTCTCAAAGCAGTTTTCACACACAAATCTTCTGGTATTAGCTGACAGAGTCTCCCCAAGAAGCAGAAGAGTGCAATGAAAAGGCTGATGCATAAAACCAGAGGTGGCTGGTGAAGGATTCATGCTGGGTTATCAACAGTAAGGAAGAATTATTATTATTAATATTTTTTAAAAGAAAATATAAAAGTCTAGCTGTCAGAAGCCAGAGTTCAAGCTCTTTGAAACCTCAGGGTGGGATGTTATATCCGCTGGCAGAGATCAGAACTTCAACATGTGGTGCTGATGTTTGTGGAAAGGCAAAGGAATTTCTTCATGTGCTCGTGTTTAAAGCAGCCTGGGATGGGTAAAATGGACCAGGACAAGCTCCAGGAGCCCAAAGGAAGCAGCTCAGGTGAGGAGTCCACCTGATGGCAAAGGGGTCAGGGCCAATGACTTCAGAGCACTCTCGCCACCGTGTGGCAAATGTAGAATGAAGGGATTATTTGTTTCTTCAGGTGAACTTTTATGTGATTATTGAGAAGCTACAGTTACCAATAAGATGCTCAGAGGGAGAAAAATACCCTATGAAAATATAAAGCAGAATGCATGGGAAGATAACAAATATTTTCTATAGCGTATAAATGATTCCTTCCTGAAGACTGCAAAATTTCTTATACTCAAGGAAATAACTGCTATAATGTTTGGACTACACATGCTTTTAACATGCTCTAAAGCTACAAAATATATCACTTGAGATTCCTACTGCTTTGTTGTTGCTCAGTGCTAACAGTCGTCCATGCCCTCCCGGACAAACAAATATGCACTGAACTGTAATAGTCCAGATAATGTTGATGCAGAATTAGCATTGATTAGCTTTGTTCAGCATGCTACATGCATGGCTCATGTTGTAATTTGGGGTGCATTTGGGTATAATATCTGATAATTCTGGTCAAGGGGACAATATGTTGATTGTATCAGGGGTCATGCTAAGGAACTGTAGAGGAAAAATGTTGTGAAGACCTGGGCAACGCTACCTGCCTCAATTATACAAGTTACACCAATACTGGAACAGAAACACCCTCAGACAACTCTGCTATCGTGCTTTAACACTTTCTGGTCTTGGAAAGAAAGGTTTGATTATAATAAATCACATTTAAGCAGGGAAAAAGATGTGCTAGTTACTTGCCAGTGATTCTGCTCAAGAACAGGGGAGCAATTAACACAGTGTTAAATACAGAACACATGGATTATTATGACCTCTGGATACATAAACACCTGACTTTGCCTATGTTGTTTAGTATCTAACTGGTTTATTCTCATATTGAGAGCCTGATCAGGTTTTGGTGGTGTTCTAGTGGGTCTTTTTTGAGATTTTTCCATCCTCCAACCATGTGCCATTAGGACTGGATTAATCTGTACTTTGTGGTGTTTAATGCAGCACTGCTAACCAGAACAAGTTTTGTTCTGTTTCAATACCAAAGATATTAACAATATTTTCCACAAGTATTCATTTTAAATACATCATATTTAAAAAAAATACCTGACTAGGTCTACCGTAATTGTCACAGAGCAATGGTTTGTTGATTCTAGAGTTCGTGCATACAAGATATTCATTAAGCCACCAATTTTGTTGTTGTTTCAAACCAGATGGTGTTTCATACTGATATTACCTCTTACATGGATGGTCACTGAAGTTACAAGGAACTTAGCAAGTGTTATCTGCTGACTTCTTCAGTTCAATGGACTGCTTTAAAGACATCTGTATACTGGCACACATGGATTGCTCCCAACTCACCACACCTAACTGTTGTTTGCTATTTCGCTTTAAAACTTCCAGTAATAACTGTATAGACTTCAGGTTTTTTGTCCAGTAAAATCAGTCTTCTACTTTGTGAATCCATGTGGTGGGTCAGCACAGGGCGGCTGCCGTGCTGTTAATTCACTCCCTTGTTAGTGCACATTAATCCCCCATGGAAGCAAGCCCTTGCTTAAGCTCTTTTCAACGTAAATCATTTCCACAACATGAGCTTGCATCACTGATCAAAGCCAGAGCATAAGTAAAGCTTTAGATACTCTTACATCCACCTAATGCCAATCATGCCACCATTTCTGAATTCAGTCCATTATTTCCTATGCCTACTCATTGGACAGGACTTTCCCTTGTCCTCCTTTTTTAGCTACAATTTTTTGTCTTCTGCATTGCAATCTTTATTAATCTCACCAGCTGGAAAGCAGAAACAGATGGCTCTAATCATTTGGAGATTGTTTTATCACTAAAAATCAAATTACAAAAACTTTTATAGAATAAGTTGTTTTCCATCTTTGTCTTGGGAGAAATAGACCAAGCTTCTTTTTGTATCTATTTCCTGGTTCCTTTGCCAGCTACTTAAGGGACAGATGTTAGTTGTTTATCCTCTGTTAGGTGACAGCATTTTGATGTTGTACTCACATGGCATGTAAGGGTAAGACCACATCGTCATTTATGTGAGTTGTCCAACATCTCACAGAGTCAAAACACAAGTGATTGTAGCATTAATTTAGGAGGAGCCACACAAAGTGAGTAGAGGACAGGCAAGTACACCAGAAGTTGGTCCTGCTGCAGTTACCAGCATCTTCATGGGCTGCTTCCTGATGTTTGTATTTTTGAGTGAAACCATCAGGTTGTTCTGGACAGTGTCTTTAAAATCTTCATTTAGGAAACGGATGTGTCTGCGGGTCCCGGGAGCACAAACGGAGGGAGGCAAAGCCAGCCCAGGGGAAAACGGACAGGTGAACATGCCTCATGTGAGCCCATGAAAACTCACCACCCATTACACATTCAATATATTGGCTGAATAGAATGCAATGCCTGCCTTTATTATCTCTGTCTGATACAACATCATTAAAGAAAAGGAGCCAGGCTGTGACTTGTACAGAATAGGCTTTTCATTTTATATTACGTTGTGATGATACTGAGTACCTGCAAACACCATTTATCGACATAGACATGCTGAATCCAGCTGTTCATCACCATGGCAGCATGAAACAGCTGGAGCCGGGGCAGCATCTGGCAGCACGGCTTCTGACTTTGTAAGGGTTACAATTGCATCCTCAGGGCTTCCAAATTCTCTCTTAATAACAAGAAAATTAGTAGCATGAAGTATAACTGCTCAGTGTATTCCAGCAGTTGGAGGTGGTGTGAGATGGATACAAAATCCACTCACTGTTTAGTCTAAAAGGTGGGATGCTTCCAATAGTATAAACTGATTTTTTGCTGATTTGTAATAGTTGTGTCTTTTCATTCAGATCTCGAAGTTGTTCTTACCACTATTAACATCGCAGCGAAAGTGTCTGCGGTATTTTCCAAACTCCTTTGAAGGAAAATCCCTTCTCGAAAGCCTGTGTAATCTAAACATCCCTCACTTTAGCTTTTCACTGAGATTGCAGGCTCTGCCTAATCCCCAGCATTTATTACCTTCCAAATTCCACTCTGTAAGCATGAATAGTTTATATTTCATCCAGTATTGCCAGCAAGCTGTAATCCGAGTTTACAAATGCGTCACGTGAGACATTTTTCAGCTTTTGACGCAATCTACCATTCATAACTTAATAAACAAGGCAAAACCATCCAAGTTGGCTTATCTTCAGCAGAGAGATAAGGCAAGACACCTTTGGGTGTGAAATTCACAGCCCATTTCTCAAGTGACTTTCTGCAGAAGCGAGCTCCCATATGATGAAATAAAGCATAATGCATATGACAGGCAAGTACTATTTTGCCTGAATTGCAACATATATACGATACTCCTCTATATAATAACCCTCTATATAGGAGTAAATCCTAATGGATAAACTGGAAAGGAAGAAAAAAAGGATCATTTTCCTTTCTCTCCAGTTTAGTTAGCAATAAGGCAGGGTTTTGATTTAGTACATGCACACCGCTAAGAAGATGAGGTGTGAGTGATGGAGAGGAGTTCATTGCGATTAATTTGCATGGTTATGGTTCCATGGTTCATTTGTGTGCCTGGGCAGCCCTGCTCTGGAAGCACACTACCTCTCACACCTCCTTCAAGGGGTAAATGCTTCACAGGATGACTTTTTTCTTGCTGTTTAACTGCTGGGAACGGCAGCGACGCCTCCCTGGTGCAGCCAGCACCAGCAGATGTTCCTTTCATTTCTTTCTACTTTTATAACGATGTTACCTTTGAAGTGTCACGCTGCTGGTCACCACCGTGTTATGGGCACAGTCTGTCAGACCACTGAGAAAGCTTGAAAGCAGCTCTCTGCTTTGAAGCCATAGCTTGTGTACCATTTACAACACCATTTCAGCCCCAAGAGCTTTGCTGTCACTGATGCTGCTTCAAGACCTGCTGGTTTGCAGATGCTGAGGATGTGCTGTCCGTCTCACCAAGTGCTCCCTGTCACCAAATGCAACCTGCTCGGTGGGATCAGATGATGCCCACAGCTGGAACTGTTGTCCAAAGTGGGAGCTGCAGTGTGTGCATTTCATAGGTGAGCGAGGAATAACAGGAGGCAGAAAGGAGAAGCAGCAGTATGGGAGGTCAGGAGCTAACAATAAAGAAAACGCTGTTCTTGCCATTAGGTGGTGATAAATCTGAGTTTAAAAAGAATGTAGAGTTATTGGGGTTTTATTCATGTGTTGCAGATAAAGGGCAATGAAAGCGTTGTCAAGACTAATGTATTTGTACTTACACAAGCAATGCTATTTTACCTCATTTCACATCTTTTCCATGGGGAATTCCCAGCTTTTGCAGCACTGTAAGTCAGTGGATAGGGAGTTTGGGAAGACCCAGGGGATTTAATGTTTGTAAGGGTGGGATTTGCTATCGCTGCTCCTAATAAAACTGAATTACGATGGGCTATTCCTTGTGGAACTGCAGTTTGTGTTGTCAGCTAGTTCTGTGCCCCAAAGTTGCAGCAGTTACCTGGAGTGAGTTTTGTGCTAGCACATCTTTGGCTTTTTCATGTCATCATTGTAACTTAATGCTCTTCCAGTTTGTTTTCCTCATGTTTTATGTTTGTTTGGTTGGTTGCGTTTTGTTTTTTGTTTAATATAACCCTGTACTGTTAAATAAGGTAATGAAGGCTACTTGAAGGAAACTTGATTACATAAGACATGAAAAGAGCTCCAAGGTGTGCATTTGATTTACATGAACTGTGGAAGTGAGTCCTGCACCTTCCTTCAACGTGCTGAGCATGTGTCCCCACATAAGTGTCCTGAATGGGCTAAGTTGGACTTTTCCTCTGTTTTCCATTCAGGGTTTGAACATGGGCACCCAGCCCCACGCTCTGACCAAGGCAGACATACCTGCCCATGTTCTTTACACCGTAGGAACATGTGTGCTCATTATCGGCTCCATCGGCATCATTGGAAACCTCCTAGTTCTCTATGCATTTTACAGGTACGAAAATTCCTTTTACAATTAAGTTGACTGGCCTTGAGGTTCATGTGTGCCTGTGTGCAGATGTTCTGCCTTTGTTCCCTCTTGCATTAAATCTCCAAGCAAAGACTGATAGCAACAAATGGGGGGAAGGCAACACCTCCCACCCACACACACCTCCACATCATTGCTGACCTCAGTGTAAACTCCTCATGTCTTAAGCAACCAAAGAAAATGAGAAAAAAAATACCTTGTTTTGTAAGTAATTCCATTTGAAAGCTTAAAGAAGAGTTTGATACTTTTAATGATGGGAACCACACTTCCTTGTTGCAGACTTCTGCACTCACCCTGTAGAATTTGCTGAAATACTTGACAAATCCTGATGCTCTTCCCAGCTGCCCAGATGTCCTGGAAGGACCAGGAAAGCGATGCGCTGCATGAAGTGAGCTCATGTCATCAGTGTATTCCCTGCTTCAGGCAGATCACAGGATTTCTGACAGTTTGTGTGTTCTCTTGGCTTCTGACAGTGTAATATCTCATGAAAAAACATAAATAGCTGCCTTCTGTTCTACACTGTGGTGCTGGATTTCCATATCTTTCTTGCTCACTGCTTGCTGTCATCGTGTGATGCAGATGGGGCTTGCACTGCTAGAGACACCAATGGGGTTATGAACCAGGTGTTAGTTTCCTATTCTCAAATGTTAAAGACGAATAAATTAGCTTGGTTATTTTAAACAACTCGCTTTAAACATGAGATAGAGGAGAAATTGTATTCCCTGCAACTGTAGATACCTTTGTGATTTTTAAACACAATGCAAGCTCTTCATTATTCTTGAGATTTGTTTATTTTCGTTGCTGTGATAAGAACATTCAATTGTCCATGCAGGAGTATCTCTGTAGGCAGACAAGCACGTGTGAGGGTGTGAACCCTGCACTCCCCCTCACCCAGTTGTTGCCGGCAGTTGTGAGATCCCGGATTTTGTTAGAATTGCAGACTCATTAAGCTGACTTTCCCAATTTCTTTCTCAATATTTCTTTATCAGCGTGACCAAAGAAATCCATGTCAGCTGCAAATAATGATATTTTAAAGCACATCAGAGAGGCCTCAGTTGTTCAACTTTCTACACTGAAGGAGAAAAGTAACATTTATTTCAAACTATTGAAAAGTACTGCCTGCAAGTTCCAAGAAAAAAGCTATTTATAAAATCCCACTCCCTCCTTGTGTCTCACAGAGTGTTCCAAGTCACTTCTTTTTCTATTATATGTGCCTGACACTGTCCTGGATTCAAACTCTAGGTATCAAAGCTCTTTACTTCACCACACAACCAGTACAGGCTACTAGTACTAGTTCTAGGGGCTACTGGTTCAGTGTTACACCTTCTCACTATACCTGCCAAAAATGCGAGTTTTAAGATGGATTTGGGTGAGCTGAACTCACAAAGTAATTTAACTTTTGTAGTGGGACATAATATCTGATCAGAGCACCAAGGGTCTATTCAACCAAGTAACTCCTAGTAAAAGTGAGAGGTTCTTTATCACATTGGCAGTATCTTCATTCCTCTTAGAGCCAAGGGTGATCTTGAATACCAGCTGAAAAGTTTCCTAGGAGGTTACAACTCCAAATATCCCTAAGAAATCAGACTATGTGAGGTGGTGAGATGTGGGGGAAAAAAACCTGCAAGTGATGTTTGGTTTTTTTGCAGACCGGTTGCTGCTTTCACACTCCTTGTTGTGGTGTTTAATGGTACCTGTTGATCTGCAGCTGAGTGGTTTTGAGCTCTCTATGAGATGTATACGAACTGCAGTAATTGACTTAGGAGTGGCAATTGATTGACCATAGGTAACCACTGATTACAAGCTGGGTAACGTTTGTTTATGGTAGGAAGTTACTAAGTCACTTGATTATTCACTTTATCTATTTAAAACCATGTGTATTTCCTATTTTTAAGCAACAAGAAGCTGAGGACACCCCAAAACTACTTTATAATGAATTTGGCCATGAGTGACTTCTTGATGTCGGCTTCTCAGGCACCCATGTGCTTTGTGAACAGCTTGCATGGAGAGTGGATACTTGGAGATATAGGTACATTTCAACGTCAATTCATATCTCACCAGTTCTACACTGTCTGCAGCCTATTTTGGCCATATCAGTCCTGGCTTGTGCTATGGTGACAGCAGTACAAGACTTTTGGGTGAGAACCCAAGTTCTTGACGTTAGCAGTCAACACGATGGCACATTTTGTGTTATAGCTTTGATTCTTCCCTCTTATTTATTTTGGAAAGAAAGGAGGCAACATAGATATGGAATCATGTTACATTTTAGCTTGTAAGGCCAGATGCTATGGCTGAAGACAGGTAGAAAAATTTTATTAAGTTGTAAATACTTTTTTTCTGTATTAATTTAAGAGGGAGTTAATATTTTTATTTAGAAATGTATGTTGATATCCATTAGCATGTTTCTAGCAATCTCACATTTAATTAGGAAATTTATATAGTGATAATCAGCTGAGGACTCTGCAAATTTAAGCTCCTTTCTTTCCAATGGCTAATAGAAAGAAAAGGTGATGCATGCTCAAATTATAGCTGAAATATGGGCAGGTTCCTCAGCAGGCTTGATGCTCTGCTTGGTACTGCTCACCAAATCATTGGGCAAAAATTTACACCAAGTAGTGGTTGCATATTGGTGGATCATGCACAGAGACAATGTATTATTTATTAGCATGGAAGGGGCTCTTTAGTTGGAGGAGGTTCTTAGTCTTGCTCATCCCCTTAGATAAAATCAGTGTAAACTATCATGCTGCCACAAATAAAGAAGTTTAGTTGGGTTGAGTGGGATTTGGTCCTTAATTGCAGGTTATTTATAAAACCTTGAGAGGAAGTTTGCTCTAAGGTTGAATCCGATATTTCAGCTACCTCCCATTCCTGGTGGGCTTTTGTTTATAACCACATATGGTGATGCAAGATCTCAGAAAATGAAAGATCATTCCACACAGGTTTCTGAACCAAATTAGAGACAGCATAACTACAAATTTTCATCTGCTAGTGCAATGCTTGAATGCAAAGAGGGGAAGGAAAAGAAGTCTGTTTCATGTGAAACCTAAGTCGTTTTTTTTAAAGTACTGCTATTAAATATGAGAGCTGCAGCTATGCTTTACAGCTGGTCTTTCAGCCATCAAATTTAAACCACTTCTGCTTTTTTTCATTTTTAAAACCACATAAACCAAAGTCATTTTTCAGAACTTCCATCTGCCATTAGCAGACAGATGTCTGCTGCAGCCTGGTAAGATCAATATATTGGGCAACAGTCCAGGAAAATGTAACTTTAATTAGATTGGATTTTCTTTGAGGCAGTTTTCCATTGATAAAAGGTTCCCAGTTGAGGCTGTAGTGGAGAGTAGATCCTGTTATATATATGCATTTGTATTTTATTAATATTTGTGTTTCTTCTAATAAAAACTTGAGAATTATTACATTGTCAGGCCAAGAAAATTCTTCTAATGGGAGAGAAGTCCTGAACTGGGAAAACTGGGCAGTTTAACTTGTCTGGCTCTGAGAGAAAACACACGTCTGTTTTAAGAAAATCCCTGACATTGACATTTTCTGCTTCAGGCTGTGACTTGTATGCTTTCTGCGGGGCACTCTTCGGAATAACCTCAATGATGACTTTACTGGCTATTTCTGTGGATCGCTACCTTGTGATCACGATGCCCCTGCGATCCATCCAGTGGACGTCCAAGAAGCGCACGGTGCAGATCATCGCGGCCGTCTGGTTGTACTCGCTGGGCTGGAGCGTGGCTCCGCTCTTGGGGTGGAGTATGTTGTCTGCTCTCTATCTTTCCCTGTGTTCCTTATGTAGGTTGCTTTTGCCTTGCTTAGGATATGAAAAAATGAGCTTTTTGATGAGTTCTCAGCTGGATGCTGAGCCACCACCTGATGGTTTGTTGTTGCACCATCTATCTTTAATTATTGCAGTGCAGATAACTTCCTCCTCCCTGCGCCCAGGTTGTACTTAGAATCGTAGAATCATTTCATTTGGAAGAGACCCTCAGAATCATTGAGTCCAACCATAACCTAACCCAACTCCAGCACTAAACCGTGTCCCTAAGAACCTCGTCTAAATGCCTTTTAAACCCCTCCAGGGATGGCGACTCCACCACTGCCTGGGGCAACCTGTTCTAGTGTTACACAACCCGTTCTGTGAAGAACTTTTTCCTAATATCCAATCTGAACCTTCCCTGGTGCAACTTGAGACCATTTCCTCTTGTCCTGTTACTTGTTACTTGGAGAAGAGACCAAGACCCTCCATGCTCCAAGCTCCTTTCAGGCAGTTCAGAGATCAGAAGGTCTCCCCTCAGCTCCTGTTCTCCAGCTGACCCCCCCAGTTTCCTCAACTGCTCCCATCACACTTGTGCTCCAGATCCTCACCAGCTCCGTTACCTCCTCTGCACTCTTTCCAGTACCTCGATGTCCTTCTTATGACAAGGGGCCCAAAACTGACCACAGTACTTGAGCAGAACAAGTTGCAGATGGAGTATTAGGTGTATCAGAGATCCTGGCAGTCAGGATCTCCTTTCTACGTGTGCACTTGCATTCTCAGACTGCACATGTAATATGGTTAGCATAGCTCTTGAAGACTATCTATACAGTGTGGGGTTTATTTTAAGTGGTCAGTTGTTGTATCAGTAAACCTGCAAGCTTTGAGTGGATGTTTGAATAATGTATTCCATGTATCTCATAGGTTCCTATGTGCCCGAGGGCTTGATGATATCCTGTACATGGGACTACGTAACCTACTCCCCTGCAAACAGGAGTTACACCATGATTTTATGTTGCTGCGTGTTTTTTATTCCTCTGATAATAATATTCCATTGCTATCTATTTATGTTCCTGGCCATAAGACGCACTGGCAGGTAAGCAATGCAGCTGAAATAAGTAAATCTCCCTTTTCTTGTAATAGGAGATTTTCTGCATAAAAATCTGAATCAAACATTAATTTGAATAGAAATTGAAAATAAAGTGGCAGATTATTAACAGCTGTAACTGGAGAAATATTTTGACCAATCTAAAAATTAGAATGGATGTATGTATTCTGAAGTAGGGACAGAAGTCTCTGGTAGTTCTAATCTTGTCCTAGAGTGTGGTAATAAATAGTACATGAGATAATTTGATAGTTCGGATTGCTTGTATTTCAGATTTGCAACACAAGGAACACAGTCCTTGTGCGTTTCAGCAGTTTTCAGCCCCAAGGGGTGATAAATAGCATGTAGCAATGGAGGCGTCATCTGCCTTTGAGCTGCTCTGTAAACTTAACAGTCCTTTATATTTTTTGACAGTTTTATTTAAGGTAGGCATCCCAGAAAACCTTATGGTTCACTCAGACATCATGCACAATATCTGGCTATGCTTGTTAGGAGACTCTTTTTTTCCCCCCACCCCCCAAATTCTTGGTCTGTATTTGAAATAACAAACCAGCAGGGTGTTAGATGTGCAAAGTAACCTCATTCTGTCAGCTACATTTCCCCTAATGAGCACATGATTTATCTTTGGTCTGACCCAACACCAGCTGGAGCTGCGAGTCCTTCCCTTTGCTCACAGTGTCACCACCTCCTATGGCTTTTCTCTACATGCAGGTTGAAGTTATTTGTCTTCACAAAGCTAAATTCTGTCTTTACAAGCATGTTTAGCCGTATGCCTAAATCAAAGTTCTTACTGAGCTCTATTCTTGGTCTTGGTTCTTACTGTGCACTGTGTATGTGTGTTTCATACCAAGCAAAATGATGGTGTCCTGTACACCTGTCAAGCACAGTGGCCACAAGATTTTTGTGTGCCTTTTGCTCCCTAATAAACTCACTTTACAGATATGTTCCAGTGCACTAGGAAGCAGTTTGTTCCCCTGCTGGCTACTAATTACTGCCTTCAGCATGAAACTTAGCTTCATTTAACAACACTGATATGTAAAAATGTTTATTTCTATGCTAAACTACATAACGCTAAAACACATAAAATCATGTTTAATGAAGTGTGGGGTGTTTGCGTGATGTGAGAAGAGAATCTGATGGGACTTTTTTTGGCAAAAATATTAGTACTGCCTGTTGTACTTGCCCTTGAAAATACTCTTCTCCTGTGAGTAAACCTGCAGGGAAGTCAAAATGTGCCTGTAAGTGTTTGGGGGTCAGGTTCCTCAGGGTGTTCCAGCACATGTTACCTTGGGAGCAGGAATTTCCTCAAGCTGTTCCTCCCTTGAAAAGGAAAAACCATATGATTTGATTTTGTGTCCAGCTCTGCCTTTGCTTGCTCCACCTCTGAGAGCAACGAGGGGCAGGGGACGCTCATTTCTTCACCTTCCCAACCCAAAACATTCCTCCTTTTGGCATGAGGACAAAACAGTCCTGTTCTGTACTCCCAGGGGTTCTTCTGGCTCAGTCCCACAGGCAGATGAAGCTCAAGCAAAGCCTCTGGGACCATTTACTACATTAATTACCTTCTAGAGTTTTTAAATGTCACAGGACAAAAGAACAGTTAGAGCAGAAAAAGGTGACAATCGCTTCATTTTGCGTATTGCTGAGAATGCATTAATGATGTTGCACCTCACTTTTTCACCCTGCTGCTGATGTATCTGTATTTTTTTCCCCTCACAGAGACGTTCAAAAGCTGGGCTCCTGCAGCCGGAAATCCTACTTCTCTCAATCCATGAAGAATGAATGGAAACTGGCCAAAATTGCTTTTGTGGTCATCATTGTGTTTGTCTTGTCCTGGTCTCCATATGCTTGTGTCACCTTGATTGCCTGGGCAGGGTAAGGGAATATGTAATCCGAAGAGCGTGCATTATTCTGAAATATAGACATAAGTATCATTGTCACCCAGAATAAACAGATCTCCCTTTTGAACGGTTTTTAAATGGTTGTTACACTAGGAGTGATATTATTTGCTTTACTATATCCTTGTGAATAAAGACAGGAAAGGGATTATTTGTTCATATATTTTAAAACTATTATAGCTTTTAATCTGCATTTTTGGTACGTTTTTCTCTCCCCCATGAAAATATCTTTGTATGAATTGGAGGAGTTATCTCTTTTCTCTCCTAATAACTGTTTTCTGAAGAAGCTCCTTCCATCCAGCACAGATGTTGCTGCTGAAAGGTTTTTCAGTTTGATTCTGTTTTCTTTTTCATCTCCATTGCCTTTTCCCAGGTGGTCACAACGGGGTTGTTATGTTTGGTCGGTTTGGTTTTGCCTAGTGTAGAAACAGGGAAGGTGATTCTGCATGTTCCTGGTCATTTTCCAATAGATAACTGATTGCTTGCGTGTCTTTCATCTTCTTCAAATGAATGAAGCCAAGTGCACTCTGTCAAACGCAAGCCTTTCATCTGAGCACAGAATGCATTGGAATGAATTAATATTCCAGGGCTATTTCTTATCAGGAGACCACAACACAAAACCAGTCAAAGAGATTAATATGTTTTAATAATCTAATATTAAGCCATGGCATAGCTGTGTGTGATGTTTTTGCTTTGTTTCAGTCGAGGCAACAGCTTAACACCATATTCCAAATCCGTGCCAGCAGTTATTGCCAAAGCTTCTGCAGTCTACAACCCCATCATCTACGCAATAATTCACCCAAGATACAGGTACAGTAAACATATAGGTATGTGTATAAATGTGCATGCAAATGTGGTTTTTACAGTGAATGGACTGCCCCGACTCCGTCAGCCTCACCCCATGTGTAGTGTGAACAAGTTGATGGTCTTTGGGAGAAGCTCTGTAAAAAGCAAACAGAGTTTTCATAGAAGTTCTGTGAGAGTTGTAGGAAGCCAGTAATCTGGACAGAGCTGCCTGCAGATGGGAAATATTTCCAAATATACTGAAAATATTGTTTTTTTATTAGCAGGCTTGCTAATTTGGTCAACAAGTATTTGCATTCAAAAAATAAAGCAGACATTTCTGCAATACTTGACTTCATGGAAAGAAGGCCCAGTTTTCATATTTGTTTCATTTAGTTGTTCCAGGTAAAAGCTTTTCCATTTTTTACCTTTTTCAAAAATATCAACTTTGACTTAGAATAAATACATTTTTACATTATACTAATGTGGTTCACTGCACAAAATGTGATGTTGATCACTTCTCTGAAACATACCCCCTTTTTTTTTTTGCAGACATGAAGTATTTCTAAACCTATGCCTTCTTAAGCACATTATTCTGCATTTGCATTCTACTTATTATTACAGATAACAATTACTGTATACTTTAAACCAGAAATCTGTGCTGACCCTACACAATTTCACTAACAAATACTCAGATGCAATTCAGTCTCAATAGTTAACTCATGGTTAGTCAACTTGCCTTTAATTTCCTTCTCAATTTCCTCACAGCTAGTGAATGAGTTTCTGAGCTGAAAGGTAGTAATTCTGCTTTTTATCCAGGCTCTCTGACTGCAGTAGGGTATGGGATAGAGAGTATAAAGATAATTTGTTCCCACAGAGTAGGTTATTACAAAGGTAACTATGTATTGTAAAAAAGGATTTCCACACTGTCTCTCCAATGGGCAATCTACAAGATCAGGTGAATAGAATGATAATTTAATACACCATAAAAGACGCTCCTCCAAAGAACCAGAAACCTTTCCCTTCACAGAAGAAGGTGTAATAGAACTGTTATTCAGAATATCTCTAGATTTTTCTGCCATTCTTTTGAAACTTACCTACCACAAAGGGATGGGTTGCTTTGGTGAAAAATGTGATAAATGTATTAACGCCACTAGGTGGCAGGGTTAGTCGTTGCTACGAGGTTTGTCTTACCCGTAAAGAAGAAAAACTGCCAGGTTGCATAGCCTGAAATTTAGGATTTTGAAGCTGGAAAGAAAGTTCATGATTTTGAATGTCTGACGCATGAAGGTGCGGCCGTCAGAGCAGTTAAAGCTTCTCAGAAGGTGGTGGAAATACACCCAGAAATGATGAAAACTTATATTTTGTTTGAAAATGCCTGCTATTGCAACTAATACCATGTTGCAACCTCCAAAAATCTCAGTCCATCTTATTCTTTTAAGGTTGTAGAGGATTTTGGTTTATAAGAGAATGTCTACTTTCTGATGGCTTGCAGAAGCTCAATGAGAAGTTTTGTATGACTGGCTGACACATTATGAACCAAATATTTGTTTTTATGACCCGAAGCTGTTGTGCTCAGTGTTTCCTTACATTATTTTTGTGAGGCGAGGTGAGTGTTTTCAAAGCAGATACCATACAGTGAACTGCTTCAATACTTTTCCAGGTAAGCCCGTATTAAGAAAAAGGCTGGAGTCCACAACAGGATTTCAGAGACTCTCCTAAAATGTGGGTGATGTTTTCATGCTTCCTAATTTATATTTCTAGACCTATCAACAAGACAAGTATTTGTGAAGTTGTTTTGAAGACATTTTATAGAATTGGGATTCATCCAGTCAGGAGAAGAAGTAACATTGGGTCCCTTGTGATGAATCAAGCACGCAGGTTTAAAAATGAAAAAGCAGCTGGACTATGCCAAGTCAGCTGGTGAAAATATGTTGACAGGACCCATTTTGCCTGAAGAATGAATAATGAATGCATATGTAAAGATCAGGGTTTCTGGATAATTTCCAAATCTAATAATTCACGCTATGCCTTCAAAGTAATTCACACAATGATGAATGAATGTTCCGCTCTGTCCAGATCCAAGACTTCGTACAGAGAAGACCTTCATGCCAGCTAAACTGAAAGTTTTCTGGGCTAACTTTGTGATGAAATCAGAAGCAATCATGCTCTTGAGGATATTTTCAATTCTTGCTACTTATCCATGCAACTCTTCCATGCACATTTTGGTTTGAGGCCCAGAAGCCATCTGCTTATTTTCCTTTCAGCCTGTTGAGTAATTTCCACTAGAAATGCCATGCTGGTTCCATGGAGTCTTTGAGGCCTCCTCAGTCCAAACAGAAGCTGCGCTGAGGTTATGGAAAGAGGTGGTACTTTCATCATATGATTTTCAAAGCCATGTCATCAATGTATGCTTTTTTTCCTTCCATTTTCCTTCAGGAAAACCATCCACAATGCTGTTCCCTGCTTAAGGTTCCTTATACGAATATCGAAGAATGACCTCCTGAGAGGCTCCATAAATGAATCTTCGTTTAGGACATCTCTCTCCAGCCATCACTCTCTCGTTGGCAGGACCAAGAGCACTTGTGTTTCATCCATTTCCACTGGAGAAGCTGTAAGTCTTGTCTCATTTCCATGATGGAAAGTGAGTGTAATGTTTCTCTAACTCCGAAGATAAGTGACTCTATAAATACATATTCAAAATTAGAGAATGGAAAAGAGAAGGAGGTAGCTCCAGTATTTTGGGTCACGTGAGGTCATTTCTGCAAAGCCTTCCTGGGAGTTCATGCATGATGATTTCTAATCAGAAAAAACATCCAGTCCAGCACATCTCCATGGTTCAGGTGCTTTGTGGAACCATGGATGTTCAGGTTAAGTCTTTAATGTGAATTAAAAAGAGCCATTGTCAGGCACTGAAGTTTTGCCCGGAGAATGGAAATTATTCTGTTCAGATAACAGCACAAGGGAGGTGTCTGAACTCTTTCATGGCAGATAGCCAGTAAAACAAACACACCTGAGGAAAAAATGCACTGTTCACTGGGAAACTGAGAAATCCCAGTCAATGCTAGCACTGTGCCCAAGGTGCTGACAAGAAATTCAGGCCTTCTGGCTGTAAAATTAAGAGACAGATCAAACAAACAATGGAAGAAACACTTTAAATGCCTGAATCCTAATGAAACAAAAATCTATCCCATTACAAAACACAGGTTACTTTGCAGTCTGTGCTGCTGCCTCTGTTGCACATGAACCATACAGCTCTACGTCAGGTAGACTTCCAGTTAAAATGAATAATTGTGTGTTACTGGGCAGGCTCAGCTGTCCAGCCTGTGAAGCCGTGAACTGTCTGGGGACAAGGATCCTCTTCCACTTTGTGACTGCGTGTCACGTATCCCAACAGCGTTCCGAGCTAGCACTAAACAGCCTGCAGGTTATTGTATTACAGACAAGTAATAATGGTGATAATTAAAGACCATCAAACCACTTAAATGGGGCACATTTTGTCATTTAAAATCAGCAGGTGATTAAACACCATGCAAGGGACAAGATGCTTTTCAGGAGAGACCTAGTCTAGAAGTGACCAGCTTTATCTTTAATGTTTCATAAAATATATCTACCATAAAATTTCCTTTAAACTAAAACAATAAATAGAGGAGGGAAAGGCCTCTCTTAGCCTGGGTAAAGCCTTTTGTAGTGTACTGTTGTTCAGATTTGAGCCCAAGTGAGTTTGAAGTGTGTGATGGGACTCTTGTGGAGTGTGACACTACTGCACACACCACACGGCATAAGGATCCCTAAATTTGCTTGCCAAGGCTCTTGTAGTCTTCAGGGCATGGAGAGCACTTTCATGTTTATCTGCTTGCTGCTGTATTAGGGCAAAAGACTGTAATGAGATAGGAAAAAAAAAACCCTATGAAATTCAGATATGAAATTTAACATTTGTCTTGGCTCTTGAATAAATAAATAAGTAAATAAATATTTCTGTTGCAATGTAAATGAAAATGAGATAACCTTTCAATTCCTTTCACAGACCACCGATTACACAATGATGCACGAGAGTATCAACTGTGATGATTTCATGAACTCTAAAATATCCAAGCCATCCTTGCAGGATGAGGTTAGTATATGTAACATGACAGCATCCTATCATGAAAAAAGAGTGTATTTTTGGGGTTGCTTAACAGCTTGAGCAAACAGAGCACCTACACGTCCCTGTATCCCCTGTGAGATCATGAGGGCTACTTTTCTATTTACATTTGTGGTTGTAGATCACACATGTAGCGACACAGAAATGCCTTGACATAGTTTAAAACAGGAAAGCTCTTCATTTACTTATTTCCAACTTTTTTTGCCCCTTTTACCTTTGAATTTTTGCTGACTCAAAGTTTATTCCTAAATTCTCTCCCCGCTAATCCTTTACTTGATATCAAATTAGGTAATTTCTGCTGGATCGCTCGTTCTGATCCAAGAAGCTTTTTGTTTGTCACTGTTGGTCACTACTTGGTCATGGTTCATTGTGTTTGGTTGGGGTTGCTGTTTAAAGACAGCAGCACCGCGCTGTGCCGAGTTGACATGGCCAAAAGTGATTGTTCTTGAGGCAACTGGCAGCTCAGTGCAGCTGTAGAGATTTCAGATGAAACAGCAGCTGCTGAAATAAAAGCCAAGCTCAATGACTCTCGCATGACAGCAGCACCAAGTGAAATTTTGGAATGCTCCAATAACGTATTGACAAGGAGGAATGGCACAGTGACACTATAAAAGACGCAGCTGTTGCCACCAACACGTTCGTCTGTTATGCACATGTTAGTGTAAGGAGCCAACATATTCATGAGTCACGTAAAGTTGTATTTACAGTATGATTCTACAAGGGAGGAGAAATAAACAGGTGGCACTACATAGATGTATGAGCAAGGTGACACAGTGGAATTAAGCACTAGCTTCCGAATTGTGGAGAGCCCATCTATCCGTATCTAAAAGCTGGTATGGAAAATAGTGAAATGATCTCATCATTGATACTCAATCAAAAAGTCATCACAAAGTTAAGTTTGATGGATGGCTCCTGCCCAAGCTTCCAAATGGAAGGGCATGGTTGCAATGTCACGATTGTTCTCCATTACTGGTACGCTCTTGGAAAATTATTACAGAACCCACTCAATGCCTCCCATCCGCTGATGATGGTTCAGAGAAGCAGCAAGTTCATGGGGTTTGAGGAGCCCTGGGTGTTCTGGGCATCCTGCTGGGATGTCTAGAAATGTGGTTTTGGACCTGTGCATATCCACGGTTTTGTACCAGCTGATGGTCACGCAGAATGCCATAAACCATATTCAACTGGTTGTACTTGCTGTCATTTCTAGATTTCAGGTGGTATGCAGCTATAAGCATCCGGGTAAAGAGAAAGTAAATATTTTTCTCATTATTTCAAAGATATTTTTTTTTTTTTTGCTTTAGAAAAATAGATAGGAGTAAGTGACAAGATTAAAAATCAATCCTCTCCCCAAGGGAGTTTTGAGGGTGAGACCTGTGTTAGAAAAGCTTTAGTTTTCTGTAATTGTGCTTGTTTTCTGCTGGAGTTTGAGAAATTTTGGAATTGGGTAAAGTATGTAACTGTGTGAAATCCTCCATAATTTGTGATTAGACCTGGAGCGATGTAGAACTTGACCCTGCAGAGCCAGCTCATAAGAAGCTGCAGCCCCGCCGAAGTCATTCTTTCTCAGCAAGTGTGAGACAGGAGAAGAGGGACCTGCTCCCAGAGACCTGCAGCTGTGATGCAGCAACCACAGAAAAGGTAAGAAAGAACATTTCTGCTGGGGACTCTCCATTTTACTGTTAATCTTGCTACACTATGTCATTTCTGGAGTAATAATTCAGCCTTTAGACCAATCTCTTTTATTTGCAGGCTTTTTTAATACTGATTCCGATGTCCTCTTCAGCCCTGCTGTTATTTCTTTCTTTGTGACTCATGTCAGTAGTGCCTTATTAACTTTTTTTCACTGATACGTTGCTTATTTCTGGAAAGCCAGCATCAGTTCATAGCTCTACAGCTGCATTAAAACACAGTCAGTAGCATCCAATGTAAGAAGTTGACTTCTGTGCCTCTTTGTATGTTTATCTATCCCAACTCCAGTTTCTCCCAGCCTGACCCCCATGTCTACATTCTGGTAGTCTCCTGTTACTACAAAGTCAGGGCTGCAATATAGAGTTTGACATGATAGAAGCCACCTTTTTTTCCTCTTTTCAGCGTACATTAAAATGTTTTATTTTTGTTGAGGAGGAAGACAAGAAAGAAACTCCCATTTCTCCCTAAGGGTGGGAGAGTCTGGCAGCTGCCACCCTTCCCTCACTGAAAGAGGAGATGGTGAGTACTTAGTGCATCTATCATGCTCATTGCCCAGACTGCCGAGGTTTGGTGTCATGAGCTTGAGGAGCACCCCAAGGAACCGCTGAGGATGGGACCAGCTGGTCACCCATGAGTCAGCTTCTGCCAGAACCATATCACCAGTTTCAAAACTAATATTTGTATGGGTGGCACGATATTGAGCATATATCAGTGCTGCGTTTTCAAGAAAAGAAAGGACTTGCAAGCCCCTGCTTGTGGCTGGATTGGGTAGCACCCACTTTTTGATAGACACACTTTTTCATGGGGTTTACTTTAGTTTGAATAACCAAACACTCACACCTTGGGCAGCCAGAGCCTCTGGTTCTGTCTCCTGTGCTCTGATTCAGCTCTGAGGCTGATTATCTAGAGCCAACATATTGTAAAGCAGAAGCTGTTCTGGAAACTTCCAGCCATCCAACGACCCAGTTCCTGCATGTATCTGCTCTGTCTTCTTTCGTGTGTTTCCTTGAGGTGAAGTCCTGATAAATGCTCGTCTTTTCCTGTAACTGTTGTGAATGGTATTGATGGAAAAACAATGGTTTCAAATGTGGTTGCAGGCAACGTAGGCTCAAATCTACCACCCACCTCTGCTGCCCTCCATCAATAGTCCAGTGTATCCAAAGTTGTAGAAAGTGGCAAAGGCTGCACCAGGAGCCATTTGGTCACACCATGATAGAGATTGTCACAAGGATCATGAAACTTTAGGCAAATAACAAATGGAGTGTGCTTGAGTCTCATCTGAGATTTTTTTCCATGAGAGAGAAGTACAATTATCAAGTATCTTGACGCGTTAAAAATGGAGAAATATGTTTTTAACATAAAATAATAAATCAGATATGGGAATGGCTTTTCTTTTCTTAATCTCTGCTGATATTTGAACATGTCTTGTTTTGCTTCATTTAACATCCTGCTTTCCAAGCTGGAGATGTCAACACATCATGATTTCACCTCTTTCTAGTCAATGATTGAAGTGTTTTAGAATAAATGACTGGTGACTCAAATAGAGACTAGTGGTAATGAATTTCAAATACTCATTTCCATAGTCTTATGCTGTATGACAACGCTAAAGATTTTGTCTCTGCTCTAGGTCTCATTCTCCTCCAGCTATCTGGAGAAGGTGCTTGGGCGGGTGGTCCTACACAGTCCCCCTGCAACACTCGTGACCAGCTCCCTAAAAGCAGCTTCTCTACCTGTTGGTTTGAACAGCAGCAGCATCAGCAGAGGAGGCAACACAGACACTTCAGAGATGGCAAGTCAAGAAAGTCAAGTTAATGGAGTCCTGGGCTCTATCGTTAGCAATACTGTCCCTCGCATCATCATCATTCCTACCTCAGAGACCAACCTATTTCGAGAGGAACTAGAAGAGGAAGAGACTCAGTTATTCCACTTCCCTGACAAAAAGGGCAATCTGCTGGACTTGGAAGGGCTTAGCTCATCTATGGAGTTTCTTGAAGCTGTTGAGAAATTTCTGTCATGAGTTTGTCAAAAGAAAACTTCCCGGTAATTATTTTCTTGGCATTTTCTCCGCTTAATTATACCAAATAACTGAAGCCTTGTAGGTTAGATCATCAGACTTTTTGTATGTTTATACGGTAGTCGCTAGGCAGCCTTCAGATTTATCTTTGTCCGGACCAGCTCAGGCGTGGGACCAGGCTTTAATTCAGATTGCGCTGCAGGAAACCAGCAGTGGAAGATCTGGCAGTGTGACAAAGTGGCATTGGTCAAGCTGGCCGCCTGTCCTGCTGAGCCCTGATTTGTAGCCACAGGTGGAGGTGCCAGCAGAAGAAAAAGTGACCAAGCAAGAGCAGGGGCAACTCCTGAATGTTCCTCCTACCTGTACATGAAACAGCGTTCGTGATGCGGCAGCTCTCTTCTGGACGGTGATGGGAAGTGCTACAAGACCACAGCTTCCAGCAGCAATGCGGATGGCTAGATGATCTGGACTATCTTTTAATCAAATTATTTTCAGCATTGGTGGTGTTTTGCTTTTTTAAAAAAATAGGCAGCTTGCTAAATGTAAGTCAGCAAACTGACAGTGTAACTGGGAAGTGACTGCTTGCTTTTAAAGTTTAGTGCTAGAAGTCTGGATTTTACCTCAGCTTTAGCACACCCACCTGAATGTCAAAATGCAAGGTGCTATATGCTAAAACATACACTACTACCTGTAGAAGCATTTAGAGCCCCTTCAGAGTTCTAGTATTGATTAAATATGTATAATCGTAATGAGTCTGTGATTAAAAGGGTGAATGTTCACAGCTGGCTTGACAAGTCAGTGATCAAGCCTTGGCTGCTGTATATCACTTATCTCTTCTGAGGATATTCTCCTCTACTTCTATAAAAGAGCCCAGCAGATGTCTTCTCCTATAGGTCACTTACCAGAGGCAGGTAAAACATCATCTTAGGGAGAAAACTCCACAGTATTGTGGCGTTTGATACAGGGTCTGCAGTCACATCATTATCTGTGATTACTGATTGTGTTTACTATATCTCTGCATATAACAGTGCAAATATTTGGTCCAGTGAGTCTAATAGTACTCAGGCATCCAACAAGAGAGTGAGAGTTTATGTTCATAGTCTTGGTTTATTCCCTTGGCTGTATCCAAGATTGTGCAGAGACCACTGAAGGCATTTCCAAGTTTTGTGCATGTACTGGCTCGTCTCAAGAAGTGATTTCTCTTTTCCTGTTCTCCCAGTGCAGAAACAGATGGAAAGATGGAAAGTGTAGAAGTAATTGTATTTATTTATTTATTGCAAAAGAAGTAACACAAATCTTGTTTGCAACTAGCTAGACAGGAGCACCACCAAAGAACAAACTAAAACTCAAAGCAGTGCAGGAGACAAAGGAATGCCTCCAAATTGGCAGACTCAAGGCTTTACCGGGTGTCAGCATGGCGTAACTTTGAGAGGACTGAAACATTGGCTTTTGATATAGGGGAAAAAAATCCCCAAACAACTCTAGTGAGTTACAGAGGTGGCTGCTGAGACAGGCCTCCTATTGCAATGTTAAAACTCGGTTGTCCAGACACCTTTAACAGAAATCATAGGATCATTTTAGTTGGAAGAGACCCTCAGGGTCATCGAGTCCAACCATAGCGTAACCAACTCCAGCACTAAACCATGTCCCTAAGAACCTCGTCTGAACACCTTCTAAACCCCTCCAGGGATGGTGACTCTACCACTGCCTGGGGCAGCCTGTTCTAGTGCTACACAACCCTTTTTGGAAAGAATTTTTTCCTAATATCCAATCTAAACCTCCCCTGGCACAACTTGAGGCCATTTCCTCTTGTCTTATCACTTGGTAGTTGGGAGAAGAGGCCAACATACCTCCTTACTTTGTGGAGAAGGGAGGAAAAGGGTGGCAGAACCCCATCATACACATGGTCGTCCATGTGAAGCTCCAACACATGGATCTGGGGCTGATGCTCAGTGGGGGCAGCACCGTGCTGCAGTACCCACAGCCGGGATGCTGAGGGCTGTGCTCAAGGTTGTCTGCAATCAGCTTGGTGTTTCCAAAGGCAATTTCTCCATTTGAGGAATCAAACATTAATTAAATGTTAATTAAATAAAATGTTCATGGAAAACACGGGAGGCTTAATCCTAGGCTAAACATACTGTCCTGCCATCTCTGATTGTTTCCGTTTTTTTCTTGAATTTTTCATCTCTGATTTGTGGGACATTTTTTGTTTGGTTGGTTTTTTTGTTTAAGTTTGGTTTTTATTTGTTTGGTTTTTGTATGTGTGGCTGTTTGTTTGTTTTCCTACATCAACTGTGCAGTCCATGACCTTAATTCTTCTTCCATTTAATACCCTCAGCTGCTCTATCTCCTTTTTTCTTGAGCCAGACGTTGGGAAGCAAGTATTCTTATAAGCCTCCCAAGTCTTGTACCTGACTTTTACTGTTGTAATTACTTTAAATAACAATAAGGAAATGTATTTGGTGTTCCAAAATATAAAAACATGCCCTGGAGCAGTTTATGCACTCAGATGTTGACAGATTTGTACGGATAAGACTCTAGGCAGGATATTGCCATAGTTTCCAATGGGATGGAGAAAGTAAGACCTAAAGTAAAAGTCAACAACCTCCTCTATATCCAGATAAAGCTTTGCATTTTACTTGTTAGCCTGCAAGATGACTTTCCACTGATCTCCTGCATTTGTGCTGGTATTAATAAAGTGTCTCAGAAACTAGTGGGCTTGAGGTGTATGCAAAGAAGTGTTTCACTTTTATACCGTTAATGTAATATACTATTAGTACCATTGCTTCTGAAGCTAATGTCAAGATTACCATTTACTTCAACCGATGTAGGCTAGAATGCCAAATGAGATAGCAGTAGAGGATAAAATTTTAAGTTGTATGAAATATCAGATAGAATTATTACATTCACTGTGAGGTTTTTGCAGAAACATCAGTCACAGAGTAAATGAATCTTAAGTTGACTAGAACAATAAAGAAAAATCTTGTAAACTTCTCTGTCTCCACATTAGAATAGATGGAATATAAAAATGTATAATATTAACTGTTGCTTCCTATTTCACAAAGGAATGTATTCATTCACTCAAATGGAATAAAAAATTCTCAGGAGTTAGTTACACTAAACTGTCTATTGTTTGGTTTTCTTATTTAATCATTAATTTCAGGAGTCAGGAGGAGGAACAAAAAAGCTGAGTTACAGTTTTTGAAACCTGTGCTCTGATCCAGTGAATGGTAAGGTACATATATAACTTTTATTTACATGAGCATCTCCTTTCAGTTCATTTAGACTGCTCATGTGCAACCAAGCAACACGTGTTCTTCACCTTAAAGCAAAGCTCCAGGAGACCTTTGTCATCTTCAGGACCTTGTGCTGGACTGAACAAGCCCAAGGCACAGGTCATAACACAGAAGATGAGCTGCTCCCATCACCAGTGGTGCACGGTCCTTAGGACAATGCTGAGGAGCAGGTCTGATCCCCATGGAACAGTCAGACACATGTGCCAGTGGGTGCACGTGAAAATGGTATTTTCCAGAAATTTTTAGGGAACTAAGTGTGGGTAGATTTTCATGGGGACAGCAGAATATGCCTCCCTAGACTTTCTCCTTACCAAATTTCAGGTTCCTTTCCACTGTAAGCAGGTGGTAAAGCTCTTCAAAGAAACAGATGGATGTGTTTAACGTTAACTAACAGCTGATTTTCCACGGGTGTGCTCTTGGAAACAAACGATCCAGCCCAGAGCAGACTACAAGTGTGGAAAATGTGAAACTGAACACGTTCAAGTTCAGTAAATGTGAAACAAATGCAAACAGCAGCTTATAGTGGAAAATGTTGAGCCACCAGGAATGCAGCAAAATGGCCAACTCCGTCTTCATGAAAGATATATCCAATCAAGTAGTACTCCCAGGTCTTTTTGTCTGGCTCCATTTATGGACAACCCAACAGAAAGGAAACTGGAGCCACCAGCAGCTTTGCATCACTTGTGTCACTGTCACCAGCCTTGACCATTTGGGCACCAGCATCTGGAGGAAAAGGGGATAAAACGTTTCTACTACGAGAGCAAACTTAGTTTACCTCGTTAAACCTAGAGGAAAAAGACTGCGGGGGATACGAGGATATGATTGCTGTCTTTACAGGTGCCTGGGGAGGAAAATGGGCTATTCAAGCAAAGTGTTAATTTTGGCAGAGGAGTAAGTTAACATAAGCTGTCTGTGAATTAATGTATTCTGAAAATCACTTTTCTTTTGAGCCTAGGGCGTGTGTGTTGTTGGGAGACAAAAGAAACAACTGTGTTTTGCACTTAGTTTGAGGCGAGTACCAGCTGTGCCAACCGGCTGGAGCTGCAGTGACAGCCGTCAACGGCAAGTCTCAAACACTGATTGCATCAGTAGAATAATAATAAATCTTTTACAAGTGCAAATACCCACAGAAACAAATCCAGGCGTTAAGTATGTCTTGTTGTGATTAATTTGCTGATGGCTTTAAATAGGCTGAGGTTGTTTGGAGTGTCAGTGCACACGTGGCTGTCGGGAGAGCGCACAAGGCAGGAGAAATACAGCAAATTTCCTGATGATGTGCAGCCATCGAGCAGCGGCTGCTTCCAGTATTCTGAGGGGGAAAATAGCCGAGCGACCAATAGGATCTCTGTCATCCTTCCTGCAGGCTTCAGTGGAAAAATTGCCTGTCCCCTAAGGTATTTTGTAACGTGGAAATAAGCTGAGCTTCAGCTGCCTGGAAGGGATGACCCTGTGCTTTATTTCCCTCCTCACTGTCGCACTCCCCAAAAGCCACACGCTTTTCTGGGGATGGGAGCTGAGCTGCTTTGGCCTTCTCCCCCTGGCCCCAAATTATGTTTACAATCGCAACGTAGATTAAGACTTTATTTTGCAGCAGCAAGTGTAGAACCCCCTGACAGGCCCATTGGGCTCTTATCCTCCCAGCCTTTAGTCTACCAGATGTGTCAGTCTGGAGGCCAAGGGAAACGGGCAAGTGAAAAGACGTATTCTGTGCCTTTCCATGGTTTCACTATCTTGCCTATTTTTGGAGTGAATGGTTGTTTTTATCTTTCGTTTTTTTTTTCCTCGTGGTTGCCTTGGCATGCATCACTGCTGGCATAGGATGTTTCCTCATAAAGCCTTTGTTTTTGTGCCGGGCTGGATTTATTTTCCCCATGCGATGATTTTTCCTGGAACAGCTTCTGAGCGGGGCTGAAGGTGCTTGGCAGATGGTCCTTCACGGGTGGGTTGTCCTGCCGCACTCTGGTGCTGCTGATGCACCCAGACATTTGCTTTTGGGTGAAACTCTTCCTGTCCAGCAAGAACCAGCAACTAAGATTTCTAGTGGAGAAACTCCCATGGCACGGTTCCATTTCAACAGAGGTAGCGTTTCCAAACTTGTGTGAGAGAAGGGCTGGAAATGGAAAATTTGGAGGGTGGTTTTAATCACTCCACAAAGTCTGCTGATTTGAATCTCTCTTCTTCACATGCCTCTGTTTCAGAAAACACTGTTGTACGCTGCTGGGACATCATTGGTGTTAAAACACCAGACCCTTCACCCTCCCTGACTGCAGCACACAGTCAAAATCACTAAAACACTTGTGTTTCAGCTGTAGGTATTACATCAAAAATATAACCCAAATCCCTAGATCCAAATAACACAACAACCGTGATGTTGGTTATCAACTGGGATCCAAGTTTTGCCATTTAATATTTCTACCTGTATAATATGGTGTCAATGATGGATTCAAATGCATGGCTGGAATTATCACCAAAACGTACACCTGGGATCCACGCTAGGACACATGACTAAATAGGAGGCAATGGATCAATATTATCCTCACTCCTTAATCTGGTGTGCCTCATGGCAATAACCAGAAATTAATGTAAAAATGGTATTCCCAAGGGCAGGAGAATAGAAATAATATAGGAAGAATGTAACTTTTTTAATAACCAGTTTGGAAAAAGTGTTGCCCATGCTTCTTTTCCAGCATACAGAATGTTTAATTTTTTGCATAGTAACTGAACTTTCCAGTCTCAAGGTTATAAAACATTGGCAATGACAGCGAAAGTCTGAGCACCTTGTGAGTGTGCTGCATGGGAAGTCCCGCTAGAAAATCAACATTACGCTTATGTTGTCTTCAAAAAGGAAAAAAACAAGGATGGCATAAGGATGAGGACATAAAGTTTCCTTGTACAGCCCAGGTGCAGCAGGAGGAATGCTGTATTTTCTCCATCTGCCTGTCTGCTGCAGCTTAGGGAGAGCCCAGCATTGCTTTGACATGCGTGGCTCTCACTTCTCTTTGCCCACACGGCTCACAGGGCTCAACCGAACACAAGTGAGTGAATCACGTCTTTCCAGGGGGAAAGGCAGGGGAAGACGGCTCTATTTTTAGCTGCATGAGATATGCAGACCTCATGGTGATGGGGGACAGATAATTACATAATAAGTCATACTCAGATTCGCTATTTAAGTCTATCTGGCCTCTTCCTTATCTCAAGCACTGTACTTGCAGTTCTCGCGCTGAATGCCTGTAATCAAAATATAACGCGTTTTCCTGGAATTCATTGCATGAAGTAATAGCCTATTAATGAGCAGCTCTTCTCCATACACTGTCCTTCCTGGCTAACGCTTGCAGTTTGATGCTGCTGCAGTGCCTATATTGGTATCACCAGATGTGTTGTAGCCCCACAAGCAAAACCATTGGGTGAGCAAAAGAGGGTCATTAATTACCAGCAAAGAAGGCTTGGTTTTGAGCAGACTGTGGTTATTGCCTCCACCCCACTGCTGCCGCGCCTGTTGAGGGAAAGTGTTTAACTCAGAAAATACACCTAAAAACCCATTTCCTTCAATAACTTCAGCTTCTGTAGCCAAGACATCCTTGGTGCTATGACCCAAAACGTACCCACCTGTGCATCACCTGTCTGCCTGCAAAGGCAGCCTGGGGCAGGCATGGCCTTGGGCTTTGTCTCTTCCCTTCCACAACAAGGGTATTTCAGGTATTTTTTAAAACCCTCATGATTGATTTAGGGATTTTGTATCATGCTTGAACCCCTTGGCTGTGTCCCACTGAGTCCCTCGCTACACAAAGTTCATCATGGGTGTCTCCACACCTGCTTAATTGGGGTTTTTTTTGCCAATAAAAACACCTTTTCCCAGCTCCACTAGCAGCAAAAGAGGGGAGGCTGTTTTATAGATAAAGAACAAGGGAAGTCATGAGGCCCTTTAGTGGCATTATCCAGGGAAAAGCCACATATGTTACTGCAGTTTTAAGCAGCGATATCTTTTAAAGATATACCCTTTGATTCTCATGCTGCTCCAAAGCACTCAGAGGAAACAAGCACGTTAAAAAGGGGGCAGGGGTCTCTGCAGCCCCCAGGAATGTCCCGTGCCACAGCGGTGCTCTTGGATTTCAGGTGACGCAAAGGATAGATCCAGCTCTCAGCACCGGGGTGAATGGAAACACTTCTTGACACATTACTAATGCAGGGCTAGACTCCAACCATCTAAACACAAGGAATGGGTTGGTGGTTTGGGGAGAAACCAGAAATGCTCGCTGCAAAGGTTTCTGTTGTCTTACACATGAACCGCGATAGATTTCTTAAAAAGTGGACGAAAGGTCTCTCTATTTTTATACAGCAGAGTGAAAGTGTTAGGTATCTGCGGCAATATTTAGTCTGAAGGAAAGTGAAATTGAATCTGAGTGACATAATGAGAAAATGTCTGGTAAAGCCTGGTCCAGAGGAAAAGAAGCAGAGATTATTGCTGTCTAAAATTTAATTTTTAAGATTAATATGCAACAGAACTGAAAGATACAGTATAGCTAAATGCTATTATATAGTGGAGGCACACTATTTTGAGGGGGGAGACAGAGGTGTTGGCATTTTAAGGCATGAGAAGTGTGGACCAAGAAGTGAGAGAGAAAATTTTAATGATATGAGCTGAAACATGGGAGCATTGGGCAGAAGAGAACAGCGAGTGGGAATACAGCAGGGAGGAAACAAGTGCGAAATAAGGGGAGGCAGGACAAAAACTGCCTGAAACGGGCATAGCAGGATAACTTGGAGAATAATTCACAGTCGGTTTCAGTTCTTGAGTCTTTTTTGCAGACCCTTTTCTGCTGCAGCTCTGCCCCTGTGGCAGGCGTCTTGAGTTGAAGTCAAGCAGCATCAGAATGGTTTTACTCCCCCTTATAAATTGGGTTGGGAGGGGTAGTCTTGCAAATAAAGGGTTTGAAGGAACAGCTCTGAGTCAGGTAATGCTCCTTTTAATTTCTCTGAGTTCCTACAAGAAGTAATGGGATATTTTAGTGTGAACAAAATAAGAGGTGACAAGTGAGAAATCCTTCAAATAGGCTGCAAAGGAAGATTGGTACCTTGTTACACTGGTATGTTATTTATTTACTCAAAAATGTTTGACGTTTGCTACTGGGTGAAACTAAGATGTCTTCAGTTACTGGAGCTACAGATGATGGGTGAGTTTAATTTCCTGTGCAAAATCATTGCTGATGGTAACTTTTGCTGCAGCCAGCAAGAAGTACAGAACTGGCTTCTAACAACCTTGTTGCTACAAAGCAGCTTGGGAAAAAATACAATCCTATAAACCTGATGTGGCTTTGAAAGCTTGCCTTCGAAATAATAATAAGAAGCCACTAATGTATCAGTAATTGTGAGATGTATAGGCAAAATAAGGTTTCAATCAAGATGCTCTTTGGTTGTTGTGCTCTGCATCCCAGTAACTGATGTGCTTTGCCAAGGCTGTCTTGCCACTGATGGTACCGTTACCATGTTATTGCTGGTATTAGTATGGATACTCTGCCACTCCATTTGTCTGCTATTAAGAGCCAGTTCTTCAGTGCAGTAAAAAAACCCCAGTCTAATCAGTATTTGTGGCCACCCATCATGCTGCCAGAAGATAACAGATGAGGCAGCAGCAGGAGTTGCTATTGAAGCAGTAGGTGTAGAAAACATAGCTGTTACTAATAGTTACTCATTTTTCCACTACTTCTTTTCAGGGTCTTTTTGGGGAGAGACTGCAGTTCACCATTAGTTGTGTTCAGAGGTACAAGGGGGTTTATCAAGAGCTATGTGCTAATTGAAGAGCAATCTGTCTTCTAAACCCAGACATTTCTAAGTGGTGCTTGTCACTCTATTCCTAGTTTCACGTGCTCTGACCTGCAGGAAAACCAATAGTGGCTGCACATCCTAAACGTAAAGTGAACACAAGCCAGAAACAAATTGAAACCAAATTGTTGGTCCTGCACTGTCCTCTCTCAGGATGGAACTTTTAATATACATACTTTTCAAGCATATCGCCCAAAGAGAAGCAACATTTCCTTGGGGATTACCAGAGCTCTTTCCTTTTCCATTTTTAGCTGGTAAAATGGAAACATTGCCCAAGAGTGTCTCAGGATCCCATCTGTTACCTAACGCTGGGAGATGGAGGAAGTGGAGGTCAAGGTTGGAGTTCAGCCGGGATTCCTTACACATGTTAAAGCTTTATATGGACTGTTTGTCTCCCAGTTCTCATGAAATGCTTCTAAAGGAAATATTTACATCTTAGAAGCATTCTTCTTTGGTTTCCATCTTTTCTCAACGAAGGTAACAGAGTCAATTCCATCTTTGACTTGGCAGTTCTCACTTATTTTTTCTTCCATTTTTCCTTTTGCTGTTTTCCAACACTTCCCTAAACAAATCTTGAAAAGCTGCAGCATAACAAAGCAAACTGATGGAAAAGGATCTCTGGGCCATAAAGAATGCGATGGAAAATCCAGCCCTTTCTGCTCTGATGGAAAACAAACAAAGCTCAAAAATCTCTTCAGAATAGAGTTTCCTGCATTCATTTTTAGTTTTCTTTTTGCATAAGTGCAAAAGTAGAATAAAGTTAAAAATGAACAAAATAATTCTGTGGCCAGCTCTGGTCCATAAAGTCTCAAACCCCTTAGAGTTTGATCAGAGGCAGCCGTAAAACGCTGGTGGCCTCGCATGATTTGAGCAGCTGAACTAAGCTGCCTGGTTACATTTTCGCAATATATTATATACAGTATTGAATGCTCAATGGCCATTTGCCTAATGGAAAAGAAAATGGAGAACACATGGGCGAGATTAATAGGGAAAAAATTGAACTGTTTTCTTTTTCTTCTGCTGGCTTGGTTCCACCTACTTTGATTGAGTTATTAATGATTTATGTTGCTATGTGACTTATATGGCTAGTAGAATAGGAAGAAGGTAAGACCAACAGATATTTCAAGTGTACAGGACAGTTCTGGGTTTGGAGAAGAGCTTAAAAACAATAGCAGAGGGAACGCATTCACTAAAGTTGTGGGTAAAGTTTGCTTTTCTCAACAGGAAGAAAGAAATTAACAGGTACAGCATCCCCTTCTCACTCTGCTATTTGGGAGGGAAGACCCTGGAGCCTCTCACCTTCAGAAACGGGTCCAGGGCACCTGTACATTGCAAGAAGGGAGCTCTGGAGGGGGATATTTCTTTCATTTAAATGGCAAAAAGTAGAAAAGCTCCACTGAACCTTTCAGTTTTGGTTTTGCTATGAAAAAAAAAAAGCCAGAGTGACTCATGGGTTGTTAATTGCCATTGACGGGTAAACAAGGAAGAACACAATCTGGCCGAGTTATTTGTAATTATTAGGGTTTTTTTTTCAAGTTCGCTTGAACTGGAAATCGGTGAGACGTAATAAATAGAAAGCTATGAGGTTATCATTCACAGAGTCGCTTTTCCTAGTAGAAGCATGTTCTAAATCAGCAGGGCTGTCACCCTCCTGCCATGGCCAGGCTGTGAATACTCAGTCGTCGCTTCACTTGGGGTGCAGGGGAGTGATGAGAAAGGAATGACCAAAAGCCTTCCCAGAAAAACGCTGCCCGGAGGATTCGTTTGTTAAGCAGAGGCTGTGCCAACGCATTTCTCTGCCAGCCTTGTACCCCTATTGAAATGTCTCTGCTGATTTATTCTCAGCATCTGCATTCCTGCATGTGAATTCTGTATCTATATTAGTTTGCTTCCAGAATCTATAGATTTAGGCTGAATTTTACAGTTTGCTACGTGCAACAGTGCAAGACAAAGACAAATTTGCTTTCTTGCTTTTTCAGCTAGTCTCAGTGCTCTTACGCTTTAAAAACATGTTGGGTTTTTTTGTTTGTTTGGGGTATTTTACTTAAAAGAAAAGGTTTGTAAAGCTTTATCCACCGTTTATAACTCTGCAGGAATTAATCTGGGTACCAGCCCTTTGCGCTGCATGTGACTGATGCTGTTTGTTTGGGCTGTTGTCTGAGGATTAAGAGATTCGGGAAAACTCATTTACTCCTTCATTCTTTTGTGATCCTCTCAGTTGCTTTGGCTGTTTCTCTGCCTGCCTGAAGCGGGGAGATGGAAACAAAGATGCGCGGCTCTTTGCACCCTCACAAACAGCAAAACCTTTCACGTGTTGCTTGGTAGGAACCAGCAGGACTCCTGTATGATGGGCTTGCAACCCATCTGGCTTTTGGACTTCATTTCATAATATTGATGTTGAGCACTTCACATCAGCTGAAAAGTCTGACTCTGAATCTTTTTTCTACTGTGCTATTCTACAGATGCTAAATAGGCCCTGTCAGGAAACACAGTTGTGTACCTGCTGCTACCAGTGGTCCTTCCTCGCTGATGTGATGGCAGAAAAGTGGGTTTGATAGCTGTTCTTCATAAATGTAGTAGTGGGAAAGTGAGTCCTTGGGCTTCAACTGTAGCTTTGCAAAGGAGAAGCCTCTTGGTGCCCCATTAAACAGTCTTCTCAGCTGTGATTTGGGAAAACACTAGGTGTCATCAGTGAGGTTTCTAGTTCCAGTAGCAACATCTGCATTTGAGAAGCCACAGCAATGCTGCTAACAGAGCAGTTGCTCAGGATCTCGAGGGGTTTGCAGAGGAAAGCCAGGAAGAGTCTCCAAAATCCCTGTCCCAGACAAGTCTGGCCAAGAGTTCAGGTTGTCCAGTAAGAACCATGTCGGGATTAGGTTTGATTTTTACGTGCATATGGAGCTAGTTTTAAAGCTTACTCTTATGAAGAATGAAAACATTATTAAAATGCCAAACGAAATAGAATTTTGCCTTTATTTGTTTTTTAGTTATCAGTTAGATCTCATTGAGGATTTCTTTTCCTTTTCTCTCTGTTGCTCTTTTTCCTCTCTGCATGAATCTCTCCCTGTTGCAGCTCTGTGGTTCCCTAAAATAAAATGGTAATTACCTTGTTGTTCAGAGGGGCTATTTTCTGTCATTGCGATGTGAACCACACTGTACCTGCACAGCTCAACCTCCTGGTTCAAGAAGAACTTTCTGGCCCCAGAGAGGGCAGGGAACTCACTAAAAAACTGATTAAAATACCCCGAAAACATAAACATAAAAATTACAAGGAGAACAGAGACAAATGCAAAGAGCTGAAGCTGCCCAAACAACTTTCAAAGAGGTTAAAACTCCTCAGGCAGGAAAAGAAATAAAAGTCCTTTTGTCTCTGATCTGACTTCTCTATCCCCTTTTGAGTCTTCCAAACCCAGAGAAGAAAAGAGGGGTTTCTTGACTACAGGAGGTGGCCACTTATGTTCATTGTAGATAATGATGCTTTCTCTTTTTCTCTCCCTCCTGGTCATCTCCAGTGCCAAGACTACAAGGATGGAGGTGGCAGCCAGAAAGAGACAAACTCCAAAAAGAGAAAAGTCACTTTATCTATTTTCCACTTCTTTTCCTAGACATGTATTATTAATACTAAAAAGAATTTTTTCAGTACACTCTAGGTAGCTATGATTTTTATTTTCTTTTATTGGAAATCCACTCTCTGAGCTGCTAAGAATTGAGAGTTTCATCTGTTTGTGTTTAGGGACTAAACTCACCACAGATGCTCCAAATCTTCAATCAAGTTCTTGCAGGTGTCAGCTATAGTGGCACTGGGGACTTCCAAATCCTGGCATCCATGCACTCCAGCCATAATTTAGGTTCATATCCTCTATAACATCACATTTCACAAGAGAACGTGTGCTCTGGGCTAGAATAAAACCCTTTGGCCTCCCCTATCAACTCTGGCAATATCTCAGACCCCCTCTGTAAAAGGAGTGTAGCTCAAGTGGCAGCATCTCTACAAGTCAGATCTATATTTAAGCTAATATCTAGTAACAGAGTCTGAAAAGTAAATGTATGGCCTAGGACAGTTCCCCTTAGCTGACTGGCACAAATCCTGCATTAGACAGTAAGAATACACTTAAGTCATGAAAAAAAACCAAGAAGCTATTCAGGAAATTGCAATGAATGAGGAATTAGCTGTAAGCAGAGGAGATGGCAGCATCTGTGGGAGAGAATGCTGCCATAAATAGAAATTGGCAAAATACAGCTTAGAGAGTTGCAAATGATAAAATAGCTTTCTGTTATGGTAAAGCAGAAAAGCAGGTTTTAAGCTGACCCTGTCAGGAAAAGGACTCCGTTCAGCTCTCAGTATAGTCCTTAACTAAAAATGTGCTTGATGAACAAAAATCTAAGAAAGAATCAAACACAATGTCTTGTGGTCACCTTACACCTTTGGTGACTTCACCAAGGCATGCTGGTGCTTTGCCAAAATTTGTGACTCTGTTTGCAAACTCTAGCTGGCCCAGAAAGCACCTGAAGCAATGTTTCTTTCATTAAAACTCCTATTTGCTTTAGTTTCTCCTTCTAATTTAGTGAGGTTCAAGCCAGGTTTCTAGCCATCAGAATAAAGCTGAATGCAAAAAATGGTCACTGCTGGACTCATACATCTTGTCCTTAGTTAGAGAAATTGGTACTTCCCAAACACAGGGGAAAGAGGGAAAAGCCGTAAACTAGTAATTTATTCCTGCTGTTTTAAATGTTTCAAGGATCAAAGATTATGTTCAATATCATAAATTTTTAAGGCAAAGTGAAAATGTGAAGTTATTCAAGACCATTCCCTTCTGAAAATAACTGTCCTCCGAAAGCAATTAATGTGTGTAAGGGACAAGTGTATATTATTATTCCTGCTAATGGATACAGTAGGTTCTAGTTTTATTGTAGTCTGAATGATATCAATGCACCTCACAAGGTATCCATCAGACTTTTTGTCTTGGCCTTAAAAAAAACCCCAATTCCCCAAAGAGTAATTGCAGCTTTCCTCTCGGAAGCTACAATGCTGCAGGAAAAAGTGCTCTCAGAGCGCTTTAGGAGCAAACCCACATCAAAATTGACATAGACACCAGCCCTTTGTCAGCTGCAACACATGAAGGGAGATGGTTAAGAGAGCAAAACACTCCCTAAGGCTAAAGGGACCAAGTCACGGCTCACAAGTCACATCCAGTCTTGAAGAGGTTGGCCGGCAACCACCAAAAGTGCGGACTGGAACAAACAGCCAAACTCTTTTCCAGGTTCATTAGTTTTTATTTCTGATTAAGAATAAGGAAGATAGCAGTGAGTTTGATGTGCCAGGTTGCTCTTATTTGGAGAAAAATGATGTTTCAGAAACTACATTTAAGTCGAGAATTTTCTCTAGGGGTGAGAAAAGGATCCGCCTGTATACAAGCAGGTGGAGAACACGCAATGCATTTTCTTTAAATTTGATTTTTCTTATGAAAGCCAACTCATGTTACACGGCCTTGTCCATCGCTTTCCTATACTGCTCATACCACCCAGTCTTTTGTAAACAGACCAAATGCCATCCAGAAAAATCAGTGAGGTTGCCTTGTCCCAGCTACTCTGAAGTTTGTTCCAGGATTTCAGTCCTCTGATGGCTGCAATGTCCAGCTGTAATTTATCCCACCATGTCTCCACATTAAGAATACCCCCTCTGGTTATTTATCAGCCAAAAGAAGAAAAGAGATTTTTTGCATTAGCACAGCTAATGGGATATGTGATACTTTGCATTTCAAAACTTGTCCTGAGTAACTCTGCACGAAGCCTCGTACGCCCCTTCTCAACGCTGTTACAAAGTTCTTTGAAGTTTCCCATTTCTTACCAACTTTCCGTTTCTTTTGTAGACATACCTATTTCCTGTGGTTTGTTTAATAGCTTCCCAGGCAGTCCTAGATTTTCTGAAGTGCAAGGAGATAAAATCTACTTCATTTCCGTAGTCCAGCAAAGGGACTCTTCTGTCCAGGAGAGGTGCAGAGTGAGTTCTATGGCACCCCTTTTTAGCCAATATGCTTCATTTTGTCCTATCTTTCATTCGCGTCTCTAATCTACCTCCATCATATGAAAAGCTTCCTTACAGTTCTGCATAGTTCTGGGCTTGCAATAACTATATTAGCCAGAACAAGCAAATTGTGCAGATGGACTGCAAAGAGATCAGTGAGGCAGTGCAGGGGAAGTTATGCAAGTCTGGCTAGACAGACCCGAAGAGAAGAAACAACATAAGCCCACACCCTCCATCTGGTGATCCCGATGACTGAACAACAGTGGAAACACGTTTATTTGCCAAAAAAAGAGAGCTCCTCTGCTCCTTACAAGGAGATGTGTGTGCTCATCCGTGTCTTTGTGGTCCTCTTAAGCGCTTGCACCTCCGGGAAGGAAAGGCTGGTTGAATTTATCACTGGAATGAAACGCGAGTTTCGTGCCATCACTCATCCTTCACCTCCTCCTGAGGTGCTCCCTCCAGAAGGGGTTGTTTGCTTTATGAGGCATTTCGCCCCGGGCTGTGAGGTTAACGGGGCGGATTGTTCTCCGCAGTCAAGTTCTGATTTGTGCAAGAAGGAAAAAAAAAGTCCCTTCTCATGCTGTTCTCCCTCTGATAAACAGAGCTGCTTAGAAGCATTTGTTTTTGCAGAAATTTCGGTGAGACATGGAAAATGTGCTCTGTTCTCTCTGTAATCAGCTCCTCTCATCTTCTTTTTTTTTGTTGTTTTATTTCTTTCTTCTAACAGCAGCTATTTTGAAATAAGGCTGATTACCCTGCTCCTAGCACATATTTGCTTAGGGCATTTTAAAGTGTTTTATGCTATGTATGTACTGCATACACAGTGTGCTATTTTCTTAAATCTATCATCAATTATTTTTCTTTCTTCTGCGCTTCCTGTCAGCTAAACAGAGATAACTGAATCTGGATGTAAATTCTATGGGTGGAGAGGGAAGGAAAAGAGGAGGTGGAGGGGGAAGGAGCTGCAAATTGTTTTGTAAAATGCCCCTGGGCTGGAGCCATGCTTTTGTTTGGAAACATAGATATATACCCAGTGACTGCTAGGGATAAAAATAACATCATGGTAGTAATCTATGAGAAGGCCTACGTTATAGGTCATGTAACTATTAATGAAAAGCTACTAAGTGCCTCTTGTGACATGTTTGATTCTTGTCTCAGTCCACAGGGTTTGTGGGATGAAGGTGCGAAAGCATTTGCAAGTATATTGAAAAGGGGGGAATTGAAGAGAAGCTGCCAAATTAATGTATACTGTGATGAAGTTATAGGGGACGTACCCATCATTAACCAAGCTTTTTGAGGACATTTTTCCCTGCTAGGCTAAGAGTGATGGAAACCCTGCCCACAAAAGGGAGGTAAAACTATTTGTATAGCCTCTTGTGCTTGCACTTCCCTGGATTGTTCAGATGCTGCAACGATGAACGCGGTAGCGCTTGCAAGTTACTCGGCTACTACGGTGTTGCAAGCTATATGAGGTAATACAGAAATATTTCATTCATTTCCAGGGACCAGCTCACTGGCTGTTTTCCAGCAGCGCTGTAAATTTGTAAAACTGATGGATCAGTTTCCCAAGGGTCTTTATTACCAAGACTTCTGACTTCTCAGCAACTGGAACAGCCTTGTAAACTATTCAGACCATCCAAGATGCTTAAAATAAACTTACAATTAGTGCTCCCCAGGGTTTTGTGCTGCACTTCTTTTCCCAAAGACTCTTTTCTGTCATATTTAGCACAGGAGAATGAGATGCAAGTCTCTTAGGGCTTATCTCTGTCAACAGGAAAAGGGCACTTCTGAATGAAGTGCTACCGCTCCCTTCCTCAGAAGCAAAAAACACCGCAATGAGTGTAAGCTTGACAAATCTCAACCTTTGGGATGACTTGGATCTGGTTCCAATGAAGCTCAGCATAAATACGTGCATAACTGAGTTTCAAACATAGCTCTGCACGTGAATTGAACTCCCCAGAACAGTGTTGATTTGACTTTTGTCACATAAAATTGAAACTGGTGCATATGTCTGGTCTGTGTCAGCTGTTCTGCTTTGCTATCCTACTATCCCAGTCCCTCCGTGTCATCCAGGCAACTGCTTCCCAAGTGAAACTGTCTTCTGTGAGGAGCACAGACCAGGCACATCATCATTACATATGAGGTACAAGATTCATTACTTTTTTTTAAAGGGTTGTCTTTAGCAAGATTCTGGTTTTGAAAGCTGAAACGATATTTAAACGTATAATAATATATATATAACATAATGCTATACTGATAACTATACAGTTTTAACCAAAAAGGAAAAATAATAACAATAAAAAGGAAGATCGCCCTTGCATGTTTCTGGATGATAAGAGCTGTGCCCTTCCCCTTCACTTTCAGGCAAATAAAACCAAAATGTGAGCAGAAGAACCACTTTGTTCCCCCGCCCTGTCCCTCGGTGTATAAATAGCAGGCATCTCTGCTGCTGGAGTGCCTCTCATTCCAGAGATCTTTGGCCACCCTCTTATCAAAACAGAAAGGCTGACTTCACTCTGGCTCTCCCATGATCGATGTCATGTTGGGAACAGGTAACATGACAGCTCCCATTGTCCTTGAATGAGCCACCTCCTTCCAGAGGTCAGACAAACAAGGCTGAAGGTCCAGAAACTCGCTTCAGCTAATTGCTGCCAAAATTCCTTCTCCACAAAATAAGCAGGGGCTGGAGCGGTCATGGGTGACAAATGTTCTCCACAGAGATGGACGGAAACCATCCCAGGCGGGCTAACAAGGGGTATCAAGCTACAGGGCTGGGGAAGAGGCGAAATGCGAGACAAAGCCTGGAGCCAATTTTAAACTCGGGAGCTGGAGCCACAGAAAGTTTCTACTCAATTTTAATGGGCTTTGAAGTTTCGGTCGAGCTGATGGTGGAGCTGAACGGTGGCACTAGGACGTGGCTGCCCGATTCAATCCCTGTGGTCAGGACACTCATTTTACACTGTGCCCTTCATTTGCTCGAAGTTTTCTTTTGGCACCAACATTTCCTACCAGCTTTCTGCTTTTGTATTTTTAGAAATAATACAAGCTTAGAGGTAATGGGAAGTGGCTAAAACTTTTCACTCTTCCCCCTTCTATTTTCACTCTTTTTTTAAACCTTCCACCAACTTTCAAACTGTTGCTTTAATTAGTCTCTAACATACGTTTATCTCTTGTAGCACAGACACCACAGCTACTGCTGTGCATCCTGGGTCACGCATTCGACATGTACGCTGTGCCGAAGATGACTGATGCCACCCTCCTGTTGCTGTCACATTATCTCTAAAATGAAAGCTCAGAGAATGAGGGGCTTGCACCGCTGTGTTTCATGCGAAGAGAAGGAAAGAGCAGGCCTGTGCCCAGCTAATGCTTTGCAGGCACTTCACACCCCTCCAAAGTACTGTCAGCTCCTGTTTATCCCTGGATTGATTGATCTGACCACAAGGCCCACCTGGAGCTGCACAGATGCTGCGGGCTGCACAAAGCGGCACTTAAAGCCAATTGCATTAGGTCCTGCTTCACTTGAGGTTGTTTAGATAGTGTCTGTCCTCTACAGAAACGGGCTTATATGTTTTTCCATAAGTGGGTATTATAAATAAGCTCTTGGAGAATAACCCAGATGTCCACAGTTTTGGTTTATCTGTGTTAGGCCACCACCTCGCTGATAGGAAGTGTGGATGAGTGATATTTGCCTCTCAACCACAGCTTTTTCTTTCTTTTCTTAATCCATCTAAGAGAAATTTTAACCTTACTTTAATGAAACTAAAAGAAAGGGAAAAAAAAGGTTAAAATTCTGTTTTCCGTGACTTACTTTCTTTATGCAAGGTGAACAGGAAGGCTGCAGCAGAAAGTACCGCAACAAAAAGTACCAGGCAGAAAGGTAGTTAATGGAGTTTATATATGTACATATATATGATTATATGAGTATATGACTACAAAATTAAAAGGTCTTGGAATTATTCCTGCTTAATATTTTCATCCGTGAACTAGGCACGATGACTACAAGTTTGCTGAGGACTTCTGTGGTTGGCAAAAAATTGGGAAACGCTATCAGGAGGGAGGAAGTTCTGTAAAATGTTATGGGAAGAATGAAGATGCAATGAAGTTAAATTCAGAAGCATTTGTGACAGAAGGACACATACGGAGATTACTTATTACGAAGTAGAAAGAAAAGGATCAACTGGGCAACTCCCTGGTACCTCTTGAGTACTGATACGATTTTCCTTGGAGGAGGAGGAAATGTCATTCTGGGACACGTCAAACAAGATGCTTCCAGTGGAAATACTAAATCAGTTCCAGAAGACGACACCACTAAGGTGTCCTCAGAACACTATGTATGATTTTAATGTCTCACGTCCAAGGAAAATATGGATCTGAACAGGTGTAAAGAAAGGCTACTGAGATCACCAGGAGTGCCACGATCTTTCCTTACAAATGAAGGCAAGGCAAGCTTGGCTTGTTCAGCCCAGGAAAAGAAAAGTTGACGGTGGATATGGTTTCCATCTAAAAATACCAGAAGTAAAACAGTGGGGAGGGAGAAGAACTATTTAAACTTGTCTGTGACTAAACTTAGTCTGGAAATAAGATGCAGGTTGCTGGACATTAAAACAAACAGAGGCAAGGGCAGCCTTCCGATGGGAACAGCTGGGGCCAGAAAAGAACAAGTCTTTTCACATGTAAATTCGATTGGGAAGAAACACTATAGCACCTCAGGAGGGAAAGGCTTGGGCTCTGTGACATTTTGTGTTTGTGTGACTCTTGGAGCCACCCAGGGAGTGCACAGAGAAGTGACGACTACTAACTGCCAACTAGGGATGCAGGATGCTCTTGGGTACCTACGGTCCCTTCCATTCCTCCTACTTGTCTTGACTCATGTATGGCATTTCAGCCAAAAATCCTGGCACAGCAATGGTTTCATTCTTCTGCCGGTGACACCCAGATCTATGTGGCAACCAACCTTGCAAAGCCAGCAAGGAACCGACGTTTCCACAAGTGAATCATGGTAATGCAATTCACACATAAATATGCTAATGGTGTGTGTAAATTTGGTCCAAATTCTTAAGATGGATAAATACAAGCATCTATAGTGTTTGGATTTTTCTTTCCTCCCCAGTCTTCTCTGTCAGTAAGGATTAGGCATATTTTATTTACTGTGGGAATAGCTATTAACTACTTTAATATTTTTTGTCGTCACCAGCTAAAATAAGATCTCTTTGACATGTTTTCAGATCTTACTGCTCTCACGGTTGGTTTCTTTATTTTTTCTTTTTTTCCAGAGAAATGTAACTCTAGAGGTGGTTACAAAGGCCTACAGAGGTTCCTCTGCATGCAGAGGTTTTGGTATGGATTTACCTAAATAGTTATAAAATCCAGGTCAGCCAAGCCAACGCAACAGGAAAGCTATGTCCCGACCTGCCAGGCCAAACTCTCTTCGTGCCACAGCTTGCACCCCTCGCTAAGGCAATATATTACGTAAAAGATTATAGGTGAAGCTGCATGTCTTTTCCCATGACATTAATTCATGTAAATAACTGCAAGGATCACTCTGAAAGTGTGGCTGTTTACCTGCCAAACCCTACTTAATTGGTGTTCGCTGCCCGTGTCAAATGTAGCTCAAAGACATCACTCAGCAAGCCCTTCCTGTGCAGCCGATGGACTGTAATTAAACCACACCAAGCACAGATTTCTGAATTAACTGTTCCCTGCCGTTAAGGAAAAGGAAATTTAAGCAGACGAGTCACTTCAAGCGGTAAAAGTGTGGGTGACTGAAGACGTTACTCCCGTAATACGCTTGGCTCTGTCAAAAATGGTAAATATGGAATCTGATTTATGTTTTATTTTTTATTTTTGTTTTATTTTTGCTTTTATTTTTGCATTACTGTGGTTGAAGAAGCAGAAAGGGCTATGTAGGGTAATCCGGTAGTTAAGGAGCTGCGCAGGAATTTGGAAGAACTGGTTTCAATTCTTTATCTGACAGTTGGTTTCTTGCATGTATAAATGTTTATTGCCTCTGGTCACCATCTGTAAAATGTGGCTAATGCTTCACAGCACGGCTGAGGATGAAACCTTCCAGGCTGTGATGTACTCAGAAGCTTCAGATTGGTTTCATTCCCCATGTTTAACATAAGTATGTAACCTGGAGTTCCTCAAAAGGCTCCTCATGTTCCCCAGAATTAAAAGATTTAGTTGCTGTTTCATTGATTTGGACTCGCAGGGAGGAAATGTTTAACCTGGAGCACAGGCTGTGGCCTCCTCATAGGTGGTCCTTCTTTTACCTGAGATGGAGGGAATAAATCAGATTTGCCTAGTTTAGTGCTTCTCAATGAGTGACCAGGCTCCAGATGCATCAGCTCAGTCACTACAAAGGAGTCCAGTAATAACACACACTTAGATCCTTTGTTTAAACAATTCAACAAGGTTCTGAGGGACATTATAAATAAGGAGTATTTTATTAGTAAATATTTCCTTTTCTTTAAAAGAGAAGCACCAGTAAAAAAAAAACGAAGAAGGCTTGATAAGCTAAAATAAAGAAGAAATCAGGATACAAAAAGAAGACCATAAATACATTTATAACATTAGGAGCTTTAATGACTAACTATCAACGTTGTTAATGTTTCAATCTGACAAAAGCCATGGGTTTAAAGCTTGATCACGGGGTTTTTTTGGCTGACAACCCTGATACAAAGTGGCTGGGGTGGCTGGATCCTGACCCCCTGGCCCGCCGCTCCTCCTGTGTGAGGAAGTCTTTTGGTTAAGTGGAGTTATTGTGGTGGATGAGAGAGGATGTAACTCAGCACTGGGTATCTTTCCAGACCTGGGACAGGAAGAAGAAAAACTAAAAAGAAAAAAAAAGCCACAAAGCACGAAACAAACAGAAAATTGCTCAGTTTGGGCTTCACCATGACCTGAGAATTACAGCTCGCCCCCCAGCCCGTGCAACCATCACAAGCTCATTGCCACCCCTGCCTCTCAGAAACACTCAGAACATATCTAATGTATTTCGTTGTTTGGCCAGAGGGCTATCTTGGCACTGGGAATAAGCTGTAAGGCTATAGATGATATTCACATTAACCTCTTTAGAGAGGTTACTTTATGCTACATACTGAGTGTAAGTATTTACTCCAGCTGTATGCCAGCTGTAAATATTTACTCCAGCTATATGCTGACTGTAAATATTTGCATTTGCTCTACCTCTGGAAGGAAAGCAAAAGTGAAAGTAACGATGCAGTAAAAGCACAGCTCATAGTTTAGTGCCTTAGCACACAGGAAGCTGATGTTAGATTAACTGCTGCTTAATTGAGAATCATTTCACTGTGCCTTGTTAATCTGTTCATAATTTATGGGCTGTTTTTTCCATTAGAAGTGCCTTTTTGTACTTCAGGACCGCAGGTGATATTCTCTGTCAGAGTTTTGCAGGGCCCATTATCTGGCACCTAAGGCATTTCATTAGCATTTAAACAAGACTTAAGTGCCTGAGTCATTTTGAGATAGGCTGTATCTGCATGGCTAGCTGACTACTGCATTTAATTAATTTCCAGACTTCTTCCTTCCTTGTTCAGAGGGAAAAATGCGAGCTCTGTCTATATCCTGCTGGTGGTGGGAAGAACAGGCAGGCCACAGTTCTGGCTACTGCTGAGGTTTCTTGCTCAACTCGCTATCTCTTATTTCACTATGAAAAGCTTTTTCTCAGAGAGGAGACTATTTGAAAAGTGACCAAGAAGGGAGAGATCTCAAAGTAATGAGTTGCCTCTGATTTCTATTCCCTGTCTCTGGAGGCAAAGGAAAACAGATTTGTTTGTCACAAACTGCTCATGCTCTGGAAAAGTGATGATGGGCTTGAAGACAAACCTGCCAGCTTTAAGTTGGGAGCGCAGTGCCCTGGGTGCGATGGGTGTGGAGGGTGCAGAGTGCATGTGGTCTCACCAAGGGCCAAACTTGCTGCAATGCCCACCAGCAAAAGTCCCTCTGCAAGTTCTCCCATAGTCCTGATTGAGTGCAACATAACGTGGCCTTGAGATGCTGCATGTGCAGGTGTCTCGGGCAAACTACTCCATCGAGAAAAGTGAAAAGGCTTTTGGAGAACTGAAGTGGAAGGGGATGTTTGTCATTTGTGTGGTTAGCTGGCATTACAGGCTACAAGCAAAGGCTGTGTGCTCTGGTGAACTGGGAGCAGATTGCTGCCCAAACAGCCAGTGCAGGGACAGGCTGACCTTGGAGAGGGCATGTGAGTCACCTTGGGGAGCCAGGCCCTGGAGCTTTTCTACTGCAATAAATAAAACAGCGTGAGAGTGACCTAAGGCCCTTGTGACACAATGAAAAATCCCTGTGCTGGGGAATTTTTACTTCCATGAATTAAAAATCATGTGAGAGAGTCTGTGTGTGTAATGGGGATTTTCAGTTGTGCCTGATTAGGGATACTTAATGGGAAAAGAGCAGAGTAAAGAAGAAAGATTTCCAAAACAGTGTTTGGCTACATTAATGTGGGGTGCAGATGCTTTTATTTTTGAGATGTGGTTTGAGATGCATTTGGCCTAGTCATGGTAACTGAGAACACATGTAGCTCAGCAGGACAACGTTAAAACACCTGTTAAGCTTCATGTAACCAGGAGGGCTTGACAGGCCTGGGTTTCCTGCATCTGGGGCTTGGGTCTTCTATCCCAGCATCACCTCCAGCCTGGGGGCTCCAATTTGAGGTGGGCATGGGCACAGCTGGGCCAAACTTGAGCTCCAGACCTCTGCAGGTGACAAAGGGAGGGACAGCGCCTCCTAAATAGAGACAGAGCGATGAGGAAGGGCCATCCATGATAAGGAGCACACGTTCTGTTGGCTGGTGATAAGTAAGAATTTAAAGCTTTCTTCTGCATTCTTTCTCCCTGGTAGGAAGGAAGAGAGGAACTTCAAGCCTCACCTGGCTGGGTGATACAGCTAAACATGAAACCAGGCGCTATAGCTTCATCTTTGCTTGGTTCCTCCTTCCCACAAGGCAGTGGCAGCTCCCGGCTTCGCTCAGCACAGCAGTGCGATCTCCCAGCAAGTCCGTCCCACTTCAGACTCAGCCTGTGGATTGTCAAACCCGGAGTCCCTGCGTTAAATAATCATTCTGTTGGCAGACAAGCATATCGTATAACATAATCTGATCAGGTGTCACCTTAGAACCGGCTTGATTTCTTGCACCCACTCCTATGGAGAGGCTGTGCCAGGAACCTCCCTTTGCTCCTTGCTAGCAGACCCTGACTAATTTCTGAGCTGAATTTATTAATGGCCACTTTACAGCCATTTGTTCTTGTGCCAGCATTGTCTTTTAGCTTCTGCCTCACCTCTCTTCCATATTTTGATGTACTCCAGGAGACAACTGTATCCCTGTCAGTCCTCATGTTATTCCACGTTAAATAAACAAAACTTTTTTGGTAAGGTCTGCTCTGGTCTCCCTACAGGAGTCTACATGGGGCTCTGTTGAAGAGATTGTGCATTCGATGGAGGGTGTCTAGGGGGTTACTTTGGAAGCTGGGCCCCTTTGCTTCCCCACTTGTCCCCAGGAGTGTCGGGAAGAATTCTCTGGACCACAACTAGATCTAAGCAATTGTAAGCAGCGGGCTCAGAACAAGATGGAAAGGTACATATGTCTGTACCTTTCCAAAAGTCCTGAAGTACTTTGTCTCAGTCTGAATCTGGAAAGCTGGGAAATCTGTTGCTTGGTCTGCAAGCAGGAGATAAATGTTCCTAGTTCATGGTCAAAGATATTTGCTAAACTTTTTCAGCAAGCTGACTTAAAACCAGAGTAAGATATCAAACCACAGAATTATACACTGGTACAAATCTTGTACAGCTCTATACCTACACAAGTTAACTAAGCTGAGAAAAATGGTTGTTCCCAATACTGAGAGTTTAAAAGTCTCACAATGAACTTGGCATTATCGCCTTTTCCAAGTCAAAATGCTATTGCTTGGTGTATCAGTAATTACAAGTCATCAGCCAGGAAGCTTCACAGATACAAAGTATTTCAAAAGCTGTTTCTATTCAGAATCAAACTGACGGAAAAAAACGCTTTGAAATGTGGAATCTAGAACTACAGAAGACAGTAAGTGAAGTAGATGTGTCTTCAAGGTGTTTATTGTTGTTATTATTATTATTATAAAATATTATTAAAAAGATAAATAAATAATAACAAATCGGGACCGCCCCGGGAACGGCGCTTTCGAGCTTCCCCAGCCCGTCGCTCCGCACTCCGCACCGTCCGCGTCCCCGCCCGCGTCCCCGTCCCGCGGCTGCCGGGCTGGGCTGGGCCGGGCCGGGCAGGGCCGGGGGAGGAGCGGCGAGAGACGGAAGTGAAAACAAGAGCGGGGGGACGGGGCCGCCGCCTCCCAGACGTGCTGCGGGTGTCCTGGCCTCGCCTCTCCGCGCCCTGCACTGCAACGCCGGGGTGAGTGCGAAAAGAGGAAAAAAAAGGAGGGGTTGAAAGCGAAAAGTCAGCAGGTTGGACGGGGTTTTTAAAGCTCCGCGGTGCTTGTTTTATTTTATTTATATTTTTAAGCGGGGCGTGCGGTTTGCCGTGGGTGGCCGGTGTCCCGCGGCTGTGGGGCTCCGTGCCCCCCGTACGGGGGTGCCCGTGGGGCTGCTTGGGCATAGGGCTTTGGAGTGCCTTGGTCCCCAGGCTTTGTGGCGCCCGTGAGGCTGCACGTCGGGGTGCATGTGGGGTTCCTTGGGGCTGTGGGGATACTTGGGACCGAGACCTCTGTCGGGTCCCGCAGTCCCGGGGCACCGAGCAAAGTGGGTGCTGGGGGTACGGGGGGCATTGCTGGCGCTGCTTCCCTCCAGGCACAGCGCCTCCCCTCAACCCGGGGGGCAAGGGGATCCCCCAGCCACCCCTGGGGCTCTGTGATCTGGTGGCAAAGACGAGCGTTTCTGCCGGGGTTTTGAAATTCCCCCTTCCAAAAGCGAGATCCGCCGAGCGTTTGATCGTCTAAATGGAAATTGCCCAATTTCACCCTCAGCTGGTTGGTTTGCGCAATGTTTCCCACATGGAGCGGGGCTGGTGGGTTGCAATGCTTTCTCTTAGGTGTTGCTCGGGTGCGTTTTAAGAAATTTGTTAAATTAAATTTTGAAGAGATCGCCGTTGTCTGCTATTCCTTCCTGGTGGATCTGTAAGCTCAGAGATGCAGACACGGCAGAATTAAGGGAAAGAAAGAAAGAAAGGAAAGATTATTTGACGCTGAGAATGATGCGTGGCATTTCAGCTTGCAGTCTCATCCCTCCTTCTTGTAGTTCTACAAATGAAAAAGAACAGTATCCCTTTCTAATGTAACTTAATCTTTTCCTAAATCTGTTATTGTAACTAGCTGTTACTCAGCTTAAAAAAAAGCTGCTACACAGGTGCTTCAGTTTGGTAAAACTCTGCCTGAGCTGATGAGCTGCATGTGTGCTGGTGGCTGGATGTGGTTTGCTCTTCTGCCAGTCTCTAATTTATAGTGACCTGTCACTGCGGTGGATTTCATTTAGAGGGAATGACAAGAATCCTTATTTTTATATGGAAAGAAATCTGTGAGTAGTCAAAATCCTCTTTTTGTAAGGAATTCACTGCACAGAGCAATTAAACGAGTTGCGGTTATTTGCTGCAGTGGTGAGTGAGTCCCCTTGGAGTCCTAGCTCAGAATCGGTAGAGGCTTTTTTGTTTCTTTTTTTCCTCTCTTCAGCCACATGAAAGCTTAGTGGTGTGTGTTTCCCTCTCTGTACACTGATGCTTGTTGGGTGTTTTAAGGGTGGGTTGAGTCAGAGCTGCCCCATGGCTGGATGCCAGTAGGCAGAGACACTTCAGAAACTGCCCAGGTACCCTGGCACCTCTGTTACCAGCTCCCAATTCTGCCTCCTAGCATATATATCTCATTCTGCCCAATACCAGCAGCCCCCTTCTGGTTACCTGAGTGGCTATAGGTGTGAATAAAGTTTGTCATTTGATTTAGAAGCAGATCTGAGCTGTGGATCTCTGCGGCTCTGGGAGGTGAATGCAGAAACATGTATCACTGGTGGCTTTCTGAGGGAGTGATATTAAATGTCCTGCCCTGCACCCACACTCTGATGCTCCGCAAGGCTGGGCTGTCCTTATAAAAACTGACCGCCTCCAAAAAAAACATAACAGAGCCCCCCCGCAGTGTGTGAACAGGTAAAACTGGGCTTTGCATGCAGAGTAGGGTTTTCAGCCCACTTGCTTCTGCTTGGCTGAAGGTCCACCTTAAATGTCCCTCTCGGAGCATGGAATCTGGCTGTGCCCCGGTGTAGTCTTACACCAGCCCGCCCTGGTGTGCTCCTGCCTGGCTTCAACCATACAAAAATAGACGGGATCCACTACCTAAGATGTCATTGTAACGTTACTTATCTGAGGTGAAACTGAAGCCCTTATCTTTGACGCTGAAAGGCAATTAAGTGCCTCGGTTGCCTTTTAAAGGTAATTTGTTGCCCACGTTCGTGGGGAGGGAGATGCTTGGGTTTTGCTCTGGTTTTGCTGCCTCAGCGTTAAGTTGTGGTTGTCGGTATTTTGCTGTAGTTCACAGCTTTCGTTTGAGGGTTGGTTTTAATATCTGTTTTGTCTGTAGCATTGTTCTACCAATAAGAAGCTATGCTACAAACATAAAAAAGTCACAGGGATTTTATTTTCTTCTGATTAATTTCAACGTTGTGATGTTTTGACATGGCTTTGAAACTGTCAGGACGTAATGTGTTTAGAAACAAGCTCTCAGCTGATGACATGGCAGCATATGATATTCATTTTGTTGGGAGTGAATGTGCCAGTAGTGCTAATTTCTTCCATACTTGGATTTAAGGGATACTATCATTTTGTGCTTGTCTCAGCATTGGACTTTTTTAAGATGAGCTTTAATGTTGGGTGGTTTTTTTTTCCCCCTTCTCACAGTGTTTTGTTAGTAAGAAGTAGTTGTCAAACACCTCTGCACCAGAAGTTTTTAATGTGAGGAGGAAAAGCACAAGTAATGACAGACCTGGTGTGGCTTTTTCTGTTCTTTTTATACTATGGAGGGGAGCAGAGGCAAAGAAAGAAACCTTTAAAAGTGGTAGACAGTACCTTGTGGTTTTTATTGTCTTTAAATTAAAACTCTAATCCTCTTCTGCAGGCATCAGGTCTTTGGGTTTGATCCTTGACTACTAAACATCATGAGCAACTACAGCGTGTCTTTGGTCGGCCCAGCTCCTTGGGGTTTCAGGCTTCAAGGGGGCAAGGATTTCAACATGCCCCTCTCTATATCTCGGGTAAGCGCATTTGCCTCTTTGCCTGCATGTGGGTATCTGTTATGCTAAGGCCAACCTGCAACCTTCAGCCATAAGGATGCAAAGCCATTAATTACAGATGCTGGGGCTTAACTTGCTCTGTGGCTTTGGGGGGTGGGTAAGCTGGGAAGATAAATCTTTATTTTCTGAAGGCTTCAACAAAATCCCCTTAGGAAGGACATGTTTGTTTGACATGGTTGTTTTATCTACGTTTATTTATGCAACAAATGAAAGAAACCACCCTTGAAAACCCCCTCCTTGCTCCCACCCAGAGAACAGAGATGCAGATGTTGGAGGCTGGCAGGAAACAAGCAATTTCTGTGCAGTTCAGATGGGAGGCAGCAAGGAAAAACCACTCCTGTTAGCCTTGTTTATCCAGCAGCAATTAGCAGCTTGAGGATCTTGTGGTGTCTGTTCTTGCAAATCCCAGTATTTACAATAAAAAGGCACTTAAATGACAGTAGTTGTAAATAGCAGCTCGTCAATAGGGGCCTGAGTGAATGCGCCACTTTCTCACAAGCTTTTGTAGAGTATGTGCTCTGAACTGGTATTCAAAGGCACTAAGTCAAAACAAATGTGATCTTTGTACCCGGGCACTATCCAACTAGTTTCCTGCTGTAAAACCGTGTTTTCAAGGAAGGTTTGTCCTTCAATGTGGGCCAAGTTTCAAAGCTGAAGCACTTCACATATATAAATAAAATACAGGGGCAAACTTTGCACTATTGAATTTATAGGATCATTGGAAATCTCTGAGTGAAGAAACTGGCTTCCCATGGCTCTTTACCCTGGCACCTTTGAATTTGCAACGTGGAAGCATTTATGTACAAATGGCCCCTTCTCTGTCAACAGATCTCCTCCCCCTCCTGCATATTCATCTAGTTTAGTGACAAAGATGAATAATTTTGTACACCTGTTGGGACTGTAGAATTGATACCACCCTCGGAGACGGAGCAGGTTTCTATTTGGGTTTATGCATCATGGCAATATTTTTAGCTAATCTCAACTAGCAATTCAAACTCTGACAGTTCGTTTAGGCTTGGCTTATCCTATCCACCTGTAGATTATGCTGGTGAAGTTAAAACACAGCTTGGCTTTGCAAAATTATTTTTATATGGCTGAAATGGACTGGAGAGCTGTAGAAATGCCTGTGTACAGATGGATACCGTAGGGAAACATATGTTGAAATGAGCCTAGACTACTGCTTTATTGCAGGAATCAAATATGCTGTCGTACAGAGTAGCCTAGAGGAATTGGCTTGAATAGCTACCTATAAAAGCCTCAGTTATGGGATTCCCTAATGCCAAATGACTACAAAACCAGAACATAATGAAAGAACAGGGTGTTTTTTGGACTTTAATTTGTGCACGGGAGGGGGAAGCTCAATATCCAATTCACCTATTACACCTCAGCACTGCTCCTCCGCTCAACTATTTCTCATTTGCAGTTAAGAGTATGGAAATATCAGACTGCCTGGTGCTGCTTTTTTTTCCTTTTCCTTTGGATCAAACAGTGCTTAGCTGTGGTATGCCAATCCAGCTTTGGCCCGATAACTGGAAGAATTCAATGCCGTGTTCCTGGAATGCTAGAACAGCGCGTACCATTCGCACCCCCCAGCCCTTCTTTTCCTGATGAAGCACAAATGCCTTCCTGCATCTGAAGGCTGCTAATTAAATTATTTTAGCAAAACAGTAATGAGACAGCAGAATTGTGTTCTTTGGCAAGGAGGACTTTCTTGGTTTTGTTTTGTTTTCTCATTTGTCCTCTGGATGCTGAGGGTGAATCTGGCTGTGCTGCTGAGGGCTAATTTCCTGCTTTGGTTTTAAACTCCTTGAAATTAAGTTCAAATAAAGTGCAGTTTATGAGGCATAGAAAATACACTGGTTTCTAAAGCTGTTTATCTGAAAAGCTAATCTCTTTTTACTGTGATTTGAACAAGTTAAGATCTCATAGAGTTCCTTGGAGAAAGTTTTTAGTATGTCATTAGGCTTGTACAAAATGCAGTCTAAATGGGCATGTTCCTTGTTGCCTCTGTTAGGTAAATCAACTTGTTTTGTGTTCTTCAGTTGAAATGTCAGCTAAGGTGCAACAGGTTAACATTAATATAGGGGTGGTAGTAACACTTGATTTTTTCATAAGCCAAAATATTGTAGACTAGTTGCATCATAACCAATAGCAAGTTATTACAGGGTTATGTCAGTTGCTTAATATAGGTTTCTTAGTGCTTTGAAGTTATTACATATATAGCTGTACACATTTCTGGGTAAGTAATATGTGGTGTTATAGCCTTGTAGTTAGTGGCATAAGTCAGTGCAGAAAAAATACGTGCAGTGCTTGCTACATACAATTTGATCTTTACCCTTCAAGCAGGAATAAAAAGTGGGCTGATCTACATCTTTTATTAACAAATGAGTGTTAAAAGTGGCTTGGGCCACCTCATGTAACTGTACTGTAGGGCTTCCAGGTAGTTTATTCTATAGCAAAGTTGCAAACTGTGACCAGTTAGCCTGCAGTGAATAAGGTAGAAATTACCCCATAATGCAAACTTAGATTATTCTGAGTTGTTGTTCTTATTTTTTTTCCTCATGACATTTTACATTAATTAAAGAAGCAACTGTTCTTGTTATTCCATCAAGACTTACATTGTGATGCAAAACTGAAAAAAATGGAAAGCTAGAACAGGTAAGGACAAATTACTGAGAGGCGAGGTTAATTGTGTGCCGGTAGCTGTAAAGTAGCTATTATAGGAAATGACTAAGACTCGAGCTATTTTCCTGTGATAGAAAATGCTTAACGTCTGTCCATTTGTAATATATGCAGTCATGTGAAATGATGTTTGCCATAATGGGATTGTCTTCATAGGAATGAATTGATTGCTTCTGAGTCAATGCAGACTCAGAAGGCAGCTACTTAATAGGCATCCTCATCTCCACCTGGTACATTTGGGAGCCGTTGTCCCAACACTTGGAGTGTTGACTTGAATTGCATCAGGGAACCTCCTTGTTTCTCTGGTATTTCCAACTTGCAGGATGTTCTGCTAAACACCAACTGGGTCAATAAAGAATATTGGACAAAAATAATTGCAGCTGAATTATCTTGTTTTTATCATGCCTGCCAATAATAAGGGATCTGCTGTTGCTCATATCTGTGTAGATCTGTGGTCCTGGGTAAATTCTGCTGATACTAGGGGTATGTCTGGTTTGGGAATAATGTGGGTCTACACTTAGTAGATTTGTTTGCATGAGAGTTTGTTTCCTCTGCTGAATCTGAATAAAGAAGGGCGGTTCTGGAGATAAAGTAATCCAAGCACACTGCTAGAAAGGGTTCCTGGAGTGGCTCTTGGACATGCCAAGTGTTATATCTACAGAATCTGGGGTTAATGATATCTACAACGTGGTTTATTTCGTTTACGTGCAACACTGTCGCTTTTAGAACAATACACACTTCTTTAGAGCTTGAATTAACATTATATTTGCTTTACTTTTTTTGAGAGTTGGTTAGTTCCCAATGATTAATTAACATAAAGAGAATGATCTCGGTAAGCATGACTGTACCATTAGAATTGTCAAAACTGCTGTTCTCCGCAGATTGAAATAGGTAGTGTTTGCTATTGATGATGTGTTCATTATGTTGTGTTGACCTGTGAGAGGCTTAGATATTGGTTCTAAATGTATGCCTGAAATGTCTGTAGCCTATCAACACTTGCGTGGTGCAGTCTCTAAACAGTGTTTGTCTCATTTTTATGGCGGTATTTACCACTAGAAACAAGGAAGTACTGAAGTGAAACTATAGCTTAAGCAGTAGTGTAGCACGTGTGCAATATATACCTTCCCATCTAATGCAAATACATAGGATGTTTTCTTGTATTTAAAAGTTACTTTTTCATTCAATCCTTGTGACAACTCTATCCATCTTCCTTCAGGAGATGTTTTGCCATTTGTCTTTCTCCTCCTGTGAAAACTAAATGGAATATGGTGGTCTTGAAATGCTTGACTTGACTGACATCTGTTTTTTCTCCTACAACTTCATCTTGGGATGAAGTATGGAATGGTCACCCAGGTAGTTGCCCACATAGATGGAGCATGGATGATTGGTTTTGCATAGTGTTTATTACACAGGGGTTTGGCCTTCCAAATATTTAGAAACAAGCTATTTTAAAGTCATTTACATTGGTGGAGAATAACGTTAATGGAAAGAGAGTGAAGGAAAACATTGCTTTGAATGGACCTAGAGTATGTCAGCTTCGACTGACTAGAGCCTCTTGCCCTTGTGTTTGTCTGAATTGTTTGATTAAGCCATGTGTCGTTTCTAGTAACATCAAGTTTTGCGCAAGTACAAAATTGTTGCATGGGGGACTGAGGAAATGGTCCTTCGAGCAGGCGTGTGAGCTGGGAGAGGAACACCAGGACAACTGCTGGCCTGGCCAGTGATAATTGTGTTGGTAACCTTATGCTTCATCCTGGAAGCTACTGAGAGCTACTGACTAAGCCCTAACTGGCAGCTGCTCGTTGCTGCGCTGGTTTGATTTGCTACCAAGTTGTGATGGTTTGCGCAAAATACAGCTGGAGGTGTCAGAAATACAGTTCTCTGTGTCAGAGAGACCTGCAAAGCTCACGGGTCCCACCTGATCCTGCTCCTGGGGCAATAGATGCTGTGTTTTGCAGGAGCTGTCAGTGCTTATGAAATTGATGGGAATAGGCAAGGCATAAAGTGAGAAGCATTATTCTAATTCTGTTTACAAGATGTGGTTTACTGAAAAAAAAAAAAATACTGAGAATGACAAATGAGTCGCCAGTGCCAAAGTCTGTGTTCTCTCCACACCAAGTCCTGAAAGAGTAGAGGTTATTCTTTGGGAACCGAATGAAATATGAACAATTATAAAGCTCCTGGCTGCACAAGTGGTTTAATATGAGCAGTTCTCTGAAAGTCCTAAGAGCAATGGTTAGTGTTTCAGTTTGTGTAGTTGCCTGCAAGCAACATTCTCCTTCAGGCAGCTCCTCACTTTAACTTGAAGATGGAAAGAGGGATCAGTTGGTACAGACATAATTTCCCTTTGCCTCTTTTCCCAGTGCTGTTTAACCTCTTTGTGCTGAAAATTAGGAAAAACACTGTGTTTTCCCATACCATTTCTCTTCCCTCCCTCGTCTATTCTGCAATGCGGTTTAAAGGAAGACAGACCATCACTAGAGTGGGGTTGAGGAGAAGGGAGGACGTAGGGGAGAAGAGGCAGAAGAAAAGTGTTTCCATCTTGTCTGTTCATGACCTTATTTGTCAGAAAACCTCCTCAGACCAAGGAGGAAGCTAATTTATTTTAAAATAGTTCCTCTACTGATGCCGTTCCCCCAAAAGTGAAACTGGCTGGTACTGAGGGGAAAAGGAACCAAAGGTCTTCTAGCTGAGGGATATCTGATGTGATGGGTGCACATATCCTTTTTACATTTAAAAAATCCTGATAATTTTTTTTTCCTTTATCGGTGACAGTTTAGTCACGGTATGAGGAGTACAAGCTAAATATTTCACGATGGAAGAACTACAGTATTTGTTTGCAGAGTCTGCTTCTCGAAGACGGATGTAGTGAAAGAAATAAACTCTGATTAGATGTTGGGAGCAGATGCGGAATTGGCAGTCCTTCCAGAGGCCCAAAAGCAGGACCATTTACCCAATGGTAACTGCAAAAAAATTAGGCATGTTTTCTTTGGGAGTATCTGGCCCTGGAGGCCTGACAACTTCTGTCGACTTCCCCACCGTTTTGAGATGCTATTTTTAGTGTAAGTGTTTTTCTCATTATTCATTGGCCGATGGCTATCAGAAGGCATTGTGAGAAGAGACATGGTGCTGAAAGATTTGTTTGTTTGGCTTTGACATGGAGCCAGGAGATAACATTGTTGGCTTTTTTGTTTTAAATTTGTTTTGACTTTTTAGGAGTAGATTTCATATGTTATCAATATAAGGGCAAGTGTGAGAGAAAACCATCTCTTTGTGTGTAAAAAAGCAGTGATAATATGGGAAAGGTGATATTCCTCCCACCAGTGATCAAGAAGAAAAAAAATGACCCTGAGACTGAGGTTTTTTGAACAAATGAGAAATAGAAGTACATATACTTCCATAGGTGGCTGTTACAAGAATAGTGAAAGAAGGAAAGGAGGTCACTACTAAGGCTGCTGCTACATGAGTCTTTGGGTGAGACAAGTCCTCAGGGCAGTAAAAATAGGGAGAAATGACAAAAGTATCTGTTCAGGTTCCCTTAATGTATGAGGTCCCTGAGCTGAATTTGCAGAAAGAGATGTTATTTTAGAAGAGTTGACATGGGTGGAAGAAAAAGGCTATCAACTTTGGACACAGAGCCCTTTTGAGGTGCAAGTAGCTTCACTTACTATATTGACTTAAAGCCTTGCTTGTGTTCAGGAGTTTATACTGTCCCACTGCTCTGAGGTGCGATGCTGAAGACAGAGATGATGGGTTAGAGGTTGAGTGTCACTAACTATGCCAGTCTGGTTTAAATGCCCACCAGCTACTGCTGTCAATGTGTTTGTAGGTGATTGTGGGCTGGACAGGTCTAGGTTGGGGCTGTGATGGTCTTTGACAAGTTGGTTGGTCGACCTGGTTTGTAATTATGTTATAATTGTTATGTAATTATTCAGTTCCCACACCAGCCAGCTGTATAAACCCATGGCCCCTAAACACAGAACAGACCTAAAGTTTCAAACTGGGGAATGAAGACCACCCTTACTGGACAGCCTGTCAAAAGCCTGAATTAAATGACTTGTGTAACACTGCACAGGGGTATTCCCACCCTCTTTTTCAGCTTCTCTGCTTCATTTATCACTTGCTTTTCAACACTGTCAGTTAATTGTGTAGTGTCTCAGTAGCTTTTCATCTTTTGTCACTTGGAGACAGCGATACAGTTCCCATCGCACAATCTCTTTGTATACACTGACCCAAGCAGACAAGTAGTAGGGCGACAAAATAGCATGTTATAAATTGAAGGCTCTATTGTGATGCATACCCTCAAAGTAGGTGAATAAGTGCTGCGCCAATGACATATACTCAGTAGTTTTGGTGTAAAGTAGTTAGCAACTACAGAGCACAAAGAAACTTGTACTGTCAGTCCCTTATTTTTACTTAACAGGGAAAAGAGCCTTCAGTGTTTTACAGTCCAGAAAACTTGGAATGAAATTAATAATTCTGTGACACCCGGGTGACTGTTCTGCCTATTTACTATCAAGCTTCAAAATGTACTAAGTGTTGAGTCTCCACTCAAAATAGGAACATGTTCTGCATTCCTTAAGAGATTGGTCTTTTTTCTTCTAATGTAGGTCAGATAATTTCAAGTACAGTAGTTCAGAATGGTTTTCTTTCATGGATTATTGTAGTTTGTATCTCATTCAGAGTTAGTCTTGCGTTAGAAGCTTAAATGTTTAAGTTTAGTGAAAGTAAAAGCAAGAGAAAATGGCATCTGGCAGCTGAAAGTATTTGAAAATATGCGCTGTCGCAGTTGCTGTCAGCTGTGCCTATAACAAAGCCCTGAAGTAAAATGTAATGCTGTTGTGAAGTCCCGTAAGCTAAAAAGTAGATCTTGCCAGGTCTTTAGTAGTCCTGTTGGAAAGGTCAAATGGTTTGCATGTTAACTGGATATGAAAGGAGTTGGACTTAGCCTGGTCTATATTAAGGGGTGACCTAATGCGGTATTTAGGTCTTTCCCTAACAAGTGATTGAACAATGTGAAGTACCTACCACTGGAAGGCAACAGAAACATTTTATATCAGTGTTAATCATTTCATAATTCTTTTGAAGGCTTGAATAGTGCTTAAGATGCTAAACCTGGGTTAATGTAGATTGTATCAGTTTTAGGAGGGTAGAACTCCCTGTTTGTTAAGCTTTTGTATTCATGAATGTAATCAGATCATCTTTGAATATTCTTACACCCAAATTTTCCTGTGGAGAAGAAGACCAAAGTGTCTCAGTGAAATGTGATGTTGTATTGGTACTACTAACATTTGAGATTTTTAAAAAGGAATTTTGGAGAGCTAAGGCAAAATGCTTTGAATGTGAAAAATGCAGACAAATAGGGATGTATTTTTGTTATTAAAAGATGTTATGTCACCTTGGTGGAAACTCTAGCTATAGAACGTTTTTGCTCAGAGCCCTGAGATATAATTCTGAGTCCAATGCAGATAGTAAGTGAAACTTTTCTTTCTTTCCTGTGAAGTAAGAGGCCAAAGTTGTTTGATTTCTTCTAAGGGAGGGTGATGCTCCCTTTCCAGTGATTTCTGTCTCTTCTTTTGGTGGTTCTAGGTTTAGCTTGGCATTGTGAAAGACATGGAAGGGTAGAATAATGGGATTGCTTGTCTCCAGCTTTCTCATGTATCTAAGTAAGTCCTTCTGTGCTATTCTGTTTTTCTTTGCCTAAAGCATTTAAAAGGAGGCAAAAAAAAAAAAAAAAAGGCAAACGAAAAATAGTGGAGATCTAGAAGCCAGAGAGCTTGTGAAAGTTGGGTTGGACTTGCTTTTATGAGACCAATAGGGGAATGAAAGACTTGTAAAGCTTTAAACATCAGAGATATCTTTGTAGAGTAAATTCTCTTGTTGCCTGTTGGTTTTCTGCAGTTCTTTGTCAAATGAGGGTGTTTTAGTCCAGATCGAATAAGAGTGTTCTCTGCCTACTCTCTAAGATGGATTGTTAGCAATATTCAGGAATGAAAAGGCACCTCCCCCAGTATGTATTCTGACAAGCAGGGTATATTCAACCCTTAGGGGATGGTGTATTAGTTCTTCATGGGGGACTGATGGTCTTGGGTTCATGGCTTGATCAGATGTAATTGCAGATAACGACTGGGGACACAATCAACCTTGCAAAGCAGAGCGGGCAGATACCTGGTGACAGTAGGACACATCTGCCAGTGTACTAAGCTGTGAAAACTGCCACAGAATGCTTATTAAATTACAGCTTTTGTCAGCTATGGATACAGTCTATTCTCTCAGCTTTCCAGCTGTCGTAGTTTGGCAACTGGCTATAAGCAAAAGTCATTGTAGCAGGGGATTACATGAATCTCCTTTGACAGCATATTCAATTTGTAAATAAAATTATTTTGCTATTGTGCAGATCGAGCGTAGCCTGTAAATGCTAAGAAGCCAAGCCTTGGTGTTGCAAGACCGCTTGAGCAGAAGTGTAATTTTAAGCATATAAGTTGTCTCTGTGAAACGATTCTTGCTTTTGGCTCAGCCTATGTTGATGTGCATTGCTGCTCAGCACCTTGCAGCATTTGGTTTTTAAACTGGTATTACCAGAAGGAGAGAAACATCGATGTGCTTGGAGGAGACAACTGACCTTTCCCAGCCAACGTTCTGCTTTCTCCCAAAGATGCATTAGCTGGTGATTGTTGGCCATAAGAGTTTGCATGTCATCCTGAGGGCTGGATTAGAAACAAACCTTTGGCCAACCAGTCAATCTCCATCACTAAAACTGTAGGGCTAAATGCTATTTAGTAGCATTTGGGGATGAGGAGTCTTTGTTTTAGGTACATGGTGGTGTTTTCCTACGCCTTGCTCTGGAAATCCTGTAGAGGTGCTTCATCCCCTTATCTCTCTTTGAAATATGCAATTATTGCACTCTTTAGCACCTCAGAGCATGTCCTTTGTTGGCCAGGTTTGTAAAACTGTCTCTTCTGAACTATTGACTAAAATAATTGAGCCTATGAGCGAAATATAGAAGAGTACTTTTTTTTTTGCCTGGAAGAATAAATTTTTTGTATATGTCTAGAAATGCAGTTCACTTTGAATGCGAAAACCTAAAGATGATTTCCTTGAAGTGTGAACTTAAATCTTGGAGACTTGAATTCTTACAACATCTCTCTGGATAAAAGTATCACTATCCCTCTTATGTCAGAGGGAACGTGATACTCCCTGACAAGTTGAGTAGCTCCTCTGTGCGAGTATTTTCTTCCATTGACACATCTACACTTGAACTTTAAAATGTAGAAACTGCTGATTATTTAAACTTTGAATGACATTGATTTGTTTTGATACCTGACCTGATGAAAACTGCTGTTGTTGCAGTTGACGTCCAGATCAGTTTATAACTGCCCTGGATGGCGTGACATTAAATAACTGGAGATTGCTCACGGGAAACTCTGATTGCAGCAGTCAAAGTAAGGATTTAGGGCAAACCCAATGGTGTTGATGCTTTACTTTGCAACCTTCTGCTGCTGTGGAAGGCTAAACCACTGTTTTTTCACCCTCCCCTGCTTCTTCCTTGCAAATGTAAAGCATGGTGATGGAAACAGATGGGTATAAGTACATGATTTTGGATACTTGGTTTTGTGGCATGTCCTAAATCTATGCCTGTTGGGTTAGATCAGTAATTACCCCATTCCTGCTCTCTTTAGCAAAGAACATACCCCCAGGGTACCAAACAATGTTTTGTTGAGATTCTCCTGTCCTGCTTTGCCCTGGTGATGATTACTTGGTACAAGTCAACCTTTGTCCTACCGCATGGGCTAATTCCCTTGAAGGAAACTCCTGTATTACTTGGGGGAGACTGAATATGGGGGAAAGGTGAGACCTCAAAAAAGGGGATCTCTCATGAAGAAAAATATTTTGCAGAATAAGGGGATAAAGATGAGCTTTGTGGAATGTGTAACCGCTGTGCTTCAGGAGAAGCGTACACTTGAGAGGGGTGGCATGCAAATAGTTTAGACTTAGATGCAATGACATTTATGTAATATTAGTATAAATTCTGAGAAATCTAATGCATAACAATGGACATTATGGATTAAGAATTACCTCACTTTGGCATTTAAGATTCCTAACCACTCAGACTGAGTGAAAGTTGGCTTTCTAGTGCCATTTTTGAGTTCCTGCCAGATAAGTTTGAGTCTTTCCATTTGTCACCTGTTCTTCTTTTAGCATAAAGAGGAAGCTACTTTTGCAAGAACACAATTTGTGCTGCCTTCAGGTTTTCCTCCCCCTTACTTTCCTGAGCCTGAGGACATCTGTCTTGCTGCTGGAATAAATCTACTGCATGTTTTTGCAGTTAGTTATTGTTTAAGAGAAATGCTGTTCCGAAGCCATTGTTATTTGTGGCATTAACGGGGTTTAGGGTTCAGAAAAGTGTATGGTGGGATAGAAATGAAGGTGATACATATAAAAAAAATCCCAAACCAAACAAATAAAAAACCCCGAAACAAACCCAAACCCCAAACTATGAAACTCTACAAAACTGTTAAAATCCAGTATATAGAATATTTGTCAGAGAGCTCCAGATAACAAATGATGAAAGCTTTGGACTCTGTACCAGCTGGTATAAGTATTTATAGGAATATCCTGCCTCTGTTTTGAATTGCGTAAGTACTGCACTGTAAGTCTGTAGCCATGCTTTTCCTTCCAATTTTCTTTACCAGTCCTTGCCAGGCTGTAGAACAACTTGGCTTTGCTGTGCCCAGCTCTGGGTTTATTTAATCAGAAAAGCGAGGCCGTATGGCAGCTTTTGCTTTATTGGCACAGTTGCAGGAAATGCTTCAGCATCAAGAAACAAACCGCTCTTTTATGCGGCGGAGAGCGCTTGGGTACCACTGGATTCCTGAACGAGGAACGTGTGCACTTGGTTGCCAGCCCAAAAACCACTGCCGGCTTCTTTGGGGAAAATGGTGTAGCTGGTCTTAGGTGGGAGGTGGTGAGATGGGTCTAGAGGTGGCTTCTGGCTTTCAGTCTCCTGACAGACACCTGACCACCCTGGGTGTGTAGGCTCAATGCTGTATTTCAGGTTTTTGCTGTCCGTTGCATTGGGCTGCATTTTGGAACCTGCCACAAGGTTGCTGCTCCTCTCCCAGCTTTGTGGCAATGGTGTTTTTTAATGTAGCTCTTATTATTCCCTTCATTTCTCAGCCCTCAGACACTTGAGGTAGTTCTGGTTCAGGAGAGCTCAGAGGGTTTAGCTTTGGCTTGCCTGTGAGGCTGTTACAATTCAACAGGGTTGAACTACTTTGTAAAGAGAGCAGCAAGTTCCTTGGGTTGATCTCAGTGTAAGTGTGAAGCGTTGGCAAAAAATTCAGCCCAAAGATACTACTTTGGCCATCCCCATCCCTTTTCTTCACACTGGGAAGAAGAGTAGGGGTTGAATTGTTGTTGAAAGGCTTGGACTAAAATGCAGTCAAAATCTAAGTCATCAGAGAGGCCACACTGTGGTACAACAGGGCCAAGCTTGTTTTGCCAGTTGTCCCATAAAGAGAAGTGCTTTGAGATCCTCAGCAGTAACCACAGCTGGACCCTACCCAGGACCACCTATAGTTGTCCTTGACATCTTTTGCTGTCTTGTAGCATGCTGGAGTGATATTCTTAAAGCAGCACTTCCGTGGGAGGTCAATGGGAAGATTGCTCCAGTTGGGATTATAGAGGAACCCAGAGTTACTCTTGATGGTGCTGTTTTTGAGCGAACTTTTGGGAGGGGATAGGTGTGTTAAGCTTCCAGTCCTTTGCATTGATGCACTTGTATAAAAGTCTGGATTAAATTTAAATCATTGAAATAATCCCTCAGTGTTGCATTGAAGATTCAAGAGAAGTAAGTTGAAAAACCCAGCTGAGCTCCAGAGTGTATCTTGGCATTAAAATTGTGAGATTAAGAAACACTTCTTATTTCTAGGGCCTGACTCATGGTTTTTGAATGCATGAGGGTGGCAGTGCTAGCTCCTATGGTCAAGTAGCATTGTAAATATTTCAGGACTTTAGAACACAAAACTGTGCCAAATATGCTTCTTATGTTTGTGGATTTTTTTTTTCCTAATTCCTGAAACAAATTTTTGCAGCTCTCTTACAACCTGGGACATGTGTATAATTAAACAGACATGTTAAATCTCCAAGTTTCTGAAACCAGTGCATCAAATCCAAGTATTTAAATCGATTACATAGTGACCAAAGTGTTGCTGGCTGTTTAAAAGCTATTTTATTGCGACATAGTGTGTGCAGTTTCATGTATATGCAGTAAAGTGAATTGTAGAGCAGCTGTCTTGCTAGAGACCTTCAGAAACAAACAGTACATGTAGAATTTGACCCTGTTAGGAAAATAAGTAGGGCAAAGTGGCTGGTTATTAACAGTGGTTCCAGCTTTTGGTCGCAGCATAAGCAAAGCAAAAGAAAGGGGGGAGGAAATCAAGTGGGGTTTGAATAATCCGTCCTGCCTGCCAGGAAGCTCTTGGTGCCCTCAAACTTGTTCAGCCAAGTTGTGGATGAATTGTCCTCTGACAGATTGTGGAAAGCGGTGGGTGGTGGGTCTCAGAACAGTATATCCAGATGAAAAAGATGGAGAATACATACACCTATTTCTGTAATTTGTCCTTCATAAGTGCACTGAAGCCAAAGGCTGTGCTATGTGGAATAAGCTCTTTGAAAAATAAAGCTTTGGGCTTCCTTTGTCCTTCAAAAATTCCTGGACCTACTTCACTGGTTTCTTCTGATCTGGGGGAGTCAAGTCTTTAGCCACTGAATGCTGTGTATTACTCCAGAAAGCTACTTTGCTTGTTGTGTTTGCTGCCGTTTAAACAAGTATTTGTCATGTATGGGAAATCCTTGGGAGTAGGGGATGGAACGCAGGCAAGATCCCAAGGAAATGTCAGAATAAGCAGATATGTGGATAATAGTAACCTGAACCTCTCTTGCAGATGTGTAGGAAATAGCTTGATTTATAAGTTTGTAATACTTTTAAAAGGCACTAAAACATCAAGATGCTGGAAGAAGGGATGGAAAAGGTCTTTATCATGTTGCATGGGCTGGGCCCAGTCATTGTAAACTGTATGGGGTTGTAATATAGGTAAATGCATGATTTCTCTTTCTGCAGAGGAGAAAGAATGTTTACAATATGTACCTTATGTCTCCATATGCTATTGTTCAAAATGGGGTAACTGAGAGCAGAATGTAACAAATGCATAAACACAGCACTCCACAGTTATCAGTGGGGCGTAATTGGCCATCTGCATGTCTAACGCATTTACATTGAAAACTGAATTTCAGTGTAAGAATGGGCTTTACGTTGTAAGTTAAACCAGCTTTTGGATTTTCAACTGACACACCGTGGAAAAAAATGAAATTAATACATTCCCTGTAAGTGAAACTCTAACCTTAATATCTTTTTCTTTCTTCATTTGGTTAACTCTCTATATACAGGAATCTGACAGCTGGCATGACTCCTCCGTTTTGAATTGTGCCGTTTAGCGTTTCTGGCAGCTGGATACATGTGGAAAGCTGGAGAGTGACAAATCTGTTTCTCATACCTTTTGTAGTCTGTTTTTCATCAGATAGAAAAATGTTAATGTGCTCTGAACTTTCCTCCTTTGGCTCACCCGGACAGTAATTTACTCGAGCGTTTACTCAACGTACCGTCTCATCCACAAGCTTATTGGGGCACTTCCTAGGACGCTGCAACTAATTGGGACAGTGCAAAGCCCTGGAAGGGAATTCAACCCATATCCAAAACAAGATCTGCAGCAAAACTTGGAAGAATGCTTTGTTTTATTTGTTGCAATGCTGTTGTTTCCTGTGTATCTTTGCAGAGCTCCATATATTTCTTGGTCAAACAAAAGTCTGCCCACAAAGAGTTACTGCTTAGAAAAGAAAAGCTTAGACAATCCTGTTTTTTCTCCACGTGTAAAAATGTATTTTGATGCTAGTAAATGAATATTTTTGTACATGATGAATAGAACCTTTGTCTTCAAGAGAATTTTCCTTCCTTTTATTAATGTGTTTTGGCCTCAGAAACCTGCAGGCTGTGGCATGGAGCTGATTTGGCTGTTGAGTGAATAGCTGGTGTTTCTTCAGGCTGCATGAGGAATTTTGTGTTGTTTGTGGGCAAATACCTGATTCTAGTCAACTCTGCCCATTGTATTTCAATATCTAAGTAGGTGTTGAATTTTGAACTCAAGGACATGCAGTGATTGGGATCCATATGCAGAGTCTGGAGCAGTCACCTACTGCAAGCCACCACCATAGTGATTTTACCTTCTCCTTTTCTCCTCCACTTGGACACTTAATACTAACTCTGCAAGCATAAATAGTTCAACTTGTCAGATTAAAGTTACAGTTTTCTCAGCAGGCCAATATGCAGACTTGCTGCAATGTTTGGGTTTTTTTGGGTTTTTTTTGGAGACGGAGCAGCGAGAAACACTGAAATGGTGCTTGGAGGTCCCACCTTGGGCACATGGATGGACACAAGTGATGACAGGGCACGGAGGAAAAGTGTGCAAACCTTCTTCTCTGATGGAGAGTCTTGTTTAAAGGTTTTGCTTGGCTAACCTGCTTTAATAGTTTATTTATTAAAAACTTGCAGTGTTGAGCCCAGAAGGTCAACATTTTGTTGGTTTTTACTCTGGAAGATTTTTCTCTGCTAAAGCCACGCTTTTCTTTATTCTCCTTCTCCCGTCTTGCTTGAAAAGCTTCTCTTCCCCTCCCGCCCCTTGTATAAGATGGTTTTATACTTGCAAATATGCCTTGCCCTTTCATTTCACTGCTGGTTTTAAATGCTGCTGAAACTGTAATTTGTTCTTTTAGTCTCGTCTCCTCCTTTTCTTCTAAGACCTCAAATATTTTCACACTGGGGAAAAAAAATATCTTAGATTATATGAGCTAGGCTATAAAAAATCACAAGAATATGCAAGGACTAAAATACAAACAGGCACACCCTTGAGGGGAAGATGAGGTGTTTTCTTTCAACAAGCTCTTATCAGTGGCTTGCTGAAAAATTTCCTTTGGTAATTTTTGAGTTCTTAATGGACTTGGAAGCTTTATTTAGGACACTGTTTTCTCTTGTCAAGAATGTCTTGAGGTTCTTCAAAAGCTAGTTTGTAAATTATCGCAAGGGTTAAACAGACTTATGTTGACATGAGTAGGCTTTTATGTTTATTATGTTTTATTGTAGGCATCAAAAATGTGTATGTGCGTGTCTTTCCGCATGTTTTATTTTACTGCTGTGGAACAATTAGGAGAGAGATGTTGCAACACCGCGTTTTTTGTTCAAAGTCCAAGCCATCAGGCACTGGGGAGCTGTCATGAAAGGCTAAAAGAGAAATCAGCGGTGGCTTCCTTAGCACGGCTTTCTATTGATGCACGCCAGCCCTGAAACAGAGGTGCTAACAAATGTGATAATGTCTTTACAAAATTTCAGTGCAGCAATATTTTCAAGTCTTCAGGATTCAAAATCTTCCCTCGCTGGGGTCTCAAACAGGGAGCGATGAGTTTTCGTTGTCAAATTAAGTAGCGCTTGCAAATGAGGGGAAAAGGTGCCCCCTTTCTTCCTTTTGGTTGCCATGCTGTAGGTACCTGGTACAGCTTGGGGACACCTGGGTGCTTTTCTTATTTCTGCATTGAAATAGGGCTTCTGTTCACCGTTAGAAAACAGTGAAGGCTGAAGCTGTAAATTGGATGCAGAGTCTGTAAATCATAGTTAAATTCACTTGCAAGTTCAATTTCTTTCGCTTGTCCACTGTAAATTTTATCTCTGTTTAATCTGAGACCCTTTGCCAAGCACCTATGGCATTTCTCACTGCCGTGGGCTAGTTCTGCACATCTGGATTTGGCAGAAGCGTTAATTAAATCCTGTAATTCTTAATACTGTCTGTTCCACTTCACCAGAGAGCTGGAGATGAATCTAAAGGCTCATTTTAAAACAGAGCTGTAACACAATCTATAGGCAGCGTATTAAAGTGACGTGCCAGCTTGATGTACCATGGTTTTAAATAACTCGCATTCATCTCCCCCGAGTACCAGCTGAAAGTTTAGACCCCGCACCACGGCTGGATCTCCCCGTTCAACACGTAGGCTCTGGGGCATGTGTGTCCATTTTGGAGGCTTTCCCCTATCACTTACTCTCCCATGTCTTTTTTTTAAATCGGACTTGTGTTTTGTTTTTTAAAACCAAATTAAAGCGACAACTGGAGAGACAAAGCTCTTATTTCCTGTGCCTTATCTGTCTGTAGATAAATGACTGTGAGCCTTTTCATTCCTGTTCTTTACCACCCTACTGTCGTTAGTATCACTAAATTAAGCTAGAGTGCTTTTATTTTTACTTTCCAATGTTTCATAGAGGGGAAAGCATTTGACTGAAATTGGATTTTTGGGCAACCATATCAAAATGTTTTAACTGCATGATATTAACAATTTGAAAAGAGTATTTAAAATGATTTCATTATGCAGAAATAACCCAGGAGGCTTTCATGCCAGTAAAGTTATCGTTCCATCAACCAAAAGGAGATCAGATTAGTTGGATAAATAATATGCTTTTCATTGGGAGACAGTGGTGAGCTGTTCATCTAGTATTAATTTCTTCATGCATTGTGCCTCAGAAAATTTGAGTTTGCCTGGCATTGCTTTGTATTTACTTGTATTTATGTGGTTCACAATATTTCTCAAAACTCTTTCCCAGTTTTGAAATGTTTCCTCCAGCATTGCAAGTTTTGCCTTCATGGTTCAGAGCGCTTCTCAACCACCACCACTGCTCATCCCTTCGCACGCTGCACTAAAGCAGCAGAAAAATGCACTTGGTTTTCATTTTTGCTGGGTAATATTGTCAGCTTTTTGATTAGTGTTACAGGGTGTGCATATCCTAAAAATTAGGTTTCCGTTGTGTTATTGGAGTGTCATGTTTAATTAGATAAGCTGGAAGGTTGCAGGCATTTTTGTTTTGTCTTGGTGAGGTTTGCCTGATCCCACTATAAGAGCTTTGCTACCTGTGCTGGGAAATGAACTTTCCCGTGTTACTTACCTGAGTTAGATTCAGTGATATTAATACAAAGCGAGATGCTATGACTAGTCAGGCTTAATTATACCTCTGATACCTTTTCTTCTTGTGTGCCCCTTTATACTCAGTGATCTGGGTTGCCCTCCCTTTCCAGAGGTATAATTAGCAGACCCTGATGAATGTGACAAGTCGTTTTGTTTCCCAGCGGGTTGTACTTGATCGCTGCCCCTTCTGCTGTTGCTACATGGTTCTTGTACTTTGATCAGCATGATGAAAACCAGTTGTGCCTGTACCGCATCTGCAACAGGGAAGGAATGACGGCTACTCCATGTTCTTTTATTTTAGTTTGCATCAGTAGCTTGGTCTAATCTGGAAGAAAAAAAGCTCATGTTCTGCTTTAAGCTTTGTTTATTCAGGATTTTCTTCCCCCCTCAATGTAATAATAATGTGTAATAACTCTCTTTTTTCCTCTGTACACATCTTGTGCTGCTGTCATTTTTATTTGGATTTTCTATGCTTTCTGTTTTCAAAGGTTTGAGCTTCCTCATTCCAGTTAAGCACTGAGGGTTGAAGGAGTGAACTCAGGTTTCTGAAGGGCTTGAAATGCAACTTCTCAGCAGTTCTTTTAGTGGTATCATGCTCTTCAACATGACTCATTGCTACAAAATACGGCACTGCCGGTGCCAGTCTTTCCCCTTGGCATTCTTCAGTTTGTTTAGTTAATGAGCAAAGCACTTCAGAGGTAATTAAATGCTTTGTAAACTTTGTGTTAGTGAGAAGTTCCTATAAATGGAAGAGTGAAGTCCTCCAGATGCAAAATACCTGGAGGCACCGGCTGTGCTGTTGGCTCCTGTAGATGCCCAAGGGCCTGTCCCCTTCAGAAAGCCGCTCTCCTGGGGACAATGTCCGCTTCTGGAAGCTGGTAGGACAAGCACCCAGAACGGAGACTTGGAAGTCACCGGGTGGCTGGTCCTGATGTGAGATGGGAATTCGGGTTGTATTTGGCCAGTAACTCCCGGCTGGATTAACAAATATCCATTCATTGCTGCATAAATGACTTCTTACATTATTAGTAACAGCGTGAGCCCACGCACATGCATATACAGATAAGGGAGAGTAGGATTGACCCTGTCACTGCTTGTCCTGTCAATGAGCATCCTAGTGAGGGTGCTGAAGCATCCCTATCCATCATCCTTCAAGTCTGCTTACTGTGTTCATGCATTTATCTGGAAACATTTGTGACACTCCAGTTTCTCCCCTACCCCACAAGTCCTGGTTTGGATGCTGCTGTTTCCCAGTCTTTAGGAATATGTGCAGGAACATGTGGCCCTGGAGGAGACCATGTTACTTTCTGCTCTACTGTTGTCAACACTGAGCCTTTTGTGTGGAACTCTTGGGAAGTGTGGCCATTAATGCCATCACTGTCTCTACTGCAAAGTAGAAGGTGTTTGGGGGGGTGGGGTCTTGCAATTGCAGGGGGAGGTTAAGTGTAAAATTAATTGGTTGACATCAAATCCATAAAGGTGTGTTATCACCTAAGTGTCTTGCTAATATCTGGCTCAAACTTTGCTAATATCAGCTAGAGTTCTCTGCAGAAACTGCAGTTTGGCACCACAGTCTCGTGGAGGGTGCTGAGACCTGTGTGCTCTGTATTTTTTCAAGGACTTACTCAATCTTTCCCTTGGACCAAAGACTTCCAGTTGCATGAGTTTTTCTTTTTTGTAGTAAGGAACTGAACTCTGGGTTAAAACCACAAATTCCATGTCAGTTCATACTGCAAGAAATATATATGTTGTAAGAAGGAATTTGGGTGTCTTCATTAGACCTAATTGCCCTGCCAGGTCACAGGGGAAAAGAGAAAAACCTGTAAAGCCGTGCTAACTTAATATTCCCTTCACCTTGTTTGTGAGTGGGAATGAAGGTATGTTTCTGAGAAGATGTTTAGTTCCGAGGTTTCCAGCTTTATTCATTTTCCTGCTTTGGTCGTGCTTGTTGTCCCCTCTTGCTTGTATGGTTTTCTTGCTTTCTTAATTTCTGGACTCAAAAAGCAGTGCAAAAGGTGCTTTTGTAGTCTGGAAGAAGGCTTGGATAGCAGGTCTCTTCTGAGAGAGGCTGTATTATTTTGCTAAGGTGAAATATTTGCCCTATTGAACTACCAAATAGTAACTCTGTTAGCGCATTCTTCATTTTTGGTTAAGAAGAGATTGTGGAAGATGTTTGTCTCCTCCTTCAATTTTTGTGCCCATGTGGCTGTTGTTTGAGTTGGTAACTTGTAGCATAACACAGAGAGATCAGAACACGGTGGTGTACTAAAAGAGTATTACATCCTTCTCTGGTTAGTGCTTGAAGATGTTTAAGGACAATCTTATTAGAAAGCTGGAGGAAAAAGAAAAAGCATCTCCAACTAATATATATTGCAGGTCTTTCTTGTTCAGGATTCACATCTTGCTATAACCAATTGCAAGACTCCTGTTGATATTACTAGGAGTTTAGCAGGTATGTAATAGAGTTATTTTATCAGTGAAATAAAACTTCAAAGTAAGGATTTATGCATATTCAAATTATTTCAGTATCAAATTCAAGTAAGGATAGATCGCATTTTTTCTGTAACCATGTCTGTGCTAATCTGTCTTCAAAACTCTTATCACAATGTGCCCTTGTTCTTATAAATGTATGAGAACGCTATATTCTTAACATACTTTGGATGCTATAATTCTGCTAAGCCGCTAGATTTAAATGGCAACTTAGAAGACAGAGAAAACATCCCCGTGCTCCTGGAAAAGCAAAGCTTTTAGTGGCTTAGAGGTTTGAGCTGTAACTGAACACTGGTGAGAGGTATGAAACGTATCCAGACCGCCCGGGCTCTGCAAGAGCCTCTCAGGGACATGGGCTGTAAATCTGGGGCCTCCCTTTGGTGGGTTGTATAATTTTAAGATATCTGATGCCTTCAAATAGGTGGCTGGAGAGGAATGTATGAAGCTGTTAGCTTCAAGAAAGACATGATAGATGGCTGTGTGAAGAGCTCGGATCCTTCTGTAGCTTATTTTCATTGTCCCGCTGAACCAGTTTGGCTTTTAGAAACCAGCTGACTAAAAATGATGTATTTATGAGGACAAAAAGCTTTCCCCTAAAATTGGTTTGTTCAACAGGCAGTAAATATGCAAATGGTGCATTTTAGGATCGGACCGATGTGACCCTTAATGTCAGCAGCTCATATGACATGAGGACATTGCTTGTCAAAGGTCACTGGTTGCATGTTAAGTGTCACTTTCTGCTTCCATGTGTGTGGCTATTCCTGCAGAAGCAGGACCAGGGATGCTATTGCAGTTTGGTGATTGATAAAAGTGCACCTTGAATGGTGGTCTTGCATGGGAAGGCATTGGACCTTCCCGATTCTGTGATGGCCTTTGAATAATGTGTCTTATCCTGCAAGGTGATGTTTGGAAACTAAAGTTAAAGCTGGAGCCTCAGCAATTTTGGGAAGTGTTTACATTCCCTGTCTCACCTCAGTACATGGGGCTGATTTTGCTTGGTTGGGTTCTTCCTCAAATCCCAAGTTTTGCAGCCAAAAGTTGGTTTTGGGCTGATGCAGAGAATCACCTTTGAGGATAAGCTTTCAGCAGTGAACATGTCTGATTTATTATAAATACCCTTTCAATTTCAAAACATCTTTTCCATCTTTCTTCTGCTGAAGGGGCTGTAGTAGCCCATACTCCCAGACATCACCAGAGCTTGTGAGTGGCCCACGTGAACTTGAGGTGTGCAAAATTCAGTTATTTTTGGGGTAATATGGTGAGAAAGAAGGACAAACCATCATGGCTGTCACCAAAATAGTGGTCAAAAAGGACATTATAATAAGGGCCAGAAACTTTGCTCTTCATTTGGTTGAGCTGATGCAGAATTCAAGCAAAAGCAAGCTGAAAAAACCCGAATCAACCAGCTAAAAAAACCCAAAACTATTTAAGTACTGATTTTTATTTACTTATTTTGTTTCTGTAGATGTGACAAAGAAGTAAAGTTGACAATGAAGTTTTGGGGTGGATTTCTTTTTCCACATCTTCATTTTGCAGTGTCCTGATTTTAGCTTTGGTACCATAGAGCTCAGAGATCATGACACAGAAATTTCCTTTTCATTTATATAGATGTGTGTATAAAATAAATATTTATACATAAATATTTACTTAAAGAACTTGTGTATAACACCATCTATAGTAATATACCCAGTGTTTTAAATACATCTATAAATAAACGTATATATGAAAACCCAACACCTGGAACTGTATGAACAAATAATGTAAAACTGATGTTTAAAGTCAAGTAAACTAGAACAGTGTTGTGTGTGTATAATTATGTAATTTAGAAATGGAAAATTAAATTTGAAATTGTTATGTTTTCATGGGCTTTATTAGCACATGAAGATTTTTGTGTCTTGGCTATATAAACAGGTGGTATGAATTTATGAAAACAGTGCGCAACTCCTTTAAAATGTGTTTCTTGTTTTCTGAGGGTTTTTTATTGGGCTTTTTTCTGCAGTATTTTATACTTTGGGGTTTCAGCCAATACGTGTCTGACTTAAAATAAACGACTGCGGTAATATTCCCTTGACGTATAAAAGTCAAGATATCCATTAGGAATTACTTATGTCCCCTATCTATGTTTTATTTCTTTGTACTAGAAGTTTGTGTTGGACTAATCTTGAGGAGTTTTCTCTGCGTTGCATTAAACGAAGACACATACATACAGGACTGTGCTTTCATTGATCTGGAGTAGCTCTCAGCACATCAGTGTATTGGGCATAATTGGTTTAATCACTACTTTTCACACAGTTCAGAGCACGCTTATTTATCAGAGCTGTCTTCTTTCACATGTTTAAGGTTGGCTTTTTCTTCCGCATTACCAAAGGAACCTGCCATAAGCATTAATGCCTATAGACTTAAAATGTGAACCCTCTCTTGGTGGAACATGGTTGAGTTGGAGAAGGTTCTGCACCTTAATGCATTTCTCCTGGACTCATAGAATCCTTTCAGTTGGAAGAGACCCTCAGGATCATTGAGTCCAACCATAACCTAACCCAGCTCCAGCACTAAACCATGTCCCTAAGAACCTTGTCTAAACGCCTTTTAAACCCCTCCAGGGATGATGACTCCACCGCTGCCCTGAGCAGCCTGTTCCAATGCCTGACAATTCTTTCTGTGAAGAATTTTTTCGTAATATCAAATGTAAACCTCCCCTGGCGCAACTTGAGGCCATTTCCTCTTGTCCTACTACTTGTTATTTGGGAGAAGACACCAACCACCCCCCCCGTGCTACAACCTCCTTTCAGGAAGTTGTGGAGGGATATAAGGTCTCCCCTCAGCTCCTGTTCTCTGGGCTGAACCTCCCAGGTCCCTCAGCTGCTCCTTATAAGACTCTCTCTCCAGGGAGAGCTTGCAGAGGTGTAGCTCAGAGTTCTAAACCTTTTGAGCTGCTGGCTATAATACCAACAGCATTTGTTCACTTCTTTTAAATTTATGACTCCTAAATGTCGCAAAACTTTGTGTGAGTGATGGGTTGTGGTCGGTTCTCATGGCTTTTCTTGAAAGTGGACCTTGCTACAGCTTCTGCAGAGTGCCAGCTTGGGATGGCATTCAGGTGAGCAGATGATTTGTGCTCATAAGCAATACTTGCAGTGCCTGAACTTGCCTCCGTTTTCCTTTTCACTTCTGCGGTGCAGCTCGTCATTATCTCGATCCTTTGAAGTAAGCTGGTTGTTTCCTACATGTTAATGCATGCCTGGTTTGTTTCCGGATAGGAGAAGGTGAAGCAGCAGCTGGTTTGTTGCAAGGGGCTCAATTTGTAGTAGTGTCTTCTTGCCACTGAGTGTTAGTTCTTGTCAGATGGGTTTTTGGTTCACGCTTTCCCCACTTAACTTTCTGCTTGGCTTCATTGGTTGCGTTTCCTTCTCTCTGCTGCTTTGTGTGAGGCTGCTTTTCATCCTATGAATGGGACTGCAAGGCAAAACAAAATTAAATACCTTTAAATTATGCAGTATAATGTATTATTCCCAAATTAAATGTTCTGGAAAGCATGGGGTGATTGCATCACATTTGTTGCAGGAAAGGCAGATCCCGTTAAGAGGGATTAAATTGTAGACCATGAAAATCTTATGAAAGTAAGGTGACACGTATTGAACACCCATCTCCTTGATAACCCTGGTAGCCTAACTAGTGGAATTCATTTTATCATTTGTAAATGAAGAAAAATAGTCCTGTTTGCGAAAGGAATATATCATTATATGCACTTTAGACCTGCATATGCATGGCAATTAATTTCTTCTTTGCAAGTACATTTAAGCTCCATTACAGAAAACGAACTTTTCTCTGTTTTGGATTAGTTCAGGAGGCCCCAGAAATAAAACTTACGTAGTAACATTCCAAACTCTTTATTCCAAAAGAGGCAGACACTTAAAACTTCTGTTCTGATGCAAATCGTGTGGCTGCTCCTCAGCAGTCCCATGTATTTTCATACTTTGGTTTGTGAGCGTTAGTTTGCAAAAAAAAAGAGAGCCAACCTTATAATTGGAAGAGACACTCCACAGCCTTGCAGCTCCCAAAAGCTAAAGCAGCCATATGAACTTGATGTTGCATTTCTAGCTACATTTTCATTCCATTTCCTCTTTCTGTCTCGCGAAGAAATTAAGTAGGCAGTAATTTTGACCCACTGGCATATAGTCTTCCAGGGAGAAATCTGGATTAGTTCTATAAACTCTCCAAACAGAAGAATAATCTTCAGAGAGAAGACAGCCAGTTAAAATAAATAGGGCTCTAAGGCACGCTGGCAGCATGAGAACATGCCTGAGCTCCTTGAGAAAAGGCTTAAAGAAAGCTACTAATTTAGGGTCTTAAATATCTGCAGACATTCTGGCACTTGCCTGTAAATCATTTTCCATCACTGAAGTATTTGGAAAGCATATATTTTTTTGAATTGCCCATGCTCTTCTTGCAAATAGGATTTTAGCCACAATGTCTGAATTATTTTGCCTTGGTCCTTTTGACAACTCATTTTTTGACATTGTTTCTTCTCTAAATCAAAACATTGGTAGTGCAAGATAATAGTTTGACACTATGATCTTAAAGGTATTTTCCAACTTAAACGATTCTATGATTAGTTGTCTCCTGTTGCTCAGGGGACCCAAAGTGTTGTCCATCCCATTTTGGTGATCATCTCTTTACCTTGTTTTCTTCAATGCTTCAAGTGTTTTGGAAAAGCAAGAGCAGATGTTTAGTTTGTTACCCGCCAAAGAGTTATGCTTAAACAGAGTAGTGTCTTTATTCCTTGTGTGAGGCGAGGGTAAATTTTGACTCATTTTAATAATCCTTTGAATTTCACTTTAAACTTGTATGTCAGTACATGAAAAAGAGTTTGAACTACGTGTAAAATATGTGAAATGCATCGGAACTTGTTGCTGTATGTGTAGTTTGCTGCTTCCGTTTCATGTGGGCAAGTTCAAAAGCAGGGATCATCTGCTGCTGCATTTGCAGCGGAGATGCTGTATTGGTCTTACGTCAAAAATCAAAGCTGAAGGCACCTTATGTGAAGCCATTTGCCTCTGTTTCCATAAGTCCTGCAGCACTGGGTTGTTGTTAGGGATGGGGAGAGGTAGCAGAGATGAAACGTGCTCCTGCAAATGTGGAGCTGCAAGAAAACCATGATCAGTCAAGCCATGACAAGTGAGATGGCACCAGCTAATAACCCTTTTGTCATCGGTGTGTGGAAACTGTTCCTGCTTAATGACAACCTGTTCTTGGGCAAGCAAGGGAAGCTGAGGGCTGCTGCTTCTGCTTAGCTCCCTTGGCATTGAAGTTGATCTTTTTTGTGTTAGTTAATTGAAAAATAAAAGAGCGCATATCCAGAAGACCCTATGAATTGTGCAGTTACCCTGTTTTGTAAACTTAAATTATATTTTTGGATCCTTTTGTGTATCAATACAATTGTTTGTAAGAGTACTTAGCTATACGTGGTGCCTCTTTTGTTTTTAGCAGCTATCATCCTCTCGTACTCCTCTTAGGTGCATAGCTCTGTGTTTGGTGCATGCAAGGATGGATAAAGAGAGAGGTGGGTGTGTGTATGTGACAGTTTATTTGAAGTGCAAAAGCAAGTTACGTTTTTCATTTGTGGAGTGCATTAGATGGATGTTAAAGGCTGAAATACAACAAGAGAAAATTTTTCAGAAGAAAAAGCAGAGCGGAGAATGAAATGCAAGGGGTAGTTTTCTGGGTTCTCCACTGGCAGAATGACTGGATGCGTGTGGGCTCTCCCCACTGTTTTCCTGCGAGCTGTGATGACTTTAAGGGCTGTTTTGGGGTTGCTGTGTATGGAGGAAAAGGAATGAAGCAAAGCTGGAGGACCTGGGGGGACAGACAGGGCCAGGGTGGTGTCTGCTCCAGATGGAGAGTTAGGGTGGATTGGTACTTTGCTTTCTTTGCCTTGTATTTTTTTTTCCTTGTACATTATCTATAATGATTATTGATATGCTCTGCACACATTAGGTTACAGCTTTATACGTCAGTCTGGAAGCACCTTTAAAGTTATGGCAAGAAAAAGAAGGGAAATAAAGTCTTACAGGAGCATGTGGGAGTATGGCCTTATGGAGTGAGGTGAAGGTAGGGGGTCCTGGTGGTCATATGGAGTAAAAGACTGTTAATCAGAAGTTTGGGGCTTTTTTTGTCCTAAACTAATTTTGAGCCCTGCTTGATTTGGGGAAAACCTTCAGCTTATTTGCAGGACTGCCTCATAACCCCTTTGATAGCTGGTTGTGTCAGCGATTTCCGCTGCAGAACTCTTACAACTCAGCTGTATAAATTTGATCTGGACTTTAAAACTGGCATGTATGTTCTTGATTTGGAAGCAAGTACCAAGGCTGGCTGGCTAATCTGTTGGGTATGTGAGTAATATTGCCGTAGTGAAGGCTGCAAGGAATATGATACAGCTCCCTGTTTCCATTGAGCACAGAGGAAGCTTATTTGCCACAAAGAGCAGGTGTTCCCATGGCTCTTTTTTCATACAGAAGCTACATCCCAAGTGTCTCAAACCTGTTGGGAGTCTGGAGTGTAAGTTGGGGCTTTTACTTCCTTCCTAGGAGGGAAAGAGGTGAGGAAGGGCTTGGTCAACCACCCCTTTAGGGAGGACACACTGGATGCCCAATTTGTGTTTTGCTGTTGAGATGTTGGTGCTGGGACCACCCATGAGGAGCCAGGCTGGATGTGCACAATGTGTGTGAGGGATTCTTTTTTGTTGTTGTTGTTTAATTATTATTATTTAAAATATCTTAATATAGGGAAGGATGTAGACTGAAAGAGAAGCAAGAGTGGCAGTGATACGAAGATCACCACCTGGTTGACTTCTGCTTTGGTGATTCTTGTCTTTGACTTGAATTGCTGTATCCAACAGCTATCAGAGATGCTCGAGGAGTAAAAATGGATTTCTGATAGCCCAGGGAGGTGTAAATTTGGAGCAATTAATTATGTCCCGAGAGAAAGCTGCAGATGATGTTGCAAGATGTCTTTGTAACGTTTGGACCATTATTTACTGTCAGACTATAAAATAGTTGAGTTGGGAAAGTGGTTGTGATGCGCCACCACACAGTCATTTGCAGCTGGGATTGATTCTAGCTGGGTGTGGAAAACATAAAAGCTCAGCTTCCATCTCTAGTCAAATAGACTTTGTCTTATGAGTAACTGCAATTCAAGTATTTCACTTATTAGTGTATAAAAGCTAAATAATGGCAGTAAAAAGGTGCTTGTCAGGTTTTCTTCTTAGTCATGCGAGGAAAATAGATGGTTATATGCAAATTAGAAATGAATTAAGCTACAAATTACATTGATTCAGAGATAGATGCACATGTATGTGCACACATGAGATTTTCCTGGAAAGGATCCTTTAAAATATCTCATTAAAGCTTGAAATTTAAAGAGTGATTTTTCTGGCTGTTTTTTGTTGCTGTTGATTACTGCAAACCAAAATAATAGGCTGGCTAAAATTTAGCTAAAGAAAACAGTTGAATTCCAGGGCGTTTTGGGCTGCTTGCTTGTAAAAACCTGAGGCGCGGAACTATGCTGAGATCACTTTTCATACTGTTGCTTTTGAAGTTGATTGTTGATCATGGACTGGTTAACTTCTGCTTTATCTCCATTTGGAATGTATTTTAGAACAGCATTTGCAGTTTTGGTGTTCCAATGTTTAAAACAAAAAGAACAAGTAAAGCTTTTATTGTATTGTATTTATCAGAAATATAGAAATTTAATATTACATGGGTGATTTGATTTGTGTTTATTAAAAAGCGTCCTGTGCATCTCTGGATGGTGTAGACTGGCTTTTTGCTTTTGATTGCTGCTAAGGGGCTGAGAAGAGGTTTTGCTGCTGGGGCTGTGGGAGTGATTGGCCTCAGCAGGTGTCTGGTCACGAAATGCGTCTCCTGCTGCCTCCCCCTCATCTCCAAATGAGCTTCCCAGAGAACAAGAGATGTGGAACCGAGTAGGAGGAAACATTTCTGGTCTGGCAATTTTTGGCGCTTTAAAGTCTGCTGGTTCACATCAAACAAAGGTCTCATTATTTTGTAGCTGTAATTCATGCTTGATTTTAAAAACTTGCCTGGTTCTGTGAATGCAGAATTAAAACAGCTCAATCAAGCGGTTGGAGAATATTTGTGGTGCTTAGAAATTAGTTTGATTCATAGGTAGCCTGTTTTATAATTTTAATGCTATATTCCTCTGTACATATGTCTTAGTGAATTGATTCAATTCGTTTGCACCTGTATCTTTAATAAAGGCATGTTTTTAAGGATATGCAATTTTCCCACTAGGAATTAAGCATCAGGGTTTACGGTTTTGCTTTTGTCCATTAGTTTACTGATCTTTTGGTATTTCAGCACAGGTAACGCTGCACAGGCTGCTTCAAAAAGATGGACCCAATTTCAAAGCATGATGGCGACATGTTACAATTACACAAAATTTACAGATGACTTAATGAGTTATCAAGTAGCAGTAATCATCTGAAACTCTATACCTTACCCTTTCAAGTGGTAAGAGTTTCATTCACGGACGGTTTATGGTTGCAGAAATACAGGGATTTCAAATTGGGTCCATCTTTTTGATACACCCTGTAGTTTACTGGTGACTGCCAGATAGTTTCACTAAGATAAGGTTGAATCTGTACTTTAAGAAGAAAATTGCTCATACAGGACCAAAAAAAAAAAATCAATCTGGTACAAAAGTAGCAATGATTTATAAAGACCATTTAAATACTTCCTATCTGTTAGCATCTACATCTTCTGCATCTGCTGAAATTTTCAAAATCTAGGAGAATAAAGGAAATAAACAGAGTTAGTTTCCATTGTGACAAGGAATATGGTGAACATTTCTTTCAGTTTTGGTTTGAATATGTACAGTTTTGCATGCATAATCACAAGTATGTGTATGCATTTATTGTTTGTAAGGATGACACACAGAGAGCCACAGAAGTGTCAAAACTGAGGCTTCTGTGCTATAAATATAAGCAGTATGGAAAAGATCAGATTTCAGGTGTCCTAATTCCTCCTACTGCGTTCAGCATAGATGTTTAGTTTATTTTTTTGTATACCTGTTCTTGTGATTTAATTCCTCTTGCATTTGTGGTAAAACTCTGCCCTTTGTTCTCCACGAACTGCTGGCTGGTTCTGCCAGGGAAGACTCAAACCTTGGCTGAGATTTCCTAGAAGTACCAACCTCCAGGGGTTCGTCACTCTTTTCAGGACCCACCTGCTTTTTTACCCCCATTACCAGGCTGCTTTTTCAGCCTGGGGATTTTCTGAGATGATTTTAATGTCTCCCAGGTGTACTTGCAAAGAGTTTCAACCCCAGCAGGCAACAGTTTAAGGGTGACCTCTTGAAAACCAGGTGATTAGTTGTGGGTTGATGTGTGTTAGCCAGCAGAATCGAACAGAAAAGTGTGGTGGTCTTGTTTTATTGTTTGTTTTTTTAAAAAAATTGATTATTCTATTTTATATTTCTTTGGATGATAAGACCCAGCCCTCCTCCCCCTCAATACCCTGAAGCCTCTTTTTGAAGTCCTTTCGAAACGTGTAGGTTGCTTTTTTCATTGCGAATTATGATACGTGGACATCATGTGCGTTTGCGTATGTTCAGCAAAAGCTGGATTTTATTCACTTCAGCAGTAGCACCACAAAGCACAGCGATCCATTTGACCTTTAGCTTTTAGTGCCCCGACGTTCCTTTCCCTTTTCCAGACCTTGCTGGCAAATGTCAGCATGCTGTAATGCGTCGTTTTAGGGATCTGTTTATGGCAGGTTCTACCCATCACCCAAAGGTTTGAGGACCTTCCCTATAAATAGCGACATTGGTCATAACTTTCTATATGCCTGTAGGGTTCCCTGATGTGTGTTTTGTAGTAACGGGGTCTCTTAGCTCAGAGTTTGTGTAGGAACAACTGACTTGTTCGTACACAAATGTAAAGATTGGGTCTCTGGTGTTTCACGTTTTTCTACCACTTTGCAATAGACAGTTATTACCTGCCCTCACTTCTCCGGTTGGAGAAGTGAATGACAACTGTACTTTGTGGTTGGTTGTTGTCAAAAGGCATCACAATGAACCAAAACTTCTTGTTCTCTGCTGAATGAAGGAAAACAGAGGCAGATAAAAAATGTACAGAGATTAAAGGCTTACTTCTGCCTTCCTTTTAGAAGCTGCTCACCAAAGCGTGACTGTGGCCCAGGCTGAACTCCGCTTCTGGAAATAAAGAAGTAATTTTGCTGTTTGCAGCACCTCCTAGAATGCAGTGCTTTCTTCAAGGAATAGATTATTGTGCTTGCAGGCAAAGGAAAGAGTTGTGGGGTTTTGTCTGCACAGCACAAGCAGGGACAACTTCTCTGCTGCAAGATAGCAGATATATTGGAAACCAAGAGGGAATTTGCACCATCCAGGATGGCTCTTTGCAGCCAGCGATGAGATGATGAGCTGATTGAGGACCAAGGGATGTAAATCAATGCATAGATCTTGCCATGTGTTGCTTTATTTCCGTTCTTGGGAGTGAAACTAGTTGAAATGCAGTGGCATCAGATGAAAAGACTAATTTATTGTTCAGTCAGGGTCAATAATGTGAACTTTACAAAGGTTTCTGTTGCAAGACTATTTTGTTCAAGTGGACCAAAGGCAGTTGGGCTGAACTTCGGCAGTGACCTCGCTCAAAGAGGCAGACGGCTCAAGAGGCCTTTTTTACTCTGGTCTGAGTATACTGTGGGTCACTGGGGGCTATAAACCCGCTGAAAGGCAAAACAGAGTCTTGTAACTGGTCTGTGATGTTGAACTTTTGACTTCCTACTGGTTGCAGCTGGGGAAAAGTCAGCTTCACTATTAGTGAGTCTTACACACACATGACCAGTCATTGACAGACACATAAACTTTGAAGAGATTGTTTAGATGGAAAACCTAGAATGGAAAAAGCTGACTTAGAACATTGCTCTTGCCTCTTGTGATAACATTTAATATACGAAGAGAGAACTCGGCATCCAGGAAACTGTGCATCCCCGTCCCTGCTTGTGTCTCCTGGTGAATGTGCGGAGATTCCAGCCAGTCAAGTAGAAGTGGAGTTTGATTTTGAAAAATAGGCAACAGTGTGTAATACTTTTCCTGTCACTCAACTGAAATAAGAACAAGAACCTATAAATAGTAATTGACCAGAAAGAAAGATAGTGCAGCAGCTTTCACAGGGACATGCTCACAAAGCAGAAAAAGAAAATAAATATATTTTTACTTTCTTCCTGTGAAACAGCACTGTAAATAAGATATTGTGGTCCTGTGTGCAGAAAATAAACATAGAAACCATCCAAATTTCTCATTTACCATTCCTGTAATGTTTCAGCTTAACGATGGTGGCAAAGCAGCCCGAGCACACGTGGGGATAGGCGATGTGGTTCTCACCATTGACGGGATAAGCACGGATGGGATGACTCATCTAGAAGCACAGAACAAGATCAAGGCATGTACAGGCAATTTGAACATGACTCTGCAAAGGTAAGATACTTTTTAAAAAATAAAAAGAGAATTAATCATCATTGTAACTATTGTTTGGAGGATCAAAACGCATAAGTGGTTTGGCAAAGTGCATGGAGTTAAGTGGCCACGATTGAATGATAGGCTGCTGTAGCCTGAAATGTCTCATGACTTACAGCGTTCTAGAAAACTGATTAGATATTAATTATGTGAGTTGGTGGAGACCTCTTCCAACCTCCTGTCACCTGTTCTGTGTTGAATGTTCTTCTTCCTTTTGAGCTTCAGTTTTGTTAACAGTTTTAAAATCCCTAAGAATCCTTAGAAAAACAATCCCTTTCAATCCCTAACATTCTGTGATTCTGTGAAAATTTAAACCAGGTCTTATCCAGGCTTTTTTTTTTTGCTCCCTCTCCCCTGACTGACATTGAGCACTTCTTTTTTGGGTCAAATCCTATGTTGTCATTTTTATTAGCAATCAGAACAATGGATTTAAACAGTTAACCCTGAGTTATATGGATGAAAATACTGTAGCTTGGAGTCACGGGGAGAAGTGATACTACTGTTCCTGAAACATGCAATTCATTGAATTTCAGGATACTGCTGTTGGCCTGGGACTCCATTTTGGGGGGGGGTTGGAAGAAGGGAACAGGATGCTCATGCGTGGATTATTGGAACTGAAGCAGGAAGAGCAGCAGCACAAGCAAGAAATTGCTTCAAACTCTCAAAAGTCTCCCAAGGCTAAATACTGGCTTTTATTAGAAGACGGCTATTATCATTTAATGGTGTGTCAGTCTTGGAGGAGTGTCTTCTGAAGCCATCACATAATGAGAATGACCTTGTTCCTTGATGACTGCTGGTTGAAGCCCATAGTAGTATCTCTTCACCAGTTACTTACTACCTTTTTGGGCAAATTATCGTGTCCTTAACGAAAGGAGCACCTTTCTCTGAGAGTTCATCGGTATAAGAATAAAAGACATGACATGGTTGTGGGGCTGACAAACCTCTTTAGGGTGGTGGCACTTGTTCCCAGCCCTAAGTGACGTGTACTTGAATAGTTGTGTGAGTGCTTTCTTTTCTAAGAAGCTACAGATCAGCCCTGCTTGTTTTTTCTTGTTTTTTTTTTTTCCTGTTGTCCTTCTGTACTTTGGTCCTTAGCTACCTGTAATAAGGGATTCTCTTTGCTTTGAGGAAAGGAGCATCTTGCAGTGCGGTTCTTGCCTAGGGCATCTTCTCAGGTGAAACTTGTGAAGTTGGTGTTAAAAGTTTCTTGATGAAGCAGAGGTATTAGACCAGGTCATTGGAAGAATTAGGCATTGTATGTAGTGTGTCGCTTGACCTGCTTGTCTCCTGGGTAGGCAGGAAAGCGTTTAGAAATGCACTTTCCAGGAGCCCACTGAGTCACTCCAGCAGGGGTGTGGGGGTTCAACCCGCTTTCTCCTGTCCCCATAAACTGATGGGCAGGGTTAATATCAGATATAGGGAAGGGATAGTGGGTGTGTCTTGGTCAGGCAATAACTTGTCTGAGGCTGCTTCTGGTTGGGTGCGGGGATGAGTGGCTTGAAAAATCTAATTAATCACCAGTTAGCCCGGTCCCCTCCTGTTCTCACCCTTCCTACCCAGTGTAGCATCTGACTCATCAGCATGTGCTACCTGAGGGCTGAAGGCTAAGTCAGGCTTAGACTAGCAGAAACCAAAGGCCTTGGTCCCAGCATCTGGGGGTGAGACAGATGTTGGTCTACAGTCTCATGGTTTCAGCTGTTTCTAATTCTGCCCACATCCTATGAAACCAAAGCCCTAGACAGTGTTCTCCTGGTTGCTCTCCTTGTGAAAACTTCCTTGCTCTGATTCAGGTTTACTTCAGTTGTTTATTTATTCTTTTTAACCTGTAAGAAAGTGCTTCTTGGAGTCAGACTGGCTCCCGCTAACTGCAGATGCTGGTGGCCCATGGGAAGAATGGCTTGAGTCTTTAAACAGGGTGACAAGATAAACCATTTTAATATTGAGGGATCTCCATAGTTATATTCTGCTTATCTTGCCTCTTCTCTTAAAACAATACCAAACTAAGTTAAATATTTTGAGCTGTTATTGTTGGTGCGCAAGGTTAAAGAGATGCAGTCAGTGTGAAACTAAGGCCTTCAAAATGAGTTGTTGCCGTAGACAGGAAAATGTAAGACGTATATATTTTTTTGTTTTACGGCTTTTAATTATCTTTAGGGGTTTTTTTTGTATACTTCCCTGAGCTTTTGTCTACTTCCATGCAGTCTACTAATAGTTTGAACTACAATGCAAAGATGTTGAGGTTAGTCTGGGAAGCATTTATAAATTGTTTGATACTGCTCTATTTTGCTGATGCTTTAAAGGAACACAATGAGGTCCACGAAAAATGGAAGAACGTTATGGCTTGAGCTAATGGCTTTTGCAGTGGGACAGTGTTCATGTGTTGTTCCACAGAAGATGTGAAAGAACTCAGTTTGGTCAAATTAGCCATAGGAACCAGAATACATTTCATAAGTTCAATTTGGTACGTTTTTGGTGGTAGCACTGAGTGACCTTCATTGATGATAAGTTGTAAGTAGTACTGTCCACTCATCTATGGATGCCTGCTATACTTTGGATCAGTTCTAATTTGACACAGATTCATGTGGAATATGTGGAAATTAATATAGTTGTGCAGACGTAAGTGTAATGTGACAATAATTGCAATATGGGGATGTCAGAGACGGGGCTGGATGTGCTGTTTGCTGGAGAGGGACTAACCAAAATCATCAGTAGTTATTTGAATAAGAAACTTTGTGAGTCTACGAGGCAAAGGCAAGAGAGGAAATTCTCTATGATCAGCTTCCTTATTATAAATATTTTACTTGATACGCTTATGTACCGCTGGTCAGGTCACTTCACTTCTCCCATTCTTTATGTGCAAATTGGAAAAAATAGATGAAGAGAAACAAAATAAAGGACAAGAAGTAGCTTGTCTGGGAGGCTGGAAGGGGTATTCAAAGCAATGCCTTCAAAAGCTTTACTTAGGGGTTTAAAGCAGTATATTTACAGAGGCAGATGTGCATGTACCTCTTGTGGAAAACCAATTTAGATGTTTTGTAACTTGTAAGTGAATGTTGGCAAAATATTCAAAGGGAGAATACAAGGTCCCTTTTTTCCTGTGTAAGGCAATATTGCAGGATGGGTTTTTAACTATGGGATTGTTCGGTGTCTCTGGAAGGAACTGGAATTACAACTGTCATAATTGCATGTCCACTTTGCTTAAGCAGAAAGACATAAAATTGTGCTTGCCAGCCTTGTACAGTAGTACATGCCTAACATCTGCATGTGTTATCATGTATTTTCAGGTATATGTCTTTAAAACTAATTAGTTCGGTGAACAAGGTTTGCTGTTTACTCTGAAGGTTATAATTTTAAAATTCCGAAATTAAAATATAATTTTGGTGGTTTATTTGCCTGTTTTTGATATCAGATATAGCTCAAAATTCCAGGGAAGTTTTTCCTTTCTTTGTCTTTTTGTAACATACAGTTTTAGGTTTCTGATTGTTGGTTTTTTGAACATTAAATGCGATTCATAGGGAATTTTTCTCTGTATGTATCCCTCCCTCCCTGAGATCTTGCTCTTTTGCACCCTGGTATTTTATTTTCATTTAAAGCCTTTTCCTGGTTCCCATGAGGACAGATGGAAACCAGATGCTTGCTTTTTGGATATATTCTCAAGTTCAGTAACTTAACGTGGGCTTCCATAAATAAATCTGTAAGTTGCTGAACAGCTAAGAGCCACCACCAATTTTAAATATTGGTTTTGGGGACTGTTTCTCCAACCTCCTGCCTTAATGAGGAAGATGCAGAGTTGTGTATTTCTGCTGTTATATGAGATCATCATACCTGTGAAACTTCTGGAAAAAGGTGTCAGTGAGCAAGACAGGGATAAAAAAATACTGAAAAGCCTGGAAAGTGTCCATTTGTTTGTTTTCCTTTTATAATATAGAATTCATTTACCTCTGCACAGCTATAGTGTGCTTTGTAAAGGAATTTCCTTCACTTCTCCCTGTCGATTCAGGAATTTATGACAAAAGGCATTTGGATCGCTGGGCTTAGGAAGCAAAAGGAGGATTCTTAAGGTTGTTTAGCTCTTTCTTGCTATATTGCAGTGTTTCAGTAATTTTGGGTGCTGTAGATAGGCAATTAGCAGTTATTAGAGTTCTGCTTCCAGCTGTTCAGTGGATGACTTTAGATATTTTTGTAAATGAACATGTGGATTACAAAGCAATGGAGCAAATTTGGTGATGGATGTATGTGTTTGTTTGATTTTGGTTTGGGTTTTTTTTTGTATTTTAGTGTGTTTTTCAGGTTTTCGTTCAGGAAACATGAAGTCTAGACTTCTAGCTTAAGAACAGTTGAAATTCTCATGATACAAGATGGGGTAATAGGGAAAAAATGTTACGGATCATTTGATTTCTGTTTTCTAAGGTAATTCTTTAAGGTTATCCATTTCGGAAAGGGTTGTCTGAAGTAAGACTAGCTCAGTATGCCTTTTACTTACGATTTTTATTGTTCCCAGTCTCGCTTTTATTAGAAAACAATATAGCGCTATTACCATTTATTGCCTTGAGAGCACTGCTCTGCTTTGGAAATGCACAGGACAAGAGCATTTTGCTGTATGAGGAACATGTGTTTGGACAATCTATATGAACAAAATGTACGTTCCTGCTGCTATTTTGAAGGTGGGGAAGTGAGGCGCCTTCATGTAGACAAGGTTTTAAGAAACTGGAGTCCTTTGCTCCTTAGGCATTGAAATATTCACTTCAATAGTTCAAAGTCTACAGGCTTAGCTTCTGATGATGGTTAAAGCTCATGCTTTCAGGTCAATGAGTCATGCGTTCCTTGGGGTGGGTATTTTGTTTCCCTAAACCATATAAGGATGAGCTTTAAGAAAGCTATGGTAAGAATGCATTCGGAAGTCTTGTTTTTCTCCAACTTTGGTTTACTAGTCATCATCATTTCCCTTACATAGGCATTTTGACTTTAGTTTTGTTCTGCAGTGATTTGCCTTTTTAGCATATAGAAGAGGGTGGTTTGTCCTGTGCCGGCTGGACAAAGGCAATAAATCGGTTGAAAGCATTACAACTTCTGAGTATTTTTTCTAAACCTGAAAGCACTTTTGGTTTTGATAGAATTCTCATTTCTTGCATCAAGCACATCAAAACTGAGTCTTGATTAAAGAAATAAGCACTAATGCCAACATTTCAGCACCTTGAAACTTTAAAGCTCTCAGTTGAACACTTTGTTTGTTTTAAGAAGAGCAAGAATCAGCTGTCAAAGTTTTCAGCAGCCTGTAAACTCAAAGCAGTCGAGATTTGGGGAATGAATCTGACTTAATGGTGCAGATATAGATCTACCTTGCTCCACATATTAAGATTCCCGAGTCCCTTTTGTTTTGTTTTATTGTATTATTTTAATGAATTGTGTGGAAAAGTGTTTCCAGAGAAGCGTTCAGGTTACAAAGCCAGGTATGCAGAAATAGGAAAATGTGCTAATACAAAAAAATCACTATTAAATACAAAAATATATCACTTGGGGTTGCAGAAGAGAGGCCGGCGTGCCCAGGCAAGGAAAGTAATAAGGCAAAGAAAGTAATACGGCCCTCGGGGTTTATTGGTTAAAAGTATCTGGTGACTTGTTTCATATTAATTAAATTAAGCGGCATTGGGTGAAACATTGTCCAAAGAATTCAAAACTAATGAAGATGCTACTTTCTTCATTGCATACAAAAGTGTTTTGGCGTATAAGTACATGCATTTATTTTTCTATTGGAGACAAACTAGAAAGCTTTTTCTCCTAGTTTAGCAACCGAACAGGTTTTGCTAGCTAAGCCGTGCCTTTGGAAAGCCTGCCCACAATGTGAATAAATGGAAGGGCACAGATCTCGCTTCCAGCTGGAATTCAGCATCTTTTGTTGCGCGCAGCACTTTGCAGCATGTCAAGTAGCAATTAGTTGAACCACAAAATGAGCCGCAGCTGAGCGAACCCAACAAAGTAAAGACTTGCCTGGAAGTTCAAAGGAGAGTTGGCTGGGATGAAAATGGAGCCTTGCAGGGTAAAAATGGAATTCAGTGACTTTTGCAGGATTGTTCCTACCCCATTCGGCAGGAAAATGGGTGAGGGCTGGTTGAGCAATAGCTTGTGGATCTTTAGAGCCTTCCTGGGGATCTTCGAGCTTTAAAACTTGAGTATTTGTAAAGGCTGCTTAGTTTCTCGAGGTACATAAAGTATGTGGCATAGGAACAAAAATACAGTGGTAAATACAGGTAGTGGGAGGAGTAAAGTCTCGTGTAATCTGAGTGTCCTGCACTGAAAACAGAGGGAGAAAGTGTTGGATCCCAGAAGTTCTCTGTTTGCAGTGGATCGAGTCGTGGGTTTTGGGGTTTCACTTCCTGACGATAAGTTTTCTACAAGAAAATAAGAAGAAAGTTGCTTTTCTTGGGTGCTTTGCTACAAAACTCAGTGTAGAGTTTCGTTGCCCTCTAAAATATACCTGAGAGTTTCACGTTTTAATGCTGTTGGTTCAATACTAAAACTAAAATCCAGCTTTGCCTGGTGGTTGAATAACAGAGAGATGTGTATATATTGATTTTTTACGTCCCTGCCACAGCCTCATGTTTTCCAAAGGGATGTGTTTTGGCCTGACGCTGAATAGCATCTGTTTCAGTGGATGTGTTCTGGGCTGAACGCTAAGCCTGAAAAATAATAAGAGAATTGAAAACTGTAGGGCTGGCTTTACCTTGGAGGAGTGTATAGGATCAGTGAACCTGTTAGTCTGGTATCCAGGCTCTGATGATTCAGCAGAGGAGATGAGAAGTTGCCCGTGGCTTTGTAACCCCTGGCTGCTTACACAAGAGATGTGGGTTTGGTGATCAACACTTGTAACTAATAATTAAATCGGGGTCTTATGGGTGTTGTTTCATCTATCTATCAGCATGAGTCTTGTCCCAGACAAGCTGGCAACATCAAGGTGTTTGTGCTGTGTACACATGGAAAGTATTTTTCACATCAATTTTATTGTACTTTCCCCCATCTTTGTGAACAGCACATCCCCACTTTCACATAACACATGGTGAGTTACACGTGAAAAAAACTGTTAATATTATTTACCCACTTCTATGCACCTTTTCCATTTTTGGGATGGTCTGCCCCAGATCTGAGCCTTTGAAGTTTTGTGGTTTGAGACCTGAGCTGGGGAGTATCAAGGATTCACTTGACGCATCATAGGAGTCACAGCTGAATCCTTATTCTCACCAGGAAAAAATAAAATGCACTTTGTCTATGCATTTACTTATATGCACATTCTTTCACTCATGGAGCTGCAGTAATTCCTGATCTTGAAAGGACCTGAGTTCCCAGATGGGGCAGAGCCCCAGAGGATATTCCCCAAAAAGAAGCCCTAGCATGATTTTTGAGGATGGTTGAAATATAAGCCCTACTCCAAAAATAAGCCCTAGTTACACTTCACAAAAAGTCAATTTAAATAGTGTCCAGGCAGCTATAAGTGTAAAAAAATTATATGTTTCAAAGCAAAAATTAATGTAAGACCCTGTCTTATTTTCAGGTAAACAGGGTACTTTCCTTTTGACCTCAGGGTGCTTCTAGTAGAGCCCTTTTGTGTGTGGAAACGATTGTCAGGAAGAATATTATTTTTCAAAGTATGAGGAGGCTTTTAAGGAAAGATAGTGTAAAAATAAAAATGTGGGGTTGGAAAAACACTGAAAATGATGTGGCACATCCTCAGCACAGAGATGTTAAAGTTGCTTCATCTCGTTGCACGTCCTGTCCTCTGCCAAAATATAAGATGATGGAATTGCCTTTGCTTCTCATCCATGGAAGTTTAAAGTCAAAAATACTGCAATAAATATATAGGCATGAAAGGAAAAAAGTTATTGCAGGTATTTTGAGAACACTTGGGTAGTAATTTGCCCACTGGAAACTTTGTTGTGCCTGCTTGAACCTGAACTCAACTGGGACTTTATTTATTGGCATCTACTACTCTTATAAACTGAGTAAATTATTCTTCTTTATTTTCTCAGTTTATGTTTAATTGAACATGATGCTAACAAAGTATTTGGCGCATACTTTGTGAAACGTTGGTGCCGCTTTAAGCTTTTGCCTTTTTCCAGCATTCTTGTGGCCTGTGTAAGCTGAGCAGAGTCTGTTAAAATGGAACTTCCAAATTATTTCAACCTCTGTTATGTTTAAATTCACAACAGATTTATATGCTCTCATGTTCCTCTTAATGCCTTACAACTTTTAAGATTTTATATATATATATATATATATATATATATAATATTCTCCACAGTTTTGCAAGGTTTAATTTGCTAGTGTTTCTAGCTCTTACCAAGGTAAAATTAAAATACTACTTAAAAACCAAACCAAAAAATCCCTGAAGGTTTTACAAGTGAAGTTTTATGTGGGGGTGGCTGAGGATGAAACTTCCAAAGTAAAAATGGTGTGATTGGAGAGTCTCTAAGCTATTGTCTGAGAGATGCACAAACTTCATAGAGAATTTATGTCAGCAGCTGGGACTGGTTCAAAGCTGGTGTTTCGTGTTGCTTTCTGTTTGGAATAAAGTCTTCACTGGGCCATTAAATGGGTTTTCTGAGTGGCGATGGCTTTTTCTGCCGAGCCTGTTTCCATTTAAGCGATGACAGATTGCGGCCGTGCAAGGGAGAACATCTTGGCAGAAGGGAATGAATTATGGAAATAATGTGAGCTTGAACAGAGGGGACTTTTAACACTCAGTGTCTTTTGGAGGGAAAATTACCAAATCCAAGGTAGCCCTGACCATATGGTATCCTTCCTAACTACTAAGCTCCTATGTGAAAAATGGAATGTAGAATACATACTTGAAATGGATTACAGAGTTTAGGAAGCCAAAGTTTTAATGAGCACAGTGACTTCAGAGATAACTAATGCTTCTCAATTACTAACAGATTATTTTTCCTTTACATACAAAGCCACTCCACATGAGCAGACTATAAGTTTCAGTGACACATGGAGTTACTAAAATACACGTACCGTGCTAAGTATAATGTAGAACAGTTTTACAGCTACAAAAATGTGTAATATTTTCCACTCAAGGCCTCTAAAGTACTGAAATTTATAAGTGTGCCTGCTGTCGATAGTGATCTTGGAGTCTCTTGGCCAATAGAGTTGCCAGTTATCTGCTTTCCAAGTTTTGGAAGGAAGGTGATGGCTCAACAAGTCAGTCATTTTTCCACAAAGTCTTATTAACCCATAAGAGCCCGCCCCATTAATGTGATCATTAAATGAATACCGGCACTGGTGTCTTTGTGTTGCATCTCTACAAAGAGCAACATTGAATAACTAAATTATAGAGGACAGCTGTGGGATCTTTGTGTCTTTTACATTTGGCTGAAGGCAGCTGTCAGACAAATTTCAGAACTCAAATTTGAAACCAATGAATAAAATCTATGGGTCACTTTTTTTTTTAAACAAAGCAAACGATCCATACTTACATTAACTTAGATATTTTAGCAGCACATCAGTGTAGTTGCTGCAAATAGTAAATAATAAACACCTCTTACAGATTCTGCTATGCAGTGCTAGCACTAATAACATCAGTTCACTGTTGTTGTTGATCATTTCAAGGGGGGAACTTTGCAGAAAACAGAACTACATTTAATTTCATCATGAAGCGGTATAATCTGGTAGATTTACCTTGGTAGGGAGGATGGATTTCTAACGTACTTGTCTCTTTATTTTTGTACTGGAGAAAACAAATGCATCTTTGAATAAAGCACAGTTCTAAAGTTTAAAATGTCTCTTGATGTGGAAGAAAAAGGTTTCTTTATTTTTAATAAGAAGGACTTCATCTGCTATTCAGGGTAATGGAGCCTAAGGCATTTAGCAGACTTCTGGAAACCTTTATACCTTGCCGGGCTGGACCTGAACTGTTTCTGCCATAAGCCATTCATTAGCAGACACAGCACATCTTGTGATCAAGATCTGAATAAAGGATGCTGTGAAAATATTTCCTTTTGTTTTCCTTTCCTTTATTTTCAAAAAGAGAGATGGAGAAGGCTGTAGCTTGCTCTGTGGCTTTGTCCGAGAATGTATTTTACTGGTGAATTTTTATTTGAAAGCTACACCTTTAATTTTGACCATGGATATTTTTCTTGGCTGTGACATGGCTTTTATTCCCCTTTTTTCCCCAATGCATTAGCACTAGAGAATATCTCCTTGTTGAGATACTGTGAATAGCCGAAAGGAAGTATGGGGGTGAGCCGGAGTAATTGCAAACATTAGATATTTACACTTCACTACCCCATTCATTGTCTGATTGGCCCAAATGACCGTATTCTTAAAAAATGCCAAGAATTCATCTGATCCTTGTGGTGACGCACCATGTTCCTGCTGTCTGCTTTTGTGTGTGCGGCTTTATTTAAAACGCCCCCGAGGACTCGTCTCATGATGAGTCACCAAATCATTAAATCACCTCTTGACATTTTCAGCATTTTTCCTTTTTTGGCTGTCTGTCAATCTGAGTGGGGTTTTTGAGTTGCCTGTGTGGGTTTTGTGTGCATTTTTTTCATTGGTTTGATTTGGTTTTTTTTGTTGCTCTTCCTAAAGAGGATCTGTCACATTTGTCACTTCCCATTTCAGTAAATATGTGGAAATGAAGATACAGTATATGCCGTTAATGGTCTAATACTATATCCTGCTTTAGGTCACTGCAGATCTTAAGCCTTCCATAGGTCATTGAAGTATTTTTTCTCCTCGTTCATGGATGTTTCCTCTTTGATATTTTTCTTGGCCCAAATGCTATCTCCTCGATCCCTCATCTGCTTAACCTAAATGCATTATTAAGAAGAGATGTCTGGACAGTTGAGCCTTTAATCTTTGTCCAAATAAGTCATCCAAGAAGTGCAATTTACAGTGTGGAGACCAATGTTTCACATCATGTATTTCCTAGTAGGAAGCAGCTGAGACCCATGACCTTTTTCCCTGAAAAAAAGCCTTCAAGTAGTAGAATGTGGAGTTGCACTCCTCATCATAGCTTACCAGGACAGTATCTTGTACTAAAACACCATCCATGTAAGATTAATTTGCAGAATTGAATTAGCACACAAGTGTTTGTAGTGAATATTTTCTGCAGTTAGTGAGCCCAATGCTTTGGGGGTTCTTGTATTTCAATTAAATAATTTAAATGTTCCCCAACTCCGCTCTCCAATAGCGGATTTTCTTGCTAATGCCTTTGAAAGAGTGTGCAGGTTCTGCTGTGTATAACTGGGGGTGATTTGCCATTCACAATCTCAGGTGAAACTTTTCTACTCATTTCTGGTTTGACCTGTGCAACCCATCCAATACCTTTCTGAAATTTCAAGGGCTTGTTAGCTGCCGTGTAAATAGTGGTGCCATTGACCTTGCGCATTTATTTTAAGCAGTGTTCATAGTTATTGAGTGAAAGATTTAAGGAAACAATGTGAAGTTGGCCGCAGTTTATCTTCACTTCTTAAAATAACACAGATACCTCAGAGTGGTGTGATCTTTAGTGACATTTTAATTCTGTTGGCACACTGAAACGGCCAGCTGGGGCATCACAGGCAGACTTCAGTTTTGAAGCCTTGCAGATACCATCTAAATGCCAAACTTTTGAGTAGCAGTCATGCATTTATATATAGATTAAACACACAGTAATCAGGAGTGCCTCAGCATGCATGCCACTAATTGCAAACAGCTGCATTAGAACAATGCAGCTGCTAAAACTCCTCTGGGTCCCAGGACACATGTGTTTGTCTGCTCCAAATATTACTTACAGGTATATCTGTGTGCTTTCATTTTGAGGATGCAGAGAATCATTTGGGATGCATTCATTTGAGAAAATCAGCCCTTGATTATATTCTATAAAGAGAGAAACGTAGAAGCAGACACACAGATGTTTGAAAAAATAATCCAACCCCATTCTCATACAGCAAACAAAGAGAATCTTGCCCTGAGGATCTTTGCTTTGGTGTCTGAAAACAGATGTCACTGTAACAAAGTTTTGTGCTGCTTGAGTTTATGGTGTCTAATACTTTGCAGTGATACCTCCCCACAGGTTTTAGCCTTTTTTGCAAAATATGAAGTGCTGCTACAGCCACACATAATCCTCGGTTTCAGCTCAATTGCTGTTGCTTGTGTATTGTTTGGCTGCTTGTTACTCTAAAGGGAAAAGGATGCCTGGGCAAATCTTGAGACACTTTACAAGGGAGTAGGTGAGAATATTGAAGGGCAGGGCACTGGATGTGTCACCATGAGCTGTGTCTGTCTCATGTATTAGGACAACTCTGAACCTTTTCCATGGAGTCAGCAATCTAGGTTTTGCGAGGCATTTGTTAAAAGAGCTAAAGAAAGTTCAGATTTGGAAGAATTGCTCAAAGATCTCTTCCCCAAATGAGGTTGAGAGATGTCGCCTCTTAATTGTCAATCTTTTTAGTGTCTTGAGTGGCATATTTTTAAGAAATACCTAGTGTTCCTCCACACGTAAAGTACACTGAATTTGTCATAGGACTGAGAAAACAGAGGTAGATTAACTGATTGCTCTTTGCCTTTTTGTTTCCTACAAATTACTTCATTATTTCTTTATTTATATAGCCTGAGGTGTTTGGTTTGTAGTTGTTACTTCAGTTGAAAAGCATTAAACGTAGGATGATTAATTAAAGATATAGATGAGAAAACAGAAGGTGGCAAACCAGTAGCAAAACAGAGACAATAATCCTGGGTGTGCTGTAGCCTCTTCTAGCATCCCGGTGTATAGCTATAAAAATTATTGGTGGTAACAGAGAATATTATTCTGTGCCTGTTGCTGAGGTGTGTTTCATGCCAGTGAGTGTTTGAGGGCTGGAACATAAAATGAAGAAATCCTTTCACCACGATGAAAACCAGTCTTGTCATCATTGCTGTCATCATGCTGTTGATTTCTTGTTTTCCCCTTGGGGTTTTTATCTGAGGGAGCCTTCAGCAGCCTCTGATTCAGCTGCAAGAAAGTTACGTCCTACAAAGCAGACCAAGCTGTCAAGGTAGTAGGAAATATGTCTCAAACTAGGAAACACAGGGGAAGCCTCTGCTTCTGTGCAAGAAGCTGCACTTGGGAAGCCTGATGTGCTTTATGTGCAGTGCAACTTCCTAAGGAACCACAGCAGCATGGATCTGATTTTGGCTGTGTTACCGATTTATAGGCAGCCTGATTAAAAGCGACTTTGGGCTGACGTGACTGTACTGTTTGTGATAGAATCACAGAATCATTTCAGTTGGAAGAGACCCTCAGGATCATCGAGTCCAACCATAACCTAACCCAACTCCAGCACTAAACCACATCCCTAAGAACCTCATCTAAACACCTTTTAAACCCCTCCAGGGATGGAGGCTCCACCACTGCCCTGGGTAGCCTGTTCCAATGCCCGACAGCCCTGTCTGTGAAGAATTTATTTCTAATATCCAATCTAAACTTTGGGACACTGCTCAGTATTTTTTATTTTCCTTGCTGTCACAATTTACTGCCTGTATTAGTTATATAAAGAGAAATGTTACTAGGGAGGTATCAGAAAGTCAATAAAATGCCAACTCTCAGGAAACATCAGGCAAGACTTTCTCACTGCTGCTTTTGAGTCCCCAATGCTAGCGTTAAGTCAAACGTCCGTTAATTCAATAGCTTAATGAGACTTTCCAGAAAGACAGCGAGCTTGAATAATAGCCGTTTGACCCGGGTCCAAAAGTTTCCTGATGAAAAAGTTTCTAAAGCGCTGTTGGTTTCCTTCCCGGAGCCTGAAGTAGCCCTGGGATTTGGCAGCCGCTCAGCAGCGTGAGCCACGGTGCTTCCTGCACCCTGACCAGGGAAACAGAAAAGCCAAAGCTTTCCTTAGAGTGTGGTTCTTCCTACCTGTGAATTTGAATAATATGTGGATAAATTTGAGGGTAAAACATTCATCCCACTTTTCAGAAAATGTGGGAGTTTGTATTTGATATATCTGGGTTGTATGAGGTGCTTAATGGCATTTATTTCAAAACTTTGAAAGCTGATGTGATCTTCCTTCTGTTGCACCAGTGTTAAGAATGGGAAAAGAGTATTTCTATCTATAGGTACCCTACATCTTGAAATCTGATGCTGAACAGGCAGCTTACCTGACCCAACAATGCCCAAGTCCATCCTACCTCAGTCTGCTGTGTCATTGCCTTCCAAAACACTCATTATCCCATTGTTTAGGTGCCATGAGCAATGTTACTTGTCTCTATTTACACTTTAGGTTTTTGAATACACAATATGCCCCACACCTGTTGTTTTCCTTTGCAAAGCACATCTCTCCCACATGCACAGTTATGATGCTAACTTGCAGGCATTCTTTAATTAGAAAAGGGTATGTGATGATCTGTCAAGAGACAGTTGTCTCTAAATGGATTAAAAGCAGCTTACAAGGTTTTAAAATGGGCTGTGCCCTTCACATGCTGAAAATAGTCCAAGTTGGCTTGAACTGGCTAAATGATGAGTGTTTGGTACCTATGCAGGTAACTGTTTAGTTTATTGATTTCAGACAGTTTTGCACCTCTGTGAACATAGGGTGTAAAGAATATAAACAGCAGCAACAACAGAAAGGTAAATACGTGAACCGGCCAGTGTTGTTAGATAAACTGTTCCTAAGCATCAGCCCACAGGAAAAAGTGAGACACTGTTTAAATAAAACCTGTCCTCTGCCATGCAAGATCATCTCTCAGCTGTTGAGAATCAAAATTGCAGTGTCCTGACTCATCCGTAGGGATTTTACTGCCTCCCTCTAGGAAGGAGTGGAATGAGAATAAAGTAAGGGTTGGCTGTTTGGGAAAGAAATATCTTCCTGAAAGATACTGGTAGTATCGTGAAAGTATAACAGTGTAAGGAAGATGGGATTTTTGGTAACGGTGGAAAAAACAGGGAGGTTTTCAGGTATACAGGGTTTTCTAGAGGTCTGAAACAGAGCTAAATACAAACTGAGAGCCGTGGCTGCAAGTTTAGTTAGATAGCTATCTGTTACACCACCTAATAGGAAGGTAAGTGGTAGCTGCAGTCAGATGCCTATGAATAGCTGAATTGCACTGTTTTGGGGGCTTTTTTTCCACTCGTTTTTTGAAAAATTACTCCCTTTGAAAAATTCCAGAGTATTGTCAGTAGGAAGTTGTGTCTGTGGCACAGAACCGCAAAACCCCATGAGGTAATAAAAACAGATATTGTGCCTGTCAAACATTGCTTGCTTACTTTTGTTTTATAGCTGAAGTCATGTGTGCAGCATTGTGAAAAATCTCACCAGGTTTTGTGCCTGTCAGATGTTTTGCATCTGTTTTGCATCAGTGATTAGTTGCCCGCAAAAGCGGTTAATTGCTTCATATGCCATGAGAGTGCTGTGAATGTTATCCCCAAGTACTTTGAGCTGAAAAGGCTAAAAGCCACTTTTTCTAAAGATAGACTGTGGGAAGGGAAAACTCTTTAGTAGCTGGATGGAGTATTATTTTTTCTCTTATTTCAGAGTTGTAAATAACAGAAGAATTACAGCGCTCTGCTTGATGCACCTTCACTTCATCAATGTTGGAGTTGCCAGTATAGTTTGCTTGGCCAGTGCATTGACTACAGGAATTAACTATTTGAGATTGCTGCTGCTTTTTGGTTTTTCTTGATTAGCTTTTGCAGTAAATGAAATAATTTCTAGCTACAGCCCTTTCCCATAAAGGCGTGATGAGACCTGTTGTCCAGGCTAACTTGAGATACTCTAGATACAATAGTTGAAAGCTGCCTTGTAAGACTTCTTCCAAATTGAAGTTGTTAGGTATCTAAAGCTATAGTAGACAGCTGTGTCAAGACATAAATAGCTTTTCTCAGCATGTTAGACCTATGAGATGCACTAAGCCAGTGACCCTAAGTATATAAACATGAACAATACACGGAAATGATAAAACAAGGACTGTAGTGGAAAAGCTAACTCCTTCTGGCAAGCAAATGTTCATTAAATTGATCCTGTAATAATTCTGCAATGTGATTTGTAGTCCTTCAGCTTTGCTGGCTGTGGTGGCCACCACATATAGTGGTGTCACCTTTGGGAACAGCCTGGGGGAGCCCCTCCAAACACACCTGCTGCGATGGAGATGGTGCAGGGATGTGCTGGCTGGAGCATCCCTGGGGTTGTCCCCATGGCGACTCATCACCCAGGCTTTGGGCTTGTGCACCTTGAGAATGAATGGTCCCCCCTTGCTGCTGGGGTGGCATAGGGGGCTGGATGGGAGAGAAAATTTGCTTATTGAGTGGTGGGTCATGCTCAGGACTCTGACAAACGTTCCTGACCTTAATTGGAAATAATTAAAACCATAGCATATCCTATCTTTCCATAACAAGTAAAACAAAATAATCTGATGGCTGTCTAAATTGCCAGATTCTTCATTTGAGAGAAAAAATAATATATATATAAGTATTTTTATATATATATATATATATACACACACATATATAAATACTCATTCCTCAGCATGCACTTAAGGGGGAAAAAAAAAATCCCAAATAAGGATATATTGGGGACTGAGGAGCTGTTTGTCATGAATTTCCAGTTAAAATAGATATGACTGCAATTTCAAGCATATTTGGACTGTGTTTTAGACAAAGGAGGTAATTTAAATGTCAGTCACCATGTTGTGGAAAGCACTGGAAAAAATAATTTAGTGTTTAGTGTCGAATCTCTTAAATTATAACCTAGATTTGAGGACAGACTGAAGTCAGCATGAAGTCAAGCAGTTTGTTGAGGGCTTTGGAGGTCTGACTAGGTCTGCAAGTCATTTAGACTGATGCTTTTCATTAAACTGGCTATTTTTACAAGGCAGCTTGCTGTGTTAGAATTAGTATCTAATAAGCACTTCTAAAGAAAATCAGATGTATACATTCTGCTTTATTAAAAGCCTGACTACGGTTGTTATGTCTTGTTATTTGCACTTAACTGTTATGTGGATACTGTTACTTGGCAAGACAGCTTTAGGAAGGTTTAAAGAAAATTTAAAAAGTGAGTTTATAACGAGGTGTAACTTGATAGAAATGACTACCACCACTGAAGGTAGCTTATAAGGATGCCTTATATACAAGCCATTAGATTTCCTATTTATTGTGAGTAACCAAGCAGTGGCAAGCTGAGATTCCTGCCTACCAAACTCCATCAGTCCGAGATGCTGAACTCCATACCACTTGCATATAGGCTGCTCTGTAACTTTTCCAGAATAACCAGGGGTGATGTGCTGTGCAGGATTGTAATGCACCAGCTGTACTTGGTACTGGGGATGTTTTACATTTTTTGGGCTTTGGGCAGATGTGGACAGATGTTCCCCCCCAGTCCAGTGCTGTTCATATGCATGGGCTCTCCAGGTTTCTAACCCTTCTTCCTTCATGGGAGCGAGAAGCAGGTTTCTAAGTCCCTGGCAGTCAGAAGGTAAGTGAGATAAATTCCGTGGTATTTTTTTTCGTAGCTTTTTGTTTGGTTTTTGGTTTTTCTTTAATAGAATAAAATATTATCTGCCTGCGCTTAAACTCTCCTTAAAAATGCATTTGGTAGGGTTGCCACAGACCACAGGAATGAGACTATGAGCAGTGGTTGCCTTTGGGAGGTCTTGAAAACAAGTAATCCTTTGTGGGTAGGAATACCAAAGCAGAGGGCAGCTTGTTTCTCTCCTAAAATGTCAGCACTGTTGATTTTAACACATAACGATGAAGTCCCAAACCTTATTTAAATTTAAGAGAGGGGACCTGTGTTTGGTTTGGCCAACTATCAAATGGCCAGTAAAGCAAGAACATAATTTGTCTTGCTTTTACCTGACCTAGTGCTTCATTGTAATCTCGTGTGCTGAGGGAGTGCATGGGGTGAGGATGTAAATGTATTATATAGTGCATAGCAAACGTAAAAAGCTGACATGCGCAGTTTATTCTCCCCCTTTAAAGTTACTGAGAATGTAGAATCTGTTGAGAGCGGCTCACAAGCTAATATTCCCAGGCTAAATATAATGAAGTAAGGTGTTCAGTGTTATCTCAAGGTACTATTTTGTCGAGAAATAAATACTGCTATGCTCAGTATGCTCCATTAAATATACCTCATTAAGGGACACGAAGCCCAAAAGTTATATAAAGTGGCTCATGTGACTGAAGAGATTCCTTTTCTGGGATTTCACATACAAATGGAGCATCCACAGAAACTCTCTTCAATATTTTGTTAATGCTGAGACAACTGTGTCTTATACTACTTGTATTTTAATGTTTGAATTATGATGAGATTACAGCCTGTATTTTGTAGGGCAAGAGGAGAAAGAATACATCTTTAGTGTAAGAATTAGTTTTCAGAATGAGATGTTCCTACCGAGACTCCTTGAGGTGGATGTCTGGTATCTGAAATACCATTATGCATCACGTCTTGCCTGGGGCAGTGTGGATATTTCTACCAAACTGTGGGAAATGGAGTTGCGTGTTATATTAGTGTATGTAAGTCAACCGTTTCTGGTGATGTATAAGTTTCAACGAGAAGCAAGCTTAAAAATGTTTATGCTTTTCTGTTGTTGCGGGCCAGAGTAGGGTTGGTAGGAAATGAATTACGTCTGGGACAGAGAAAGGGCTTGGGTCTAAGGAAGAAAGAAATATATTTGGATTGTTCTTTTTTCTGTACTTTAAATCACATCTGCGTTTGTTTTTGTTCAGATAACCCCTAGTGAAAGTCACAGCCTGTTATATATGTTAAACGTTTTCTGCTTGTCATCTTTTTTCATGAGTTGGCTAATTTATGAAAAGCAAACGCATTTAGCTTCCTGCCCTGTCAAACGACAAGTTCTCTCGAAATAGCGAAGCGAACCAGCAGAACTGCAGATTGCAATGGCAAAACTGCTAAAAGATCAGGTTTTTGGAAGGAAGATCTGACCGGTGGCTTTTCAGGGCTGTAGTATCCGCTGCCAAAACCTGTATTTGGCTTGATCAGCTGGGAAAAAGGAGTTTTGAAAATGAGGAAGGTGGAACAGGGGTAGAATCTTCCTTTCTACTTTCTTCCTATTAAAAAGGTCCAGTTCAGAACAACAAATACAATTTTGTGGCAATTTTTCCAGCCTTGACTTTGTTGGGTGGACTTTACCATGTTGGACTCGATGACCTTAAAGATCTTTTCTAATTGAAAAGATTCTACGATGGTCTTGAAGCTTCTTCTTGTTGTATCTCACACCAGAGTTTATGAGCAGTCCTTTAAGTTACAGAGATGTGAAAACAAGTTTTCCATTGTGTTTGGCATCTGCTTTTAAAGTAAGGAATATAATATAATCCCTTTAATGAGGGGCAATAGGACTTGGGGATGGTGGCACTTTAACTGGGGTTCAGAGGAGAGACAACTCTGACATGTCTCTTGGATTTTAAGTTCAATGGAGCTTTAGGAATTTCTTGGCTGGGGATTTGGTCCTGGGTTTGTGGTTATACACACGGGACAGCTGAGACTTGCCCAAAAATGCATGCTTTGAATCGAATTGACTTCCGTAATGTTAATTATTGAGATTACAGTGTGTTCATTATGATCAGTCTTTGGAGATTTTGTGTGAAATTGTACTCATTGCAGAAACATGAAATGCTATAGCTTTAGCTTAAATAATGGGTTTTTCCAGTTATTTGTAGTCCTAAAAGGGTTCTATTGAATACTTGTGTCTTTTATTTTTAATGGGCAACGTTCTTGGAATGAATAAATGGGGAATTTAAAGAATGAACACTTTTTGCTGGGCATGTTGCTTACAGCAAAGAGCACACTAATTCATTTTCCTAATAAGGCAATGCTAGAAGTTGGAATGTTTTGAATTGCATTAAATGTCATGAGAAGTATTCATCGAAGAGGAACGGCTTGTGGTATGTTTAGAGAGCAAATTTGATCATGTTGGGTTGAAATGAGCTGTTTACACAGGCTAAATATAGTTTTTTTTCCCAGAAAGAAAAATGACTTTGATGTAGAAGCCTGTGCAAAAACTCCGAGCGCTTTCATTTTCAGTATTAGGCTGTCAATAAGTGACGGCTGCTGCTCTTCTTTTTGTTGTCTATAATAATTCATATAAAGCTTGGAACTGTAACCATTTGCCAATGCCTTTTGTATGAGTTGTTTATCATAAGCGTTTATATCAGGCTTTTATGTCTTTGCTTATTTGTATGTTATTGAAAAAATATTACACAAACTAATATGCTGAACTGCTGACTTTAAATCATTCAGAAAATATTCTGCTTCCAGCCGTCCTGCTTTTCTAGTAAATAGTAACAGGACAAGTGTGTCATCGTGTTTTAAAAGCTTTCAGTTATTCAACGTGACCAAACCAGCATGAAACCCTAATGTGTTTAATTGCTAGGTGGCAAGCAAAGTGCTAACAGCTAAGAAAATGTACAAGGTTCTGCAGTTTAATTACTTGGTTTGCCATGCAATTTGGTAGCATCTATCAAAATCCAAAGAGAAATAGCCCCAGAGGAAGTATTTTCTTAAATGTATGTGTTGGACATGTTTTGCATTTGTTTTTGCACTGTCTTGTCTAACCACTGTGCATTCTTCACATTCAGATCTTGGTGAATCAGTTTGCTGGGTGAGCATTTTCTTTAGACAATATGGGATAAATCGCAGATCTCAGTCTGATTATGGTCTGAAGTCAACAGGGCCAAGTTAAACTGTTTGAAGTATGTCTGGGACACGCAAATTTATATCCTTGTTTCAAATATGTTTGGGGGAAATGAAGCAATGTTATGCTGGTTGATTCCGATGTTATGGAAGAACGTTGGGAACACTTCAGTTATCAAGCCTTTTTTTCATGCTTTCTTTTCCCTTCATATGACACACTTTTGAAGATGAGTTTTGAAGAGTTATTTCTTCAGATCATCTGGAAATAGTGGTTTGAAATAATTTTTGCTCAGTGTTGTGCTGATGTATTCAGACCAATCTCATCCATTGTAAACTCGTATTTGATTATTGTGTAAAAACAAAAAAATCCAAGTATGTTCCTTTTATGAGACTGAAATGTCAAGGTCCAGCATCATTAGCAGAGAGAAGCATTCTTCTCAAGTATGGAATATGGTACTTGAATAACGAATGTCTTTCTAGGTCTTAATGTTAGGTCAACTTAATAAATACACACAACATTCCAAGTTACTTTATTGAAAATGTGTACCAAAGATACAGAGCAAGAGTAACATTTCCTACGGATTTCCATATGCGTTGGCATTGTTTTCCCCTTCTTGTTGCCTTTGTTGATGCAAATTGACAAGTCTGCAATTAGGAGTGATTAATGATGCTCCCCATTGTTTGACTGGGAGTTGGGCTACTCACAGGCTGGGTGGGAAAGAGGAGGAGGGACCTGGCCCTCAAAGGGGACAAAACCCTCTCTCCAGCGATGGGGACATAATGTGTATCAGCAAATGGTGAAGGCGAAGTGCAGAAGAGGAGCTTTTCATGCAATGGTGTCATGTGTTTGGGTTTTTTCTTCCTTTTTTTCTTCTGCTGACATTGCGTGTGGATTATAAGCATCTCCCTTTTTGTTAGTTACTGAATCTCCTGGTGCTGGAATGCGACGAGCTCTGAGGCCTAAATGGCTTTGAGAGGAGGAGTGAACGTTTTGAACGTAGTCATTAAATAAAGTGGGGGGAGACAGGAAAAAACATAAAGGAAAATGAAAAAGAAAGGAGTTGTTAAATGGGCCAAGTGTGCCTAATTCAAAGCTAGCTCTCTGTGGTTGAAAGAGAAAAGCTGAGTTATACAATCAAAATGTTTTAAGTTGTCGCCTCTGTTAGTTCATCTCCATTTAAACACAACTTTTTCTCCCCAGCGAGTTATCTTTTGGAAATGAGAATCCAGCTTCAGTTCAAAACCACGTTTCGAAGATTTGTCAGAAATCGGGGTTGTGTGATTTTGGGCAGGGTGTGATTGCTGGTTCTCGGATCATTAAGCTTTTCCAAGGAGCTCCCAAACATAACCAGAAAGGATGTGAAATGTGCCAGGAAGCTGCTTTTCTACCGAAACAGCACAAAAAGGCTCAGTGTATGAGCAGCAATATTTGCAGACAATATGTTAGTGTGTCAGGCTTGTCAGATTTTTTTTTTCTGAGTGTTTTGTGTGTTTTTTGTGTTTTTTGTTGTTTTATTTTGTGTGTTTTTGCAGATAAGTACATTGAGTGTGATGCCTTGATCTGTAGCAAGTTGCCAGTTCACTTTAGGTTTAACAAAATCTGACTATTCTTTATATTCTTCATACTTTCCGTTGTGATACTTTCTTCCCTTCCTACCACCCCATAGTAGTTTCAATGCACCCAGTGTTTGGAAGGAATTTTATTGCCATCTACTGTGGAGTTCAAGTGACATTAATGTTACCTTTGAAGACCAAAGACTGCAGAATACTGTTGTATTATTTAACTTGCTGAGTCCTTCAGAAGGATTCTTGTTGTTGCTCTAAAAGGAAGCTTTCTGTTCTAAGACTGAATGAATGTTATGCGCTATTTAAAATGCAATTTATCTGACCAGAGCTTTTGAGTTATGTGACATAGTTTCTTATGAAAAGATGGAAAACAACAAGCAAATTGGAGCTGAAGTGTCCTAACTGGTGATATGGTATTCTGAATTTATAGATCAAATAGTACTTGATGATAGATGCTAGAGTTCCCAACACTGTATCTGTATAAATTCATCCAGTTTGTTATTGCCTTTTTCTTGTATTAACAACACTATTGTAGGTTTAACTTGAATATTCTTGTTTCCTTTAGAGGAAACACAGTGAAATATTTTGTGTTATCTGTAGGTGAAGATGGTGAGTTGGAATAGGGAAATGCTTAAACATTAAATAACTTGGTTTTTACAATTCTGTGTATGTTTTTTTTCTTCTTCCAGAGTGGCTGCTGTACAGAAACCCGATCTTATTCATGTACCGAAGGTATGTTCATCTTCACAACCAAAAAATGCAGCATGTGGCCCTAACTGTTACCCATCTGTCAAACCCTGTTGTCGATATGCACTGTCATCCCAACTTTCTTTTCAATACAACGTGCTTGATTTCCGTGGATTATATTCAGAATTGCAGAATATTTGAGTGGCTTTTTTTTCTTCCCCCTTCTCCAAAAGAAAATTAGAAAGCTGGCAAATTATTATCCACAAAAAAAGAGGCAAATTAACGTTATCTTCCAACTCTTGGTACGCTTGTTTTTTTTAGAAAGATATTGCTGAAGTTTTTCTTCTATTCCTACGAGAGAAACAATAGTTGTATGGGTTTTTTTTTTGTGGTACTGTTGTTTTTACTGTGTATTCTTTTTCTTTTTAATGACCACTGAAATTTTCCTATGTATTTGAAAGAAGCGTATCTAAATATTAGAGTTTCAGAGAGCAACTCCCCTCGTTTTCCTTAGAACCCTGAGGAATTATGTATTCTTGAGTTCTTCTAACATAATGTTCTCAAGCAACAGTTTCAACTCCCTCTTTTTTATAAAAAGGCTTTTTGCAAACCTGAAAATGCTTAAAAATGACCTGTACTCAAAAATAGGCCACATATTAAAGGTCTTTTCCAAGCAAAGTGATTCTATATAGTATGTTACAACTCTGTTGACGGTGATTTGAAAGGCTCCCATCGTTTGGGAACCACAATATTAGAACACGGCTCCCAGGGGGAGGAGGGGGCAGAAAAAATACACACCAGGTTTTTTTGAGTGTTTTGACCTGACAAGGTTATATGAAGACGTTAACGCACATCAGTGCAAATGGAAAAGTTCAGAGTCCCCAAGCACTGGCCTCTAATAAATGAGTTCCAGGGCTCTGGTTCTGCTCTTAAGAGCTGTATCCACAGACCAATATATACAGCATGTGTGTAATATACACGTGCACATGCCATTGGTGTGTGGAGAATGTGAATATGTTGAGTTGGGTTTGAGAGCTGGAATGTGGATTTTTATAAAAAGCACTAATTTTTTCCACATGAGTTACCCTGTGGGTTTTGCAGCAGAGTGGTTCTTCAGTTTGTCATGAATCTGATTTGTGGGGTGTCTGTTTTGGATATGATGAGAAGAGTTATCGGCATGGGATTTCATATTGATTGTGCATGCATCGATCATTCTCTTTCCTAAAATGCATGGATCATTTTTTTAAATTTTCCATATATTTCATGGCCGCAGTCTCGGTAGAGCTTGCTTCTGTGCTTTGCTTCACGCTAGGCGGGTTATCTCCTCTGCGAGCAGCCAAAATACCTGCATGCGTTTGGTGTGGTTTTGTGTGTTTCTTTTTTGTTGTTTTTCATCTCGCAATAGGGAGAACCCGCAGAAGTAGTTAAGCCTGTGCCCATTGCCTCTGCTGTCGCGCCCAAAGCCACTGCCACAGCCAGCGTGGCTTACAATAAAACACCGAGGCCGTTTGGAGCCGTAACCACCTCCAAAGTCACCTCCATCCCATCACCATCATCCGCCTTCACCCCGGCCCAGGCGGCGGCTCCATCCCATGCACCTGCCGCCCCGGCCCCCTTCGCTGCTCCCGGACTGCATGTTAATACCAAGCCTAACGCTGAGCAGCGGCCGCCGAGCGCTGCTAAACCTGCAGTTAATATCCCACGGCAGCCCGGTGCCCCACACAATGCCGGTGACGGCGCCCAGGATGTAGCTGAGGGGCCGCGACGAGGATTCAGAGAGAACCAGGGGGAGAGTAAACAGCAAAATGGGTAGGTGGGATTTATTATACCTTTTTTTGCTGTGGGGGTCTTTCCTCACAGGAAAAAAGCTGGGCTTGTTTAAGGGCTTAGTAAAATGCAGCTTGGAGGAATCATTCAATACTCAGAAGCGAATCTCGGAGGAAGGATTCACATCTTAAAAGGGATGCTTTGAATGGCCAAGCCAGGCTTTTGGTGGTGATTCTTTTCTCAGGGGTGAAATTACATCAGTTTATGGGGTGTCACAGCTAAACTGAATCAGACCACAAAACACTTCGTGATGGGTTGTATCACGAAGTGTTCTGGACCTTACAACAAGCCCAGTATTAATTCCAATGTCCATGTTTCACTGCGTATTTTGACCCCTCAATACTGAAAGCAGCAGGCACTCAAAAATGCAGAGTGGTCTTTCGAGAAGGATCAGCACGTGTTGCAATGGCCAGGAATGAGGTGATTGGAAAAACCAGAAGGGTTGAGCTGCTGTTACTACTTCCCATCCCTCCAAGGAAGGGGCTGGAGGAATAGTCCTAGTGCCTCTCTCTGATACTCTCTCTGTATATAAAGTGTATGAAGAACCCTACAGAAAGGCAAACGTCCATGTCAACTAAAATACAGAATAAATCGCAGTTTCAGTTGAGCTTCTCATGGGAGAAAAAAGACTTTTTTAGGTATCTATTCCCTGTATTTTGCAGTACAAATATTTTCCATATGTGGACTCATATAATGCAGTCCATATGCATTGTATGTCACACTGTTTTCATGGTAACTTCCAGCCCGTTTTTAAACAGCTGATGGCAGGAGTCCACACTGGACAGAAGGATGAAATCCGGAAATCCCAAGGACTCACTTGGTGCTGGTAGACTTGTTGAACACACTTTGGCAAACTGTCTCTATCTTTCTCAGGAATGCAAGTGCCAAAATCCCCTAAGGTGATTGTTTTGGTCTGCTGCTAATGCTTAGTTTTACTTAGAAAAACTACATTTCTGCAATGATGTTTAACTATCTCCCAATTTAAAATGGAATCGATAACATATATGAAATATCAAGACACTGAAGTTTGGAATAATTAATCTATGTGAAATAAATTCCATTTTGCTTCTGTGTTTTGTATTAGTGAAAAAGGCAACTTCAGTCTTTTAAATAGATAACACTGCTGAGCAAGTGCAGTTCTTCAGACATGGACCTTGTTGTGCTCAATTTCCTCCCTTCTTACTGGCTCCTCTGAAACCACATTCAGATATAAGCTATTTGCCATCACCTCAGGGTGGGGAAGAACGTTTATTTTCTCCTTGTTTAGTCCTGGCTTAGGAAGAAAGCGATATACCTTTGCTAGGCTGTGTGCAGTTACACTTTTCATCACGATCTTTTTGCCAACTCTTGCATGAAAATGTGCCTGCTGCTTATAAACAGGTAAGATATCCACAGACTCCACTCAGTTTAAGCTCAGCCGGGCTAAATTTTTCCCTTTTAGGTTCTCTTGATGATTGTAAGCTTGACTTACATGATGTATGGCTTTACCAGAGCTTGGATTTGGAATCTCCTGTAATATTTCAAGAAGCAAAGAATGTATTAATACATCAAATACTTTTTTTCCCTTGCAGATAACAAGAGTGACAAAGTTAGTATCGACAGCACTGGAGTTGAATTATGGTCTTTTTTTTCGGTTGGAATAACCAGCATGTATTCTTCTTTTGCAAAATTATAACTCTTACAGAGTTGTATATTGAAATTTTGCAAAAAAGCTTCAGCTTTTCTCAGTAACTTCTTGGTGTAGTAAATGGTTTTGTCTGCATTGGACATGATGTGATTCTGCTTTTCACTGTGTTAAATTTTGCAGCTTTTCTTTTTTTATGCCACAAAACATTTGTGTGGTGTTTGTGTGTACTGACAGACTTTCAGAGCGCCTACGGCTGATTTGTGTTAGTAATACAACAAGAGAATGGTGAAATACAGTATAAAAGCAAGAAAAACCAGTTTGAGGACTGTGGAATGAAAGGCCAGATACTGAATTAATGCAACAACAACGATAAAGAATAACGTCCATATACTGTGATTTGTATGTGTTGGGGATTACAAATGTGATTGAGATTTTATTGACTTGTCTTTTTGCCTCTTGCCTCAAAGCTAAGGGAAAGTCTTTCTCATTGAATTTCCCTTTGTCTCTGGCACCACCTTGTTGCCTCAATGGGTCATTACTGGTAGACTCTTAAGCCTTAAAAAAAAGAAGCAGTAGGATCCACAAGAGAAGTCAGCAGGATACTTTCTTTATAATACCACTTTCAACAAATGTGGGAGACTACTTATTTCACTGTGGTAGTTGCTAGAATACAATCAACTGCATGTCAGCAGTTCCATTTCCACGTAATTCCACACCTTTAATTACTGCTTTGATTTTCAGATTTTCTTTTTGCTATTAACCGTTTTGATGCATTACTTTATTTTTCTCTCTACTACTTGTGCTCCATCCTGGAAATAGCAGAGTCTTTTGTTTCTTTACCCCCTCCCTCTTTTAGTAACCTTAATACGTGATATACGTACTTCACTAATGCTGTGTGTCAGTAAATTCAATTGTTTGCTATAATTTTGCGTGATACCTTTCACATCATTCTTTCAAGTATTAAGTATTCTTCTAATCTTAAGTATTTACTAATGTATTCCACTGAATGGGCATAATTCTCACTTGTTGACAATTAATAATTTTCATCATTCTCATTCATCTTTTCCACCCTTCTTTACCAGAAATACTTTGGGCATTAAAAATACAGTGTTGAAGTAGTGGCAGAACCAGAAGCGACTCTTGAAGTTATTATGTTTGTTTGTTTAATTGTTCCAATTTTTACATCTTAGAAGCTAGTGTCACGCAGTTAATCTTCTGTAAATTATGTAAATATATTTTTAGAGAGTATTAAAGATTAATGCTTTGGGGTAACAAATGTGGAATTTAGGAGTTATATAGATGTATATATAGATATAGTGTTAATCTTCTGTTCTGTTTTCCTAATCTGATCAGTACCGTTATGTGTTCTTTACATCAGTTACTGAAAGGCAAGCTTTAAAATCCTGTATTCTTGCAGGTTTGCTGGTGCAGGGATTGATAAGAGCATGTAGGTTACTGTGGGGAAAATTTCCAGATGAAACGATCACCCAGTTTTTTGACTTTCAGATAGGATATTGAGCACCAGTATCTCCACAGGATACCTGTGATATTCCGGATGGCCTGGTTCCAATCCAAAAGGCTTGGCGGGTACTGGGTGGCCCTTATGCACTACCCATGCTTTGCCTCCTGTGAACCAAGGGGAGAATTTGCTGCTGGGCACCAGCTCCCAACTAAGCAGACTACCCTGCTTTACCAAAGCAAATTCCCCTCTCATCCCTGTAAGGAAATCACCATGAGTTTAATTGAAGTTTAAGTATGGGAGACCTGTGCTGGGGTTTTGGTAGCAGAATGAGAATATCGCCATTAGTTGGATTTCAGTGCCCCTTTTCCCCTCAAAACTAATTCAATAGAATAACTAGTTGTACTTTTGTTCCACCTTTCTGACTTTCTTTCTTGTTTCTTCTTTTCTTCTTTTCCTGTTCATGCTGGGAAACCTTTCTCTTGCTGTCTCACTCTGTCATCTCCAAGGAAAAACCCACCCAAACGGTAAAGGTTTAAAAGTGTAAATGTCTTAATGCTGTCTTACGCTGTTCCAAATGTTTCAGCACTGAAATAGGGAAAGATATATCATGTTAATTACGAAGCTGTGTTTGGTTCGGAGAACTGAATCAGGTGTGCCTGTAGAGCTCAGCTTTGCACATCTGCATCCAAACACAGAAGCTGCCTTTAAACGCTGTGAAAAGTCCCAGTTCTGCCCATGATTTTGTAGCTGCCCCAACCCAGGTGGTCTCCAAAGCTTTTTGTTCACCGCTGTCTCCTCTCCTCACCACAGCCCCCCACGGAAGCACATCGTGGACACCTACACAGAGTTCTACCACACGCCCACCCACAGCGATGCCAGCAAGAAGCGGCTGATTGAAGACACCGAAGACTGGCACCCCCGGACCGGCACCACCCAGTCCCGCTCCTTCCGCATCCTGGCCCAGATCACCGGCACCGATCACAGTGAGTCGTTGGATTTAAACGAAATACAAGTATTGGCCTTGGGCAGATGAGTGTTTCTAAAATTTTGGAGGGAGAGGGGAATAGTAAAAAGGTTTGATCCCATCTCTTGGATAATAAATCCAGTAGGCAGAATTTTGGTGAGCTCTTTAAAAGTTTGAGAAGGCTGTAGGAGGGAAATATTTTTGTAGAACTTCCACAGTTATTAAATAGCTCAGGGTTACAGAGTCACAGAACATTAGGGGTTGGAAGAGACCTGGAAAGCTCATCCAGTGCAATCCCCTCCCTGGAGCAGGAACACCCAGATGAGGTTCCACAGGAAGGTGTCCAGGTGGGTTTGAATGTCTGCACAGAAGGAGACTCCACAACCTCCCTGGGCAGCCTGGGCCAGGCTCTGACACCTTCACTGGGAAGAAGTTTCTTCTCAGATTTAAGTGGAACCTCCTGTGTTCCAGTTTGTACCCATTGCCCCTTGTCCTATCACTGGTTGTCACTGAGAAGAGCCTGGCTCCATCCTCCTGATACTCACCCTTTACATATTTATGACCATTAATGAGATCACCCCTCCACCTTACTGGACATTATTCTTGATTGAGTAAAACCTTGATACATTCTGCATAAATCTTAAATCAGTGCCATTAATGCCTTAGAAAATTAAAAGAAAAATCTGTTTTCTTGCAGTGAAAGAACCTGAACATGAAGGTGCAAAGAAGACTAAGTGAGTTGTTGTTTTACATTTTTATTACCTTGCGTTATAGTTTGCATGTCTTAATTCTTAACTGATAGTGTTTGCATTTGTGTGACATCTGGGTGTTTTTAAAGTGTTGCTTCTTTTTTTTGCCTTCTACTTCAGCATGTAAAAATCAAGGTCTTTTTCTGCACAGACTGACCTTTTAAAAATCTATTGGTGCAGTCCAGTATTAATATTTGTGCAGGAGTTCAAGATATTCCATAAAACTGGGCTGGTTTGGCTTTCTGGACAAGGTCAGCTTGTTGATGTGTTTTCCCAAATCTAACCAGGCATTTTCATGCGCGAGCGTGGGTCAGATTGCCAGGCATGGAAAGTATTTGTGTTCTGGACTGTGATTGAGGGTCAACACTCTCCTTGCTTTGGGATAAGTGGTGTTCAAAATGAGGACCAACCAGTGACTAAATTGGTTCTTGCAGTCAGAGATTTTCTACTGGCTTTGGCTGATCCAAGTTTTTGAGAGAGAGGAAGGCAATGTGCATGGAGATTGCATGTTCACTTGTGAAACTGCTTAAGACAATCTTTCTTTCTTTCTTATTTCTCTTCTGTCACTTCTTTCCACAGGGAAAAGGTTCCCATCCACGTCTTTAGCCCCAAATATACAAAATTACGTGACTGGCACCATGAAGTCTCAGCACGTGTTCTTAATGTCCAGTGATTTGACCCAAGTTGCAAAAGCAAAATACAAACACTTCTTTCCTTTCTTCTTTCCACCTGCTTTGCAAAAAACAATAATAATAATATAAAAAAAATTGAAAAAAAGAACCTATTTCACTAGCCTTACTGCAAGAGAAATTCTTAGCCTTTTCTATACTTTTCTAACACTTTCCTACTGATGTGTAAAGAATGAGATGAAAATGTTTTTGTGCTAATAATCACTAGTTGATGAAAAAAATCCGTATTTAAACCAGCACAACTTGGGTGACTGAATCTCCCAACACGAGCGAGGAGATGGCCGTTGCAGTTCTTTTTTTGCCTTAAAGGAGTCATTTACGTTGCTGAGTTTGAGTTACTGTAGGTTGCTAGAAAGCAAAAAGTTATGAACAAAAGAATGTGAAATTGTATTACTTTGATTTTTGGGGCTGGGGGAAGAAGACAAAGAGGGATTGTATGCGCTTATTTCAAACTATTGTACTTAGTGATTATCTTGGATTTCACTAGATTTTCAGCAAGTCAATTTTAGAGTGGTTGTAAATGTTTTACCAAGTAGAGCAAGAAGACAGGCTGCTTTTAAGCAAATAAAAAAGTAAATTAAAAAAAAAACCCTGATGCTGTGAATTGAAGTACAAGCTCAATATAAAGATTCTGCTGCTTAAATTAGTAATATGTTCATACTGTGGAAAACTTGGAGCAGAATGTTGCTGTGTACCTGTAAGAGCTTCAACACAACCTCTAACAAGAGCAAGATAAGACAGTAGTATTTATTTATTTCAGAGTGAAGCTCATAGGCTTTCTTGTGTTTATAAAAGCTTCATGGCCCTATGGTTCTCCTGTAAAATAATGTATTATAGTAGCTACACATTCATTAATTTATGCTTTCTGAAGCTTGAAGAGTATTTTAATAAAAGTTGCTTTTGTCTTAGCTCTGTCTGTTTTTCTTTTGAGTCTCTCCGACTCCTCGATTTGTCTTCTTATCCTCGGAGCTGTAATTTCCTTGCACCTTCACAAATTATAGTAAGAGAAACAATTAAAGCCCTGGTCCTCAGGAGAAGCAATCTCAGTTGTACAAAACTATCACAGTAGTAGAGTTTCTGATCATATTAAAAATTGGGTATATGTTTGCTGTGCAGAAATCAATAAAATTATTTACTTTTGCGGGGGCTACAGGAGTAAGAATCCTACTAAGTAAATCTCCCACCTTTTGCACTGCCTTATTGAATCGGAGACATTTCAGCCCTCAAAGATGCATTGCAATGTACATATGAAAACCTGATCTTTCATAATTGCTCAATGAGAATCATTGTGATCGGCTTGTAGTTTGTGGCGCTGGCGAAATTAGTCCCGTGAACATATCGATGTCCCCTGCAAATGCTTCACCAGACTTGGGGGGTTGGTTTTTTATATTGCACAACTTGGAGAATTGAAAGGAATAGAGACCTTTGGAAGCATTTTAAGCTTGTGTTTCCTTTTCAGATGGTTTGTACTGCTGTGCAGTTCAGCAGTAGCTTATGATATTTGTCATTTTATCTCTAGGAAAAGCCAAACAGAGAATGGAGACTTCAGGTAATAGCCAAGTTATCCAGCACTAACAGTCACTGATGTGGGTACCTAACTATGCACAGCATAAAGTACAAGTAGATTTCCACTGATATTGATGGACCGAGGCGCATCACATCACATCTCACACACCTTTTGGGTTAACTCCTTAGGGACAGTGGGGGAAAACACTCACTTTAATAATTTCACTGAAACCTGTTCTGATGAGAAGTGCCCATCAGTTTGATTTTTTTTCCCCCACACGGCTGTCACGTAACTCAGTAGTGAATACGGTGTTACTAAACCCAAGTGTTACTGAGTGCACATACACCACAATATAATCACTTGGTAGAATACTGTGTAGTAAATTAGAAGTGTGAATTAGTGCATTACCATTGTTTTGCTGGGTTTAAAGAGGTTTTTATGAATGGAAAGATGGGAGTTTCAGGGGGCATCAGTGCAATGAAAAGTCATCTCTCTACAGTTTCTTTCATAAGGGCAGAATGGATTGACCTTCAAGTATTTTTATGTTTTGGAGATATCCCTAGGTAAAGAGAATATAATATCTTTATGTTGGTATTTAACTTACTATTATCTTTATCTATCTTACCAACCTTTATCCCATTGAAGGGTGAACTGCTTTAGTGAGAAATGACCTCTCTAATCCAAAATACAGAAGCCTCTATTTTGATTAAATGTAGAGATAATAATAGAGTCTGTCTGGGGATATGAGAGTAGTCTGAGAAAGTCTACCAAAATTCTTAGTTGCCTATAAATCCGTAGGAACAAATCAATAGTTCCAAAAATGTTTTATGAATGTGTGACATGAAATTAATTTTCTGCTTCAAAGATGTCATCTCTTCACACAGTATCCCCATTGCACAACATGTCTTGATGCTACATTTTGGACTTAGTTACTGTTTCCATTTGCATGTGTAGAACACGCCCTCGCTTGTGTCTGACTCCCAGCATGCATCTGATCTCTGCAAAAATATTCTGGGAGGTTTTTAAGAGACCACCTGGAAGAATGAGTATGAGAAACAATGAAATACAAACTTCTGTCAGTAATCTACAGATAAATATCTCAATAATATTCAACTTTTTAGGCAGGCATTGTCCAAGACAAATGCCCTGTGGATTTTATATTATCGTTTATCCCTAAAATCTTGGTCAGTCCTTAAACAACGTGTCTTAAATCACATGTGTATTTTTTCCCCCTGTGTAATAAATATCTGTAAAGCATACCTGCAGATCTACCTAATGGAGCAGGAGCCCAGGATACCTCTATTAATCTGAATAAAAACTCTGTGGCTACCCAGACTTCGGAGATACCACCTGTGCCAGAATGTCCATCCACATCTTTACCACCTCTGAGGTCTGCTCCCTGCTCATTCCTAAGCTTCTTCAATAATTTTCAGCACTTCAGGCTCCCTGCTTTATTAAGATACTTAATTCCGCATGCTAACGTGAAAAAAAGGGGCAGCAATGTCTACTCCTATGGCGAAGTCTGCTCAGAACTTGTGGTTGTGATTGTTTTCTAACTTGTAGTTTATTTCTGTGTATTACAGTGAGATGTCTGACGTGCTTTTCTTGATGTAAAGGGCTTTAAGACATTTTCTAGATTTTGTTTTCCCCATCACACTTGAAAAAGAAATATATATGAAAAATATGGAGAAACATATAGTCTAACTTGCACAAAACTAACACCCTAAAAAACTTGCAGCAAAAATTGTATAAAACTCTGTGAATCGCACTAGCACTTGTCTGTTTCCAGTATTTCCTAAATGTTTTCCTTCACGTAATGTAACACTAAGTATTTGTGTTCCATCTTGGTGTAAATACTTCTTGGCTTTCTGAGTTTATAAGGAGCAGGACACTTCTCAAACTTCATTCAAAGCTTAACACTTCCTAGGATTATTATGCCTGGTTTTATCCCTCTATTTCTATTTTTTTTAATTATTATTTATTTTTACTGAAACTTCCATGCACGGTGTCTCCTATTCAGCAAACTATTTCTATGTGGATTAAAAAATCTCTTTCTCTGTGTGTCTCCATTTGGTTTCGTTACTGTGAATGGAGTGAAAATGGTGCTAGACCAGAACCTGCGGCTGCTCTTTTGCCAACAGTAGAGTCCTCCCCTGGCACTGTCCCCTCTCCCAGGCTTTCTGAACATGTTGCTCCAACAACACCCTCTCTGAATTATTTACCTCCCAGGTATCTATCTATATATTTTCTAGCTTCAATTTGTCTGTCTTGTCATTCACTTCAAATAAACTTCATTAATCTGCTGTTATTAGAGATTTTCCTGGAAATGACAGAAGGAGGAGAGAAATGAAATAAAGCTGAGTAGGTTCCTGAACAGATATCCTGTAGATAGCAGTTAAAATAAGGCACAGTATTTAGTGCGTGTCAGGACGTTGTCAGTGGATGTTCACCCCAGCACCTGGATGGAGTAACTTCTCAGTGGTCTCAGCAACTCAAAAGTGAATTCAGATTTCTTCAACACACATATTTTAAAATGTTATTTTTATATTTTTAAATAAGTGCATTGTTTTATTCATAACGCTGGGCTGTGATGCAATCAAACATTATCTGGCAAGTTTCCTTGGTTGGCTTCACCAGCACTTATCTGGTCAGACTGGGAGACTGCTGAGAGACATTGGGTGAAGCCTCACAACAGAATACAACAAGTCTGTTCTGTTGCAGTGTCTTTTGAAGGCTTTTTGGAGGTCTGGGAAAAGAGGATGCCCTCATGAGCTGACATGAGATCAGTCAGGAAGGGATGGTGGGTGATGGCAGGAGGTTGCTTGGTCAGCAGGTCCTTCATGGTACCCTTTGGTTTGAGCCAATGCAGAAAAGAAGATTTGGGAGAAGAAATTTACATCTAGTCTTACTCTGTGGCTCTAAGTTTATTATTTGGCAAAACGAACCTAGTGAGAGAGCAGCTTTAAAATGAGCTACATGAGGTGGGAAAGGTCAGCTGTGTCCATGGTGGTTTAGTATGAGAGCTGAAGTACTTATAGCAGATGATGAATATTTTTCTACTCAAAAATCTGTGCAGACTCTGCAGAGCTGTACAAAGAAGAATTGCCACTGAAGCCCAGTATTTGCTAATGACTGCCATAGATCTTTATTTTTCTCCATCTTTTCTTGGCTGGAGCTCTGTGATTTGTACCACCCACCACTGAGCCACCAAGAAGGAGAAGGAGCTTGCTGAGGAATGTATGAAGGATCTGGTTTTGATTACTAGGTCCACTGTTTATAAGGCAGACTTCGTAATATAAATCATAATGCTATTTTATTGTAGTTTTAGTTCTTTATTGAAAGCCTAAGCTAGTCATATAGCACTATAGCCAACTACTGTAATTTATAGTGTATTATTACTCAATTTCATGTATGCAATGTCCTCCTATAAGTTTGCAGTAAAATATTTAAGAGCAATTACAGCCTTTCCAGAAAGTTGCAAAAAGTCATATTTAAAGGTCATCCTGGCAACTTTAGACCTTGTAAACCACAAAATGTGGCACTTCCTCAGAAATATATAACTAATATAAAGTAGATCCAGTGCCAGCAAGCCTTCAGATTGCTCTTTTATATACACACTTTTTACAGTTGAACAGACATACTTTCTTATCTTCTCAAGAAATTATTCCTGGTAGTCATAAATACAAAGACTTGGTGTAAAATACTAGATATTAATCCTGAGTTTTGTTGTCCACTTTCTGATTAGTGGACTGCCAAGAATATTCTCTGCAGAAATTGTAATCTCAGAGGGTGATTTCTTACTCCTTTTCTAGCCACTGCCAAAGCAAAAAATGGAAATACAATGAGTATGTGTTATGTAAATAAGATTTGGAGTCAGCATGCTCTCCTTTCGGAGCATATGCCCAGAGCAACTCACTTCTTCAAGGCCCCATTTTTGTGATCTATAAAGCTTCACAAAGGTGCTGTATGAAGTTTAGGAGAACTTGAGAGCAGCTCCAGGAAAGGGTATAATTTGTGCACAACCCTGTTTTGTTGTGAGTTGTTGTAACTGCTGTTGTACTTCCCTCAACTCAGCCAGATCTCCTTTTTGGCAGGTCTGGCAGGTCATTTCTACATCAATTTTCTTAAGCAACTTCCTTTGGTTATAGTCATCATGCAAAAGGGAATTAGCAAAGACCCGAGTTGCTCATTTAATTAGCAAATGAGCATCAGGTTGGGGAGAAAAAGAGGTCTCAGATTGACCAAACTAAAACTGTCGGATCTTCTGAGGTTGTCTTGGTTTGGTGACAAGCAAGAGGAATTAAAACATTGGGGGGAATGCTACTTGTCCTTTTGCTTTCTTGTACTTCCAAAGACTTTTGTTGGAGAACCCCTTTGGAATCCTTACCCAAGTGCACATCTCTTGGTCCTCATGCTGCTCTGGAAGTTTGCAGAGCAAATAGTATTAGTAGTAGCTTTTAGACAAAAGGTAGAAAAACAATTTAGAAATTGAAGTGGCCTTTAGATGGAGTTGGGGAAGACCAGTCATGGGTTGGAAAGGTGACTTTGTTGTCAAAAGTTGGTGACATGGGGTGAACATGTAGTGTTCAAGTGTGGAAGAAGGTTTTTGGGGGAAGGCACAGCAGAGTTTGCCTAATATATGTTGTTTTGCTATTCCACATTTTATTCACTTGGCTTTGAAAGATTAGTCACCCTTGCTATAAAATGTGTGGTTTTGAATTGTCCAGTAGCCTGAAGTTTTTTGGAGGAGAATACAAGTGTTAAGTGATGGGACATCCAGAGTAGAATATTGACCAAGAGAGAAGGAAAGTGCTTCTCTCAGTAATTAAAAATCTGGGATATAAAACCATACCTGCTTTTTTTGTTTGTTTATTTTATTTTTAACAAGTAAGGAGTGCTTTCAAAAATCCTTAAATGAGCAACTGCCGAGCTTTAGTTAGCGTTGCTAGAGTTGTCATCAGAGTTTGATTAATAACTTTTCTTTTCTTGCTGCTTTTGGGCAGGCATGAAGCACCCTTGCCTCCTTGTGAAACAAAGTCTTTCAGTAAAATCTCCATCTCTCAGTCTAAATCTTCTATAAGTCATACAAGGTAAATCTTTTAAGGTATATCTACAGCAGATTGCTAGGTATAAGTCAAGTTTTAAATTCAAGTGATGTATAGTTGTGTAAGTGGAGTGAAATGGTTTTTAAAAATGCACAGCAATTCTGTGGTTAATCTCGAAATTTTAAAATAGAGCCTGGGTTATGGATTCACCATTGTAGAAACAATTTTGGAGCCAGCGTATTTTTGTTCACTTTTTTTGCCTGTTCACATTCTTCTCAACCCAGTTAATAAGTAGGGAAAAATGAAGAGGGGGTGATGAGCACACCAGATTTTGGTAAAGGTGGCTAAAAATAGAGCTACTGAAGTTAAATCACCAAATATTCCAAAGCTTTTCACATTTATTATTTATGATGAAAAAGAGGAGAAGCTCAATGATCCTCAGGAGACTCAGATGTATCTATGTGGTGTGTCCCAAGTTCAGTGGGAATGACCCTGAGGTGTGAGGCAGAGTCTGGGATGGGGAATTCAAAGGCTGATAGATGCTAAATGCTGACTTAAGGGAAGTTTTTATTTGTGGGTGAAAGCAAAATTGCTGTTTTCTACATTAGTATTCAAGTGGCTACTCCATCCTACTGTGTCGCTGTGAGCTGGAAACTGACGATCGCTTAACTTTGCAATGGATAATGTGTCTCTGTCAACCTTTCCTGCTTTCTCTTGTTTTCTCCTCTGTTGACTCAAATCTTCTGTGCTAGAAAAGTCCTGCTGGAAAATCCTTTGGGAAGCCCACCCAAGTTTGGACCTGCTCCTGTTCCTGTTCTTTCTCCTTTCATGCAGAGATCAAAAATTAAGAGCATGGCCGCTGCTGCTGTGTCTGCTGCTCTTGCTATCCGGGCCAGGTAGACGTCAACTTTAAAAGGAAAATTTTGTAGCTTGGTTTAAGAATGTTCAAGCTCACGCAACAATAACCGGTCCCTGGCAGGGCTGAGAAATCATCTCTTTCACAATAGCGCTGTGGGCAAGTTGTTAACAGTATGCCCAAGTCTTCCATACCTTATTTTTAGCTTAGCTCCAGACTGCTGCTCTGAACCTTGGTGAGTAATTCTCTCTGATCTGATATCTGTTTGAAAATTCGTTCAGTAAACTGACTTTAGCAATTGTTACACAGGTTACAAGGAATAACCTGCATCTTTGAGTTAACTTTTGGAGGCCTGAAGACAATAACTCTCTGAGTCCTGACTAAATCTTTACTGCATTGCTTTTTATAAATACTTACTTAGAGCAGTGGTCTCGAGTTTTTTTTGATCACTCTTTCATACCAGGAAAAATTTTTCAGCATGCAATATATTTATATTTAGGTATTTCTAGATTATATGCATGTCCTAATGTACTAATATATTATGTACATTATATATGTACACAAAATCAGAAAGTAAAAGGATGAGAAAAAGAGGAAATATACATTATTTTCATAGTATTTTCTATTTTCTTTCTTAACAGTAAAAATAAAGTAAAACAAAAAATTCTTATCACACTCCAATGGGTTGTCTCATACATCTCCTGCAGTGTGCAACCTCCACTTTGGGAACTCCTTATTTAGATCTAATTTCTCCATTTTTGTGGTTGCACTCTTATGGAGGGTCTCTTCCAACCGAAATGATTCTACAAAGAGTTATCCTAAGTTCAGTTTCTCCACACTGCTACAGAACTTATAGCCTTTTCCTAAGGGTTTTTGGGTTTTCAGTGATCCCAGCCAACTTGAACTTTGATCACCTAGTTTGTTGATGTGGTTGGTCTTTTTAAACACTTGCTAGACTCTCGGAACCTAGTGTCTACCGCTCGCTCTTGGATGCCCTGCTCATCACGCCTGTAACTAAACCTCCTCCACAGGCCATCGGGCCCTCCAGGAAGTCCATGAGTGCTCTGGAGTTGCTGAAGAGCAAGAGGTATCGTGTGAGTGCTGTGCGTGGTTCACACAAGAAACCAACTTCCCCTTCGAAGCCTGTTTCTGTCCTCTGCATGCTCAAAGCAGTCTGCCTGGTGTGGTCTTATGCACAAGGTCACCAACCCCAAATCATCCTGGTTTTGCCTCTTTGCAGGACTAATCTGCACCCTGCTCCGGCCCATGGTGTTTGTGCAAGCCCACTGTGCTAAGCAAAGGTTTGCATCGCATCACGAACCTCCGAGGGTGATAGGACAAGAGGAAATGGCCTCAAGTTGCATGAGGGGAGGTTAAACTGGATATTAAGAAAAAAATTCTTCCCGGAAAGGGTTGTCAAGCATTGGAACAGGCTGCCCAATGTGGAGTCACCATCCCTGGAGGGGTTTAAAAGGCGTTTAGACGAGGTTCTTAGGGACATGGTTTAGTGCTGGAGTTAGGTTAGGTTATGGTTGGACTCAATGATCCTGAGGGTCTCTTCCAACCGAAACGATTCTATGAGGCACCGGTGCTCTAAATAGCTGGCTGGGGAAGAAACAAGATATTCTGGCTTGAAAGCCCCAGCTAGGTGAATTATTTGCAACAGTTCCTTGAGCAAGTAAGCCACATGCTAGGCTGCAAGGGTGCTCCAGGAACAAAGAGCTGCTATTTTTCAAAGCTCACTTTTAATATATAAAATCAAATAAGTGGCGTGCGGTGCAGCAAATAACCGTTTAAAAAATTATTTACTGTCTAGACCCTTTGTTCCTGTGCTGATCCTGTTCAGTGCGCAGGACTTTTTGTTCTCATTTCCTGACCACAGCTATGTCAACGCTGTGGAAAGCTGCTTTTATGTAATGGACTTCAGCCTCAAAGGCGGAAATCTATTTGGTTATTTTACAGGACTATATATTAAGCTATGCTAAGGAAGAAACAGTTTGTGGGTTTTCATGTACCTATTTGCATTTTCACAAGAGTAAGACCCTTCGGGAGATAAGGCCCTGTCATAGGCAGAGCTGAGATCCCCTTGATGTAAGAAATTTCTGTTGAGTAACAAGTATTAGATCTTTCCTCCTGTTTCATGATGACCTCAGTCACTAGAAAAGGCTGAAGTAGCCCTAAATAAAAAGCAGTTATTGGACAGAGACAATCTCAAGTTGTCACGTATCTGGTTAAAACCAAAACAAAGCAATCCCCACCAAACCAAACCCCGAGAATTACAGTAATATAACACAACCTTAAATACTGATTTTCTTTTTGCCACTGAATGATACTTGCTAGGAAATCTTTTTCTATGAATGCATCCAAATTGAAAACCCACCCAGGAGTTCTGATACCTGTGTACTGTGGGTGAAACCCAGGAGATGCTACTAGCAAGACTTCAGCTGCAGTGTTTCTTTTCTGGTCATTTAGTAGAGCCAATAATGGCAGTGAAAATTAATTCCCTGACTTGCCTTTTCTTTTTTAATTCACTCACTAATGTATGGTGTTTATGGCATAAGCTGCAAATGAAGGTTGATTATTACAAGAATGGAAACATTCTCCATCCTGACTCTGAAACTGGCTTTATCTTCATCCATCATTTGCTCACCATAAGGGGAGAAACTCTCCTGGTTTTGAAGGTTTAGTTTTGGAGATGCTTAAGTTATGATGTATTTAATATCTTGCATTTCCAAGAATTGAATATCCTGAATTTGCAAAAATTAAATTGCATGGCAAAAATGCTGTGGAATTTTGCAAGGCACTAACAGGAATGGACATTGACGTGACTTTTGCTTTATCTACCTGATCCTATGCCACATGCATTTACTTGAAAAGAGGCCTGTGAAATAAACACTAGTGTTGACTCTGAGAGAATACTTATTCCAAAAGATGCTTTGAATGGTTTCTGTGTAGAACATGGCTTACAGAAGGGTTACATATATCCTTACTGTAACTCGATATGGAAATATACCCCCCACATGACTTTCTCTTTCTTTGTATTATTTTATTTTGCATTATTTTCTTTCATGCATGGACCACGGCTATTTTAATGCAAAGCTTAAACACCATTTTAAATTTTAAAAATCTGATTATACCATGGGTTTTCAGTAGGAGTGGGAACAAGGTCAGCACTCAGCATTTCTTGTCTTCTCTGTTGTTATACCAGAAAGCGCTTGCAAAAAGACATGTATTTCCCACATTCATGGGGTTTTATCATCATTCTCATACCTGGCTTTTTCTCGTATCCTATATGTCTTCAGTGAATGTGTATTTTGATACTGGACAAACTACATCACGTGGTGTGTACGAGCTGGATGTTTTTCTTGGGCTGTTTTTGCAGCCTGTTTCCCTTGCAACCCACTTCCAGGGTTATTTGGATTAATCTTCCCATAGATAATTAATTAAACACATTGTGGGTTTTCAGGACATGGGACTCTGAGTCAATCAGGCTCATGTTCCACTGTTCGTTCATTCTCGCAGTGTTGAAACCCCTTGTCCAAAGCTTGACAGTAGAGCCTTCTTGTGATGCAAACATCATCACCCTTCTTAAAATGCATGAGTTGCATTAGTTTTCACCATGAAAATCTGTCATTTTTGCTGTAAGTATTCATCAGGTGGAGCAGGAGTTTAAGAGGTATAAAAGGTTAAAGCTAGAGTTAGAATGTGGGCTTGTCATTAATAACAGTACAAGTGTTTTGACATCAAAATGTGCTTGACCTGAACGTGACCTACGAGTGTCACTTGGGAAGTCTGAGAAAGCTGCTTATGCAGAACTCGGCAAATATGTAAGATTTCTCATTCCTCCTTCAGTTTTCTAGTGACAACTCTGAAAAGCAGATGGGAGCTCTCTTCCATAACCTGTTCATTTTCTTGAATTTCTGTGTATCTTTTTTTGTCTCTTCAAGACACGTATTTTCTAGGTAATGCATCTTGGGTTGTCATTGTACAGGCTGCCCAGGGCAGTGGTGGAGTCACCATCCCTGGCGGGGTTTAAAAGGCATTTAGACGAGGTTCTTAGGGACATGGTTTAGTGCTGGAGTTGGTTAGGTTATGGTTGGACTCTGATCCTGAGGGTCTCTTCCAACTCAAATGATTCTATGAATATCCTAGTGAGTTACAAATTATTATTAGGGCTAATTGTGGGTATTGTACAGCCACTTTGTAGGTGTGCTTCTGAAAAGACACATAACTATATCTATAAAAATGGATAAAAATAACTGGAATTTGACTGTTTCTCAGCCTAGAGGAGCATAAAGTAAAATGTTGAGGAATTAATTTCGCAGCATGAATTTGAAGAAGTTTAGCACTTAAAAGAAGCAGGCACGAAGTACAAAGGGTGTCCAAGACCTGTAAGAAGTTCTGCCCAGAGGCCAACACAATCCCCTTTGTTACAGCGATGGCTTCAAGCTTTTCCTTTGAGAAGCTTCTCTCTAGGATAGGCTCCTGGCATGTAAACCATTAGAGGTGGTCAAAAATCACAGGTGGTTTTAAAGCTGGGTTTATCTTTTAGGATTCACTTTGCCAGCAGCACACCTCAGCATTTATACATTTTTGTATCCTCCTTCTGCCTGAAGGATATACCCTTTTTGCTTGTCTTGCATCCAGTTTTGCTTGTTAAATAGCTTCTTCTGAGTAAAAAGAGCTGCTGGCTCGGCAGAGTTTTCTTGTTTATGATGTGATTTATATGATTTACGATTTCTATGTCCAAGACGGAGGAAGCAAAGAGGTGCTAGACTTGAAAAGTGATTTGACAAGAGCTGATGAGTCTTTCGGATGGAGAAGGAGGAAACTCCTTTTTTTAAGGACCAACAGTGTTTTGAGGAATTCTTAAGGTTGTAATGGGGCTCTGGCCTGGGGTGGGTTTGATGGTTTACGTGTCAAATGTACTCAACAGTACGGAAGGAGATTTCTGCGACACTGAAATTGCAGACACGCGCTTTTTTCATAGTAGAAACCAGTCCTAAACTACCTTGTTTTTTAACTACTGAGCCTGCTGCTTAATGTCAGGGGGTGTCTTCCCATCCTTTAGCTTTTGGTCCGCAACAGCGCTTTTATGCAGCGTATCTCCGTCTAATCAACATCTGTGGTTAAAACAACTTCTAAGTATTGAATCTTTTTTTATCCCTTACCCAGATTCTAAATATATCAGTTATTAAACCTGTAAATCTAGAGACAGAAGCACTCATGGATATGAACTTATATTTTAGCCTCCTGGTGTGTTCAAGCTCTTGCACGTCCTATGGCCAAGGTGATGTTGTGGGTGTGCAATACTTGTGAAATAAAAATAGCTCAAGGATTTTTACTTCACGAGCTTGGCACAATGTATAATTCTGTGAATGGCCCCAGTGAAATATACACGATACACATGTGCTGTAAATTTGTTTTTCTTCAATAGAGGAACGAACGCAAGGCTTCTAATGTGTTAACTGATAGGTTTCCAGACTGCACAATATATGTATTTGGAATAATTTTGACTGTATTTTGCAATGCTGTTGAGTTCTTTTCCTGCTTTTGTGATCCTCTCAGTTCACAAATCACCTTCGTTAGCAGTTACTCCTCTGCTTTAAAGACTTTCTATGAAAATATTTGTTTTCAGCTTCCTAAATGCAAATATCCGTTATACAAATACTATTACACTGCATAAAAGATTTGCTACGATAACTTTCTCAGCCTCTGGGAGTGAGAAATGAAAAATTTTCTTGCTCGCAATATAATTAGTCTCTACTTCCACCTTACATGAATTGTGGTTAAGTGCAGTTTGCATCATACATATTCTTAAATAGGTAAAAGAGTTCTGCTAAGCCTTGAAATATAAAAGCAGCTGTAGAGTGCTATAAAGAGGCAACATAAAATATTGTGCATGTTGTCTAATGTATAAAGAAACTTATAGCTCTTTTAAAATGCTTAATCATTTGGGGGGGCAATGGCCCATAGAAGAAAATTTCTTATAATTAAGTGACCTTTAGATTGATGATTTGTATTAAGATCTACAAGTATCATCTGACTCTATGCATATTTGCCTACTCTCCAAGAAAGAAACAAAAAGTATTGAAAAAGTCTGCGATTGTACCCAATTTAGAGTTCTGCTTCAACCTGTATCGTGCCAACACTTGATTATTTTCAATGGAAATCGTGAAGGGGTTTAGTTGTCTCTGTTGACTTTTGGTGGAAATTACTCAATTGTCCAGTTCTTGAAAACCAGCTTGAAAATAGACGTTCCCCAGCATTGTGATGGGTGATGACAGAGCACCGGGTGCTGCTCAGTTGTTGCAGGATTGCTTGGCAAACGCTGTTTTTCTAGCAAGAAATACATTTTATTTTCTTTTCCTCCATTGTTTCTGAACAGCGATTCCCTGGAGCCTGCCCAGCCTGCTGCTCTTACAGCTGTATCAGCAAGGAGTGTGCCTGCCCACCAAGGAGATTCGGAGATGAGACCTGGTCCCACCTTGACCACAGCACCCAAGCCACCAGGACCCCTGGGTGCTACCAAATACTCGGGCTGGCAGCCCCCAAACCAAGCAGGTAACTGTCCGTGTTTGCTTAAAACCTTGGAATAGCTCAGGAAAATATAATATCACAGTGGGTGTAAAAAGCCTATAGGCTTCGAATGGCTATTGGTGTCTTTTGAGTACTGGTCTGTTTAGAGAAGGAAAAAAACCAAACTGAAACACAACAGAGTCAGTGGTTTTAGTAAACCAGTAGTTGTTTGTAAGCAACCTCATCGATGTAGTCGATTTCACAAATATGGAATCAAGATGCCTCTGACCTCTGTTGAAAACATATATACCAATGAAATATATACATATATACACCTCACAGTTTCATTTTGGTGACTCTAAATTCAACAGAGTGTATTCCATGCTGTCTCAGGGGTGGGAATATCAACAGATGTGATTTCCAAGTGCTCGTTTCCGAAGTAAATGTTAATTATAAAAACAAAAAAGGACTAGTACGTTAGAGTGGTTATGTATTTGACATTTGCAGGTTCTACTTGAACAGGGGGCCAAGGTATTGCATACCGTTGTGGTATGGAGATTTATTTAGAGGTGGGTTCTTGCAAGGCCAATTTTTGTAGCTACTTCCTTTGAGTGTAGTTTGATTCTTAGCCCTTTAAGCCCACACCAAAGCGTCTTATATCTGGAAGGCATGACATATTCTTTATGAACATTTCTATGTTATGTCTGTATTAAAACATGCAATATGTGTAACTGTGTGCCAATATTTTAGTAATTTGGGTTAATATCTTAATTTGTTTCGTAAACTGAATCAGTCTTTGGTGCTGAACTAAGCTTGAGTAATAATTGCAAAGGATCTGGAAATCAGCAAAAGAAATCTGTAATACTAATTAAGCTGAAATCTGTAATACTAACTAAGCTTTAGCTGCTTATTTTCCTTATAAGGGTGAGATCAGTATTCCTGACTCTCTTTCTGCTGGGATCAAAGGTGCTAAATAGACCTTGGCCGTGGTGGTTTTCTGCTGTTAAGGGTTTTCTTTCTTTAAAAGTGTATCCAGTCCAGCGAAGGAACTACAGAGGCCCTGGCATAAAAATAAAGCTAAAAATGAAACATGTGGTGTTAATGCTGTGTGGTTTTAATGGCTTTGGCATATCCAGCTAAATTACCGTTGTGCCCAGTAACAAATACATATATTTTGTTATGGACGTGCAGTTCTGCTAGTTAACCTCAAGATGGCAATACACTGTCAGTTCTATTCTTGCCTGTCAAGTATCCTGTATATTCTTAAGGACAATGTAAAGACTTCTTTAATTTTAGAACAGGTTAATTCTAGCATTGTTTTACTTCTTTAAGTGTCGTTATAGAAAACAAAACAACAAACAACAACAACAACACCCCCCTTTTTAAAGTTACAATTTTAGAACATGTGTATTTAAGGTAGGTATTTGTGGGAATGCGATAATCCTGCATTTTTCATAAGTGACTGATTGTGTTTCAAGTTGGAGGTAACTTACTTTCTCACTAAGCGATAAATTTATTTCACTTGCACAAAACCCACCTGCAGCTTGGGCTTTCAGTCGTACCCCACTCATTTTCAGTGTGTCCGTAGGTGTTTCATTGCTAAATCCTACTAGTATGCTTTAGAATTAATCAAAGTCTAATGTTTCAAATAGAGAAGGATTTAGAAGGATGAATTAAATTACACTTGATTCCATACCTAAAGAATCTGTGTGCATACTCTTGGATAACATTAAAAAATGTGTGTATTTGTTATTTTCCTCCACATAAGAGGTACTGAGTAGGTAGATGAAGGGGAAAAACAGACAGATCATTTTTGGGTTTTGTGTTCCAAAATAGTTTACAAAACTAGCAGATAGGGGAGGCATAAGCATGGTTACAACACCATGTTTTTCTCAGGTCTATGTTTTATAAAAGAAAAAAATACTCAAGGTTTTGCTGTACCTGAGCTTGCTTAAAAAGGTGAGACCAGCAAGTCCAGCAGGTAAAACTGTTTCAATAGTTGAGATAAAACTGACTAATTTTATATATATTTTTTTCAAATGTTGAAGAGAAAGAAAGGCTGTAACTGCTTCAGGGCACGTTTGGACTTCAGTCATTAGTTCTGCTGTGTGTCTGCAGTCTGTGAGCATAACGTTTTCTTTAAAGTAAAGTTGCCAGTGCTCTACAGGCCAAACAAAATTTGGCTTCTTAGGTCATAGCCCTAACAAGATTTTAAACAAACAAAACCCCTTCTTTTGAGTCTGATTGATTTCATAGTTGAAGTCTGGCTTACAAAATAATTAGAAGGAAGACATAATCTTATGTAAATGTGTATATCGGTGTGATATTAATATCAGAAAGTTATTTGGAGTGCAGTTTTGTAGCTCTAATAGCACTCACCCTTTTAATGAATATTGCATATAACACTGAATTATTTCTGTAGGAAAGTTGACATGTCACAGGATTTTGTTTGTGTCTGGGGAAGCCATAATCTGGTGTTTGATGGTTTAGCATGAATATTGCCAGTGATTTTATTTATTAAGTTGTCTGGCTAGACAGATAAGTCATTTGGTCAGATAGAGTCTTTTCGTTTATTATCTGGAATCTTCCTTTTGGAGGGGCACCCACAAACACGACTGTGCTGCTCACCCACTGGGAAGGTGAGAGGTTTTACCCCTCTCTGATATTACAGGGTTCCCCAGAGGTTTGGTAGAGGAGATAAGGAATGGCTGCCTCGCACTTTCTTTGAAGGCATGGGTTGGAAGCTGGATAGATAATCACGATAAATAAGATCTTTGGTGCATTGGGTGCATCACGAATTGAAGATGGGGGCAGGTGGGGTGTCTGTACTGTGGAGCGGTGACATCTGCCTGGACCGAGGTTCTATTCACCCACCAGAGGGAGAAGCTCACAACATCTCAGCTACATCACCCCCAAGGAACCCCAAGGCATTTTCCAGTTTCAGTACCACGTGCAAGCACAGGAATGCTTTTCACCCTCCACCTCCATGCAGTCGCTTCTTGGGTGAACTGTAACAGCTGTTTGTCTGCACGCTGTGACACTCCATGGCATCTTGAAAGGAAGTGAATAGCACTGTGGCTAATTGAGACTGCCAGGATAATTTAAGTATAATTACCCGATAAATGCAGTTACACAAGCTGGAGTTTGGACAGGAGATGAACTGTTCTTGTGGAAAGCACAACAGGATCTGTGATGGTCAGAAGTGGTCAGGAGGTACAACCCTATGTTTCTCATGTGAAATTGTCTCCTCTTTCCTGGCGTCTTCCAAACGCTGTTTGGTGCAGCAGGGAGGGCTGGAGGGTTTGCTGCTTGGAGACGAGGATTTCATTGCAACCGGTGACCTTAGTTCTTCCTAGGCTTGGTAGCTGAGTTACAAGGATGACATGGAGAGGGTTCGCAATAAAAGCGTCCAAAGCCTGCAGTTTTAAGTGACCAGTTAGATGCATGTGCCAATTTTCTTATTCCCAGGGTCTCTTGCAGCCTAATACCACTGGGATATATAATCCCCTTCCAGTAGAGCTGCTCAGCAATTTCAGCATATTCTGCAATACCCACAACTGTCAGTTGCCTAAACCTGAGCCAGAACATGTGTTAAGCACATGGTCCCTTCAGCAGAGGGAACAGAGCTGGAAGCTGACTGTAAGCACAAAAAAATTACTCCCCAGGCAACTTTGTTTGAAAAATTCTGCTAGTTGCTTGCAGTTGTTTCTGTGTGTTTGGTAGACTTGCATTTACCATCTCTGGAGTTATCCTTAGTGTACAGTCTTGCTGCATTTTTTTCTAGATGCCATTCCCTCAATGATATTACAACTTTAAAAGCAGAAGAAAATATAAGCCTGCTCCTAGATGTGATTTGACATCCTGTCCTGCATATACTGACAGTTTGGGTCTTTGTCTGCTTCCTTGCCATAAACGGATTGACTGTGGCACTTTCTGTCCTTGTCATCTTAGTTTTTCTGTGTTTCCTTTGTAATTATTCCAGCCCCTATCTCAGTTCTGTTTGACCTTACAGGCCACCCTATGTTGAATAAGTGATGTTGATGGCCCATCAGATTTTGGAAAAGGCAACTGAACTGTTGTGTCAGCATGAGTTCTGCAATTTTCCCTTTAGAACATTCTCATCCCAATTTGTTTCCTTTGTAAAACTGGGAGGTAAAAACAGGACTAATTATTATAGGGGTTCAAGGAGCTTTGTGCCCGTTGAGGACCACAGTCTGAACTCTAGGGAAGAAACTGGAGTAACACTACAAGTTGTTGAGGCAAAACCTTATATTGTTGTTAAAGCCTCTGCTAGAAACAGTGGCAAAAATATAAACAGTTGCAGTATTTTTCATTGAAAATAAATTGTTAAAGATTGCTGCTCCGCGGTGCAGGCACTATTCATAAAACCAGAAAGCCTTGTCCATAAGAATGGTATGATTGACAGGTTAAAACACAAAAGCTTCCTGATCCTGGTGTATGGACTGTTATTCTTATTAATTTTTCATCTAATCTAAGTGATTATATCGTCATGTGACAGCAAGCTACAAGAATTTATTCTTACAAGTTATGTAATGTGAAGTCACTTAGCCAAGCAAAACCCATTGTGAAACCCTAGTCATTTATAAATGTCAACCTTAATTTGATGGTAGTAGAAAATTGTAACTCCTGCAGACATGGTGAAAAAATGAATATGTTTCCAAAACTCGAGTGTTTGTGTTTAAGAAGGAGCGGATAATAGAAGTGATGCAGAGGTACCACCTACTTGTTGGAGGCAGAACGACCTGGTGTATCTCACTGTAAGATCTGCTGAATAGAAACTCAGCTTTCTCTTAACAATTTTCCTATGATTTGATGTTGCTAAATCCATGTGGCTATTGCGCCAAGCTGTGCACTTAAACTCATTGCATACACAAATCAGATAGATTCATGTTCCTTTCTCTAGTCATTTAAAAAGGGTGAAGAGGTTACTTGTCTCTGTGGTTATTTCACACCCACCGAGTGGGAACATTCACTGACTTTCAAAATTAGATGCTTGTTGTCATTGATTTGTTAAAAAGTAGTTAACCTGTTGGTGGACTGACTCGCCAGATCAGTTCCCCTTCATTAGTGCAAACATCCAAGAATTATGCCTAATATTTGTTCAACAAATGAAAAGTCAGTATTCCTCTGCTAAAGTTAACATGAAACTGACAGGTAATCTGCGTAGTCAAGCTGTTGAGGTTAGGACAGGAGCTAAAAGCAAAATGTTATCTGCAGGAAGCCACCAAATGGGTTTCTAAACTGTCGCTCCAGAGCGATGAAACTGTTGTACAGGGCTTCATTTTCTCTTTCTCCTCGAGACTTTTTCAGTAAAAGCTGTGCCAGTTGTGCCAAATTTGTGCCGGTATGGGATGTAACGAATCACAAGGAGACAGGCTGAGCGAGCCAAACCCACCATACTCATTTTAATTAAGATGCTTTGCAGCCGGAGCCTTTCCAGTTGAAAGGCTGGTCGCTAATGCAAGAACCAGCCCCCCCATTTGCAGGGCTGCTTGAAATCGGGCCGGGGTGGCACCTGTTGTGATTTTCCATGGGGCGCATACCAACCTTCCAAGGCATTTAAAGACATGATAATGGTTTAATCCTTCCTGTTCTGCCTTTAATCAGTGGATGGGGGGTTTAGCTTTGACTGCCCTTCCGAGACTCCATAGGGAGCAAAAGGAGAATTGCTGAACACAGGGGTTTGGAGTTTGGTTTTTGTGGTTGGTTGTTGTTTGTTTTATGTGTGTGTTGTTTTTTTTTCCCCTCTCCCCTCTTTCTTCTCTTGTAGCTTCTCCATTGAATTGTGCGATTTCGCGCGGGGCTGGGAGTGGATGAGGTGTTATATACGGCTAATGTAATGAGCTGACGGCCGAGCTTTGCAGACACGTTGCTTCATCCGGCCATCTGTTTGGTTTGGAGGGAAGGAATAGGAAGATTTCTTACCGTACAGATATATTAAGAAAAGTCAGAAAATTGGACGTATGAAGCTTTATATTTTCCATTTATAATACAGTAGTTTGATAGCAGCGTATAAATCACTGAGTTAGAACACTTTAAAATGAAGTTCTGGCACTCCCAGCGCTTAAAGTAGCATTGTTATTTATAGATATTACATGAAGTCTGATGTTATGTTTAAGTGAGCGTTAAACAGTTCAGGCTGTTGTATTGTTGCTACGCACCAGAGAACCTCTGTCAAAGTGACTTTGGCACCACTGCGTATCTGCCTTTCTCCCTTTGTCTTCCAAAGCTTTCACCAGTGTTTGCAGTTATCCATGTGCTCAGCGATGGAACAGCCTATTGTTGGTCTAACGAGGGCAAAGTCACACTGAGATTCTTGAAAAAGCTAGGAAAAAAAAAAGCCAGTTCTTTACCTTGCCTAAAACTTTGTTAAATATTAAACTAGCCCTACCAAGGAGTTTAATGAAAGCAAACACTGAGGGTTTGCTAAACTTAAACCTAATAAAGTAGAAAGTTAATACTCAGGTACAGAGTGTTTTCAGTTATAGAAAAAACAGCTATGACAATACACCAGTGCAAATCAACAGTGCTTTAGAAGGTTTAATTAAAGAGAGGGAAGGTGAAGTGAAGCCTGCAAAACCCTGAAATTTGGTCACACAGACCTTCTCATGGCTTAAAGAGAAATCAGACCTCTCCGGCAGTCAGGGTGGAATAGCTCCTGATGGGGTGTATAATTCTTGTCATTATTTATGTATTATAATGCGTAGTTCTTCAGCACATCTACAAAAGTTGCTGTGCTGTCCCATTTCAAACAAAAAAGGTGGTGCCCAGAAAATGTTCGATGAGAGGCAGCTGGAGTGGTTTCCTTTCCCATCCCCACGCTGTCATCATTCCCAATATAAAATGTGGGTGCACCTTGCCGGATCTTGGGTACCAAGGCATCTCCCCAGCACTCTTTGAGAACAGAACACGATCCAAAATCACGTATATAAAATCGAAAAAGCAAAGTATAAAGCACAAATGGCAGGAGAGTTCACACTGATTGCCAAGAGCTGAGAGCTCTTTGCTTAGATTGAGTGTAATAATTTGTACCTACGTTATTATTACTGGTGTACCCTGGTGAAAGCTTCTCTTGTCCAGTAGAGGACTGTTAAACTTGCTGTTTAAGTAATAAGGATAGTTGGGAAATATCAATATTCATTCTAGACAAGCAAACAGACATAATACTTGAAATTCTGTAGCTACAAGGTGTGGAATATTGTTGGAAAAAAATACTGAGAATTCACACAGATTTTAAGTAAGGAACTAAGAGAGTGGTGGTGTGGTTTGCGGTGGTGGTTTTTGTTTTGTTTTTAATAAAAAAATAAACCAACCAACCTAAAAGACCAACACCAACAAAAGAAATGCTTTGTGGCTTGCAGTAGAAGTAATGAACCTTTGGTGAAATGACTGGACTGTTAAAGGCATGTTGGTGGCCTCTGGAAAGACACAAGTAGTCAATAAAATGTGTCCCCCAGCTGGTGTTCAGATGGAAATGAAGAAAATAAAAGACTGGTTAACAAAGAAACCAGTATAATAAATGTGGTGGAATAGCTATTACTGTACTTTACTGATGTATTTTCTTTGCTAAAAGTATGGATCTAAAGGCAGTGGAAGCAGACGGATGCCTCTTCTTTAGGACGAGCAATCTGAATTGAAAGAAATCAAGGGAAATAACTGTGCAAGACCTACAAGGGCTTGATGTGAATACCTGCAAAGAGAAAAATACCCTTGAGAGAATGGTGTGGGGACGAATTGTGAGCATGGGCAGGAGCTTCCTGGCTTTACACCGGCCTCAAGAGATGATGGAAGAAGAGAGTATTTAGTTAAATGCTTTATGGGCTTGCTTTTCAAGGATCTTTGACCAGAAGGCAACCTTTTCTGTTTCAGTTCTCAGCTGCTGATGGCGTTTGCAGTGATCAGTTAGATATTGTTCCCATCACAGTAGACCAAATAGTGACGTAGATTTACAAATTACAGTCAAAATCCTTTTGGAACTTAGTTCTCGTCCAGTTCCCCAAAATATTGTGGAAAATCTAGAAGCATCTGATTGGCTTGGGGGTTGGTTGTTATTCCCCTTATTCTGTTTGTGTTGTGGCTGTGATCCCCTGGGAGCCCCATATCTGCTGGGGGTCTGACTGTTGAATTGGAGTTCACTGATTGTGGTGGAAGTGAAGTTGGTCCATTTGCCTTTGCTGGTCCTCAACACTAAATGCCCAATTGTTCCTGCTTGGGCCACAGCTCTTGCTCAACACAGTACTAATTTGTGTGGTTCGTTAAAAAAAGAGAGTTTCTGTTTTAACATAGGGTCATTTGTAGACCAAAGTTATTTCCCAAAATGATGGGCTAGCTCCTCCTCTCCTTTTTCAGTGCTTTGAATAACCCAGAAATGACTGATCTGTCTTACAGCTCTGCAGAGAAAGTTTATGTAGACAGATTCTGCTCCTGGCCAGGAGTAACTTTAAAATTGGGTAGTGTTCAGAAAAGCATAATTAATAAAACCAGCATTAACGAAAGCTGTAATGAGACTAAAGAAAAGGGAGTAATTTTGGTGTTTGTAGTTTTGTTTTTCCTTTAAGCAAGCAGAAGGACTTTTTAAAAGAAGTATGCAGTGCAAATGAGCTGGCTGGTGTGTCTGAACGGACATTGGGATTCAGCAAATAACTCAAACAGAAATTAGCAATGTACTAGAAGTGGCACTGCAGTTCGGTTTATGGCCAAGGCAGCCTTCAAACAGGTTTGGTTTTAGAGTGTATTTTTGTCTTCTCGTGAAATGTGACCTGAAAATTAGAAAGCCATGTGTGATGACAGAGGAGGAAAGTGCTATTCATCAAACCCACTTTTGTTAATGTCTTCAAAGCTTTTCTGCCACCTTTGCAATTCTTGTCTGTTCCTGTTTTCAGTTTAACAGGCATTTAAAATCTGAAATGAACTACAGTAGCAGGGTGACTTGTGCAAGATTAAGTGTGTCTATTCCTAAATACTTTCTACTCAGGAATGCTGAATGTTTCTAGAATCAAAATGTTTTTTTTTTTTCTATATATTGTAAACTAGTTAATTATACATTAAACATAATCATCAGTTTTGCATTTAAAACAAACAAACAAAACCCACTGATGAACTGGTATGCTTTTTGCTACTTCAGATACTGAAAATGATCCAAATATATTTCAGACTTGAAATGACCTGATTTGAGAAAATTTGATGAACCAACCATTTAGACAAAACCAGGTGTATGGCTGTATTGCTTCTTCATACAGAGCACGAGTAAGCAGGAGCAGGTATTCAGCTTGTATCTGTGGATTAATACCGAGCATAATTACAGTACAGAAGTATTGGTGTTATAAAGGATTTATCTTCCAGCTCTGTTGCCTTAGCCTACAAATACACATGAGTAGAGGGGGGTTTGTTAACTCATGTTCACTGTAATGTTTAAATGTATTAAATTGTGTAGTGTGTGGTGATCTTACTTCTGTAAGATTAAACTAATTCTTTTGCAAAGCTAGATATCAATGCCCAGGCCTTGTGTTGAAGATCTGGATCCTTGCAACAGAAGCATCATCCTCCACTGTCTGGTGTCTCTGTCATTGCTCGGTTGTTTCTCTCTGAGCTTCCACTCAGATCTTATTTTCACTTTTTGATTTACAAGGTTTAGTCCGGCTGCACTAAAGCCAGGACAGCAAGTAAAACACTCACAGTTTCTCTTTCCTGTGGTTACAAACAAAAGGCTATGGAAATGTGAGGGGTTTTTTAGCGTACTTGGAAAAAGAATTCTCCGCTTGATGGGAATAACTGCTCCCATAAACTCATGTTGCTGTAGCTTCTATGTTACTAAGGTATGTGTATCAATAGAGGAGAAAGAAAAGCAGAGGACTGTTTGTTTCTTCCTTACCCTTGGCAACAGTATCATCTGTGCCTTTCATTTTTGTAAATGGATTTTTCGTACTCCGTGAAAGCTTCTGTCTGTTCCATGACTCTCAAAGTCCAAGCACAAATGGAAGTCTGTGGATGGATGTATACATTTCTGAAAACATCAGGTTTTTATTTGTGTCACAACTTTTATAAAGAGGATGTGAACGTGACCCTTGGAGTTCTTCAGATGGGCAGTATCTAGTGATCTAGACCAATGTTTAAATTCAATTTAGAAATAGGTTTTCCTTATACAGTACTGTATTTGAAGTTCCTGTACATGCTGTATGGAATGTGTACTCTTGTTTAACCTGTTAGTAGTGATGTATGATCTATTGCACTCACTGTAAAATGTTTTGAGTATGTATGTCATATGCTCCCATCTCTGTTCATACACTGATATTCTTGGCTTCAGCTTTTGTATCTGAAGCAAAATAATGCCTTCACAGGTTGTATATTCTTTCACTGAACTTCTTCAGTATGTTGAAATTTGTCCACTAGAAGTTAGCCAAGAGCATTCTGTGTTATTTCATAGACATTTCATCAAATAGGTGGGACTTACTTGCTAGGGGAAGATGGGAACACAAATGCTTTTTAGTTTGTTCCTTTAAGCAGGCAGGTATACGGTGAACAAAGATGTTAGGCAAATGTTGCTGGTTGCTTGTATTTCAAGATAATTTACTTGATACTGAAAAATGCTCTTCTAAATGCTTTTGGCGTTCTTTCCCCAGCTCCTGCCAGTGGGTGGACATCAAACAGTATTAAACCACCTGGAACAACTGCCCTGAGTGAAAAATCTGCAACAGCACCCCAGCTAAATGAGCAAGACACGTTGGTTCAGAGGGCAGAGCACATTCCAGCAGGAAAGCGCACTCCCATGTGTGCACACTGTAATCAAGTCATCAGGTTGGTATCTGTTTGCTGGGTATCCACTTTGCTGCATAAAAAACCTGCCTGCAAGGCTGAACCCCAAAAGTTGTGGTGAATGGGGTTAAATCCAGGTGTCAGCCCATCACCAGTGTTCCCCACTCCTGAGCAGCACCCTCTCCTCTTGGCCCTTAAATCACTTGCTCCTACTCCCCACTTTGATCACCATTAAAAAGATGATGAGCTGCTGGCCCTATAAGTAGGGGACTGTATGTGTCTGTGGAGCAAACTTTACTCCTTAGTGAATGCATGAGGAGAAAGCGTGAAGCCCTACTTGACAGTACTTAAGCCATTGTCACCTATTGTAAGTGAAACCTCTTCATGAATAGTAACTGATACCCAAGTCTAACTTCTTTGTAATTTGCTGGTGGTGTTTAAATCCTTATATTTCTTTGTCTGTCAAATGCCACCTCAGTTATTAAAAACAAGCATTGTTTCACTTGAGAATTAGTTAATGTTCATTAATTGATGCTAAATATGCCTCATGTCCACAGCATACAGTGGATCTGAAAGACTGCAATGGCATTTTGAATTCAAGTTTTAGCATAATTACAGATCATGCCCTTAGTGGTAGCATTACCTGTGAAAAGGTAGGAGAAGGATCAAGTGACATGGCATTGTACATCTGTTTTGAAGCCAAAATGCATTGTGGAGTTGGTTACTTTACACTCAGGCATAGAATAACCATGGCTGGTTGAGCCAAAACAATTTCTTAGAGACATCTTATAACTTTTTAATATATCTTTAATTATTTATACAGTGATTGTCTGAAGATTCCAGTTTTTTCCAAAGCTTCATTAAGTAAGCTTTTCTTTCCATGTCTAAAAGAATCAAAGCTGGAGGAAAACTGAATTTCCTGCTTCACTTCAACATCTCCTATACAGGAATTGCACACTATGGCACTTTCAAGTGAGGAGAAAAAGAAACTTCCCAGAATGCAGACTGCAGTATGGTTAACTGGAAAGTGATTGGCCTTTTTAGCAGATGTGCAAATCCTTTTGATCTCTCTACCACCAAGTTTCAGTTCTGGCTTGCTATCATAATAAAAGCCACATGAGAATTTGGATTATCAGCATACAGTAGATACATCATGGCGATACTGATGAAGTTATATTTAGTTAGAAGTGTAAAGATGGTGAAATTGCAATTATATTCCCTGTACATTCCTTACTTCTTCCAATTTGTCCATGTGTCTTTGCTACATGCAGAACCCAGATGTTTTAGGTGGCTACCCAATTTATGTACCTGATGATCCTTTGGGCCTTAAGATTCTATAGATACTTTAGTAAATACATCAGAACCCCTTTAAAAATGAAAAAAATCAATACTTTTTGCCTCCATCTGTGAGTTTGCTTTATGTAGTCTAGATGACAATGCCAGAAATTTGTTCATAAATGGGTAGCATGTCAACGTAACCTGGGATAGAGGTGCATTCATAGCCAACTGTCGCCAGTTGGATCATCCCATATCTTTGAATGGAAGAAACATGTTTTTTTTACCACCACCTTTAGAAATATGTTCTAGTTGACAGAGGCATGTAGGATTTTTTTATTGTTGTGGGGTTTTTTGTTCATTTTTGTCTTGTTTTAAATGGGGAAGGAAGAAGGAAGTCATTGGTGACCATCTTCCTAGCATTTTATGCCCTAGCTGCTTTGCATTAGGTTGTGCAAGTCTGGGCATGTGGTCTCCTTACTCAAATCAGGACTTGAATCTCCTTTTCCAATTAAGACAGCAAATAAATACCTTTCATTACTGGAAGCTATCATTTCGATTGAAAAAAAGTATGCAGAGACCAGGAACACCTCCAAGTTCTGAATATCATATTTTAGTGTATTTTCCACGGCAGGTGTTTATTTTCTTTTTCTTTCTTCCACGTGCATTGGGGCAGCTTTTAAGAGTCTGGTATCATTAAGCCACAGCGTCAGCTTGACATGTTTAAACTACGGCCCCGATTAAAAGTAAAATTGTATTGAGAAAGCGTTCTTCTGGCCATGCATGCTAATGGAACACCTCGGAGACATTGTGCAGGGCATGGCCACAGCTGGCTGGGGACTTTGGGATAGAAATTTGGTGGATGTGCTCTCGGGCTGCTCCCCATCCGTTTGGGTTCCCACGTGCTGTCCTGCATGGCTAATCTCAACATGTCAGAGCTGTAAACTCTGGAGAGCTTAAATGCAGCAGATGTTGTAAAAATTCCTTCCCCTCCCATCACTTGGTGGACTTGCTTTCCATTGCGGAGCTAACCGGAGCGGGGGGCCAGAAACTCGATCCTGCCTGGAGCCTCTTCGGTGTCAGCCCCTTGTTAATGAATCTGTTAAATTAGCCTGCGCTGACACGGCACACTGAGAGCACTTTGTTGCACATGAGGCCTTGTATTGTTTGATCAGTACATAACCGAAAGGGCATCGATGTAAAAAGGTGCTTGTAGAGCAGCAGGAGGGTATCGGGTTAGGTCGGTGTTTGCGCTGCTCGGGCATCCGCTGGGAGCTGAGTTTGACCCCAGCTCCCTCCTTAAAGGGCTATGAGCTGCTCTCCAGCAATTTTTTGCTGCTTTCTCTCCGATAATCAGAGGCAAATAGAAGAAATTCTTATGGATTAAATGGGTTCGTCATCTCTGAAGGTGTGCGTGTTGTCCTAAATGGGTATTACGAAAAAATTCTTCCCAGAAAGGGTTGTCAGGCATTGGAACAGCCTGTGCAGGGCAGTGGTGGAGTCACCATCCCTGGAGGGGTTTAAAAGGTGTTTAGACGAGGTTCTTGGGGACACGGTTTAGAGCCAGAGATTCATTAGGTTATGGTTGGACTCAATGATCCTGAGGGTCTTTTCCAACTGAAATGGTTCTGTGATTATCTTTGACTCCTCATCCTTTTGGAAATATGTAACATGTCCAGAGAAAATGTCAAAGAGAAGTGGAAATAATTACTCCTACTCTCAATGAAGTTGCCCTCCATCCCCTGCCTGTTTATATTGCCATCTTGGAGTCAGTATAACCATGGAAGCAAATGTTAAGATTTTTTTCTTCTCTACTGCTATTGCTTTGTTCATGTGAAAATCTTATTTTGCACAAAAATATTCTTGCAGATTCTTCAATTTCTGAAAAAGTGTTTAGCAACAGGATGGTGATATTAGTACCTTACACTTTTTCTTTATTTATTTTTAGTGAAGTACTAAATCAGAAAAAAGAGATGCATTACAGAAAGAATGGTATCTTTATTGTCTTGCAAAAAAGGGCAATCTGGTGAACTTGAAACATGAAGTTCACCTGAAACCTAGATTCTGGAAGGTTGAGTGTTGGTGGGACCCTTGGAGGTACCTCATTACAGTAATTACGTTCATTAGAGAAATAAACATGCTCCATATGTTTTCAGATGAAAACAGACAGAGTGGTATGTGCTTGGGATTTATGAGTAACAAACTGAGAATTTTTTGTTGACTGAGGAAGGGGCAGGTTTATCTTGTCTGTTAAACTTGTTGCGTTAGCCAGACAGATGCTATTAAAAGTATCATTATTTTGTGTTTGCAAATTATAGAGGATGGCTCTGTATTCGAAGCAAATGATTGTTTTAACTACCTTCTGAAGGAAAAGTAAAAAACATAAAAACAAACCCAATGTGCCTCCCCGCCAAAAAAAATCCCCCAACAACAGAGATGGGTTATCTTGTAACAAACTTATTAGATAAGGCCAGCAACTGAATTTTTGTCATGCAAGAAACTGATGTTATCAGCTCTTACTGGAGTCAAGTCTATTTGAACGTTTGTGGCCTCTTTACAAATATACGCTGAAAGAGAGCTGATCATATCACTGAGTCAAATATCTCTGCAATAGATGGAAATAATTTGGATCATAGGGAACATCTATCTTCTCTCTAGCAGCCACTTCAGTGTTGCATTTAATGTAGTTCTAAAATAAGAGTTCTGAAAGGCAAGGAAGAAAAGACAATTGGTATTTATTTGGTCAGGTGTTTCTGGCAGATAGTTCAATGGGAATAGGTAGAGTCAACATGTAATGCTTAGAGCCTGGAGGAGGAAAGGGGGCTGGAGTCATGTGTTTGTGAACAGCTTTTGCAGGAGCCAACCTAGGAGCATCTGCTAATGAAATCTCTTCTTTCTGATCAGAGGACCCTTCTTGGTGGCTTTGGGGAAGTCATGGCATCCAGAGGAGTTTAATTGTGCTCATTGCAAAACCTCCATGGCTTACATTGGATTCGTGGAAGAGAAAGGGGCGCTGTACTGTGAGGTCTGCTATGAGAAGTTCTTCGCCCCTGAGTGTTCCAAGTGCCAGAGGAAGATCCTTGGGGTAAGTGACCAGCAAGTGGCCTGGTTTTCAGAGTGAACAATAACCACAGTGTTCAGTGCTTCTCTGTGATGAAATTCCCATTTATTTGCCCAGTTTGCATTCTTCCAAACATACTCTGACATAGTTTTTCAGCTTCCATCACATACAAGACATGTCTTTGGCTTTCCTAATGTTGAGCCTTTTCATTCTCTCTGAGAAAAGGTGCTGTAGTTGGCTCTTCTAAGTTCAGCTCCTGTTTTCAAGAAACTGTTCTGTAGCTGTTGTGATTACTGGATTTTCTTCAGCAAAATGCTTTTAATTGACAGCGTTTTACAAAAGTGTAAAGGGGGGTGGGGGTGAGGGTGGAAATAGTCATCCTTAGCAAAGCTGAGCATTGAGGAACACACTAGTTGGCTACTAGTACTGAAATATTCCAAATGGCAATGTAGATAGAAAGACACGCTTATCCTACTTGGCACGAATCTTGCTAATCTGAGCCTGGCAGCTGAGTGTCCGCTGCTTTGCTGCAGACAGCGATGTGTCTGGGCGCTTGTGTAACTGAGGTCACGCAGGGCTTTGGCAGCACAATTCTCCACTCATGTTTGGCACTTTAGCGTCTTCCAAAACACCACAGAGCAATTTTAATTTTCTATGTGATGTCTTCTGATTAACTCTTCCCAGACTTGAGGAGATGTCAGAGATGCTGCTTTTGTTATTTCAGGAAAACGTGATGGGTGAGATCCTAATTAAAACTGAAAAGGTGAACAAGTTAGTTAGTAAATCTGCCTAACTCCACACTGAGCCTTCCAGAAAATGAAAGGTTGCTTGTGACCAATAAGGAGACGTATCATAAAACAAAGCACCTCGTTAAGTTTAACATCGGCAGAAATTGTGTGCACAACCCATTTTCAAAGCAGCAGTAGGAAACAAAGTATTCTTGAAACAAATCAAGTGTGGAGGCATGGTCACCACAATCTAGTCATCACATCAAAATAATGTGCTAATAACACTTTTTCTAATCCCCACAGGAAGTAATAAATGCTTTGAAACAAACTTGGCACGTTTCCTGCTTCGTATGTGTGGCCTGTCATAACCCCATCCGCAATAATGTCTTCCACTTAGAAGACGGCGATCCCTACTGTGAGACGGGTAAGAAGCAACACAACCAAATTTTACAGCAGCTGTGTGGGAGAGCAGAGCTTAACAAGGTTGGGAAAAATATAACAATTCCTTTTTCTTAAGCTTCCTTTCAGAGGATTTGCCCCAGCAAATTCATGGAACTTTTATATGTCAATTCAAAGCACCAACAAACTCTGTAGGCGCTTTTGAGTTTGCAGCAGAAGTTAGTGAGAATTTCTTCATCAGCTTCAGCAGGAGCAGAATTCTTGTCACTAGTTTTACTTGTTGCTCCTGTTAAGCCTTCAGATGTATGTGTTGTGTTAGGGTGACATTCTGGCTGGCTTTAAAATAATCTGGAGTTTGTGTAAGTCTGCTTATTTACTAAACAAGCAAATGCCAGTGGAGTAATACGTTTTACTCTGAATAACCTTATTCACAACTGGGAGGCAACTTCCAAGAGTAAGCAGTCTGCCCAGGAAGTTTTTAGCAGGATCAGTGATAACATCTGTTGAACATAAGCTTGGGATAAAAAAAACAGCGTGTCAGGGGAAAAAATATAGTGATATGGTTATAGCCCTTGAAAGCCTTGTGAGCAATATTACACGAGAGATGTGACTTAGATGTTCAGAGGGCTTCTGGTTTGATTTTTAGCGCTTCTAGCCAATCCTATCTTTTTGATTCATATGAACAGTTTTTATTTAGGTTGGTTTCCTAGTTTTCTTGAAACCTTCTATGTACCCTTCTGGGCTAGGAAAGAGTGAGCATTTGTAAAACAATTCCACAAATTGGAAAAGAAATGAAAGCGTATCAAAACTGTTTATTTTCATGCTGTTTACATCTGTGTTAGAACCGTCAGTGGGACCTTTTCTGTGTTTTCCCTACTACTGTAAGGAGCATTTTGGTTAAACTAGAGGTGGAGTGAATTGAGCAGGAAGAGCTTGAGCATGAAATCCTGGTGACCTGTTTGGAGCTGAGATTTCCTCCTGGTTTGATCCCACAGTTGTTCACAGTAGGTGCTGGGTACTGAAAGGGTGAGGAAAACGGGCAAAATTTATCCAAAATTTCTCTGTCAGAGTGGTTTAATGAGGTGTTGGCAGATACAAAAGGATGCAGTAGGTTATTGCTAACTCAGTGACACGAGTAGGGTAACGTTGCTCCTGTTGAATTCATGGAGCCGCAGAGGAAGTGGATCCACGAGCAGCATCCTCCAGTGTGACAACACGGTGGAATTTCAACCTCAAGCAATCTGAAGCCCCTAATCTTGAAACCATTCAGTGATTCAAAAATAGTACTGGAGGAATCAATAACTCCCCTTTGGGTGGAAAGCTCCTGACTGAGTTTATTCTGCTAATATTGAATTCTTGTTCCTGCCACCGAATGACCTGTATGTTGTGTGGTGCATTGATTTGTGCTACTGTTATGGCTCTTGTGCAGAAATGTGCACTTTTCTATACTGTGAGCAGGAAACACTGGGGTGAAATGTCAAGAATGCTAGACTTCTCGCAAAGTATGTTTCTGAGATGGAATGTTGCTAGCACAAGTTAATGTAGACACATTCTTTGAGGTGTTATTGGCAGTGATACGTTGTAATGGCTCTGGCTCTCTAACTAGATGTTAATTTGAGATATTTTCATTCTTCAAAGACTTTCAGTCCAGCTGGAGTTAACAGTCTATGACTAATTTTAAATAAATAAGGAGTAAATGTCATTGCCAACTTTCCTTCGTCCTAGTGCAATGGAGGGTTCTAATTTTAAATCTGCATTTAAATTATCACAGCATCAGCTATTAATATTAAACAGGTTTAATCTGCAAAACAGTCTGGTTTTGGATGCTGATGCTAAAATTAAATTTAAAGTGCACATATCTACAACTTTGAACTCTTTTTTTTCAAGTGCAGAGTTAGGAACCTACTTTTGAAAATGCAGTGTGCAGAAAGCATTGATATGTGGCTATACGAGAAGTCTGCCTTGGAAGGCTTCTGTGGTATCGCAACTCAAGAATGCAAAAACAAAAGAAGGCTGATACCCTTCATTCTGCCTTATCTACTACCCTTTCTTCAGAAGAAAAGCCAATAAACTTATCAACACGAACCACAGGCTAACTTACAAAAGGCTTTAACTACTGGCACCAGGAAAATATCAGTAAAAGACTCTGTATGAAATCAAATGGCAAAGAGCTGAAGCAGTGTGATCATGAGATTGTGTCCTTCAGGTGTTTTGGACAGAGGTGTTCTACCATTTGACATTTTTGTTGTCTTCTGCTTAAACACTTGCAAATTCATGCTAGTACGTGGATTAATGGGGGCAGTCGCTGGAGCTGTTTCTTGCCACTGGCAACCTTTGCTTTTCCAGAGCAATTGCATTCCCCATCCTGCTGAGATGCCTCCTAGGATGATGCTTTTTGAGGTCATCATGCAAAACACTGCCGTACTAAACCGAAACAGGACTCTTCCCTTGTGCTTGGCACGTGTTAAGTGTCTGTTGGCTCTGCTGCAGCAAGCGCTAGAGCATCAGCAGTTCTGTAAAATCTAGTAGAGAAATAAAACCTCCTTGTACCCTGCTTGCCACTCCTTATAAGGCTACTTGAAAACAACCCCTGACACCTAATTTCCCATCAGAGCCAGAGTGTTACTAGTAAGGGTGGAGTCCAAAGCCTCATTGTGGTTGTCACTCTGTAGTTCATCTTATGAAGAAGTGCTGTTGCATGACATTATGTGTTTGGCATGGTAGCCTACTGATGCCACATTCTCTCATGTTATAGCACTGATGCTGTTGTCTTCTGTGCAGGGGAAAAAACAGGGTGTTAAATAGTTGAAATAAGTGGAAAAGACCGGATAACTTGGGGTAAATTCAGGTCTCTGCTCTCTGAGACTGCTGGAGGAACTTTACTCTGCTGACACCTCCAGAGCCACCAAGTCAGTCTGGTGCCCACAAATGAAAGGTGCAAATACCTTTCAGTGATTCCGGTCACTAATAATCACCATGCCACCCTACTGACACTTTTTGTTAAATGCAATAATTATACTAGCTGAAATCTCTGGTTTTTGCTTATGTGGTTTTTGTTTTTTAAGGAGGCATGTAATGAACTCCAGTGACTTGATCCAAATGGCTGGAGTCTGTTTAGGAAAGAAGCCTAATGGTTGCATGATTTTGTGTAGTGCAGTGTGGGCCAAATACTGTGCTGGAATGTAGGCAGGAGTTAGTTACTTGCTGAGGAGGTTTGTTGTGTGAACGGTCTCACTTTTCTGCATGTGCTTCATCTTTCAAATCTGTTTGTGTTTGTTTGCAGATTACTATGCCCTCTTCGGTACTCTGTGCCATGGCTGTGAATTCCCCATCGAAGCTGGAGACAGGTTTCTTGAAGCTCTGGGTCACACTTGGCATGACACTTGCTTTGTATGCTCAGTAAGTAAAGCTGCTCTTCATTTTAAACAAACCCATAGCAGCAGCGCTTGTGCTAATCCAACCGGTACGGGACTTAACAGCTGCAACCTCTTCCAGTCCTCCCAGCCCAAACAAAAAGCACCTTCCCAGTTATTTGGAAGGTGTGTTGCTATTGTGAGCCTCTGACACCAGTCCAGAGGCGCTGCTCTGGGTTGCGGCCACATATCCCAGCATTTAACCCTTGATGTTTGCATTAATTTGACATTCTGAATAACATTTGGTGTAATTCACCCATCTGAATTGAGGGATGTTTTCTTTTTTTATCCCATTTCAGGTATGTAGTGACAGTTTGGAGGGTCAGACTTTCTTCTCCAAGAAGGACAAGCCACTGTGCAAGAAACATGCTCACTCTATCAACATCTGAGGCTTGGAGCTCATCTTGTGTAACAAATGTGCTGAGCAGAAAGAAAGGTTCAAATGTCCATGTTCAATAATTGGTTAAAATTATTTATATATGATTTTCTAGGATAAAAGTGAAATGTGGAAACTTGTGAAGGGGCTTGTACATTAATTTTTAGAGTGTTTATCAGTTAGGTTTTCACTTCATAAAAAGATAGGAATCTGAAAGTGCACCCATGCCAAACAATTAGAGTGCCTTTACCTTTACACTTGGCACATTACTGTATTGGTTTCATGATTTTATTACCACATTTATATCTGTTTCAGTATGAGAAGTGAAATGTCTATAAAAATAAATACCTGATATTAGAAGTCTTGGTTTTGCTGCTGTTCAATAAGCAGAAGGAGATTGACTTCAGTGATCCAGATCACTTTATTGTGCTGATGTTTTTTTAAAGTATGTCTAGAAGTATTGCAACTGAAGTCCATTAAAAGGAACTCAAAGTAAAGATAAGGTTGCATGGAATATTTAACTCGACAACTGATATTTTTATCTGATACTCATATACATTAAGCCTCCTGCACAATTACATATACCTGTGCTTTTGGCTGTTAAATCTCTGGTGGTTCTGCAAAGGACCGAGATTTTTCAGAAAGCAGTTTAGTGAGGCAGTGACTATGCTGATGAACAGGAATAATGTAGAAGATGCTACTTCTAAGAAAACATAAATGGGATACTCATGTATTTAATTCATGTACTACCAGAACAGTAGCCAAAAATCTTTCTAGTGAAGGTGTGTTTGACAGGACAGAAATGTCAGATCACATCTTAAGAATAAGGGAACACAGACTTAGACTCTTACATTCACAGTTCAGATTTTAGGTAGTTTTAAGTGCTTTGGAAAGGGGAAATTGCACTGAATCTGCAGGTAGTGGTGTTTTATACGCAGAATGTGAGACTCTGGTGTTGAATGAGGGAAACTGCTGAAGCGCAGCTGAGGACATTGTTTTTCTCTCAGTACATTCTTTACCGTGTAGTTCATGAATATGTATATTGGTGATGTGCCAGGTAGCGGACCGCAAACGTACTTTCTTGTTCAGCTGTTATGACTTTTATTAGCTTAGGTTTTATTTCTCTCTCTTTCTCCAGATGTAGGGAATGCATTGAGTTATCTCTCAGTTCTTGCAGGGGAGCAGAGACAACAGTGTCATTATCTTAATGACATAGCCGGTTTAGTGGCTTGATATGAATTTTGCCTCCATACAGAGAGTCAGCCCAAGACCTGTGCACCAGCTAAGTCCCACTTAACTGCAAATTAGGGCTTAAGTGCTATGGAGAAAGTGCAGGCAGATGCTCTTTCCAGTAGACACTAAAATAAACCATTTACTGATTTTGTTGTTGTGGGGTTTTTTTACTATTAAAAGGACAGGTTTATTAATAAAACCATGGGGATAATCACAAAAGAATTGCCATGGTTGAATAAAGCAATTGTAACAAGGGATGTCAGCAATAGAGGGGGAAACAAAAACAAAATTGCTGTACTGAAATATGAAAAGATAATCGGCTTTCTTATTAATCCAGTGAGACAGGTTCACGTTGTGGGCTGTTTCACTTTATTTCCTGAAGTTGTTTTTCTTCAATACTGCCATGTTTGGGGTTTTTTTTAACTTCTGGTGGTACAGAAGAAATGGCATAAAGCTGTTTAAAATGTTTACACTCTTGTAGATACACCCTTTGGTGAGTTTGGCTGGAAATTGAATGGGCAGAAGCAGACTGGACAAGATACGGCAATATCTGAACCAGGCTGCTTTTGAAATTGGGTGGAATGTGGAGAAATGGGACCTGGAGTCCAGGTTTCATTGGGTCTATATTGCACATGAGTGAGGAAAGAGGATGGGATGCACAAAATAAGGCGTTCAGTAATTTCTACAATTCAAACCTCACTGTTTTAAAGTAGGATAGAAAGTTTTCGGTTTGTCTTTGTCATTAAAATCAAGTTGAATTTTGTTTAGCTTCATGATTTTAATCTGAATTGTATTTCTTAATCCATTTGCTCTATGGTTTGACATTTTGCAGTCATTAATATATTTGAGGACAAAAGCCTGGATGGTTCCAGTAGTATTGCTTCATTTAGCTGCTTTGCCTTTTAATTGCTTTTATCTATTTGTCTAAAATTTAAAAGGAAGCATAGAGTCACTGATATAGAATGAATATTTAATGGCTCTATCAAATTATATAAATCAACTGAAAGGAACATAATTTTTATCACTATTTTAATAAGTGAGATTTTAGTAGAGCACTTTATAATAACGCCATATATCTCACTGAATATTTATTATCTTTTTGTTTGTTTGTTTAGGACTATTTCATACTGGTATCTTTATATTTTGTTTTATTTGTAAGTCTGCATATTTACCTCTAGAATCTTTTGGGGTGTGAGTGTGCATATGTGTATGTATTCATACGTACTTCTCTGTACATGCACACATGAGCATGTATGTTGAGAGACATATATATATATGTATATGTATATGCACATATGCATACGTATATTTGACTGCCGGCTTGACATAGCAAAAATCAGCACCGTTCCGGATTTCATGAGATTCCCAAGTATTTTTCATACCGTATATGTATAGCATTCATGTTTTGAGGGAATGTTAGAAAATCAGGAGAGACAGGTTAGTAACCTGACTACTGTAGTTTTTCACATACATTTTCAGTCCGTAATTATTTTTCTTCCAAAACTGCCTGTAAAAGAATTGGGTTGAACTCTGAAGGTAGAAGGTCTTTATAAGTGAATAGTTGAATCATGATGACAGTTTCAGTATATTGTAACTAAGTAATTCAGAGTTATCTGTAAATACAAATGCTTAATATAACAATGCAATAAACTTAAAAGCAAAAGTTGAGTTGTGGTCCCGTGTGTGTTGGTCTGTTCAGCTGTTTCTTCATGGAGCTTCTCACATCATCCAGCCCTATAAGTGGTTTGGCAAACAAGAGTAAGGGGAACTACATCAATTCACAGGTTACTTGTTTGACTTTCCTTCCCCCCCGCTATTGTTTTACACTCAGCAACCAGCTGTTAAGTCTTGATGATTTCCTTCCTTCTGTTTAATAGTCTTTGGCATCAAATTTTGGCTGTTCACATTTGCAAAATTAATTGTCATTAAAAACCAAAAATAAACCCCACGCAAACCCCCACGCTCTTATCTGTCCTCAGTTGTTTTGTGGCTGTTGGATGTTTTAATTTTTCTGCATCGTAGTCATTAAAGAAAGTCATGATAGTACACATAAATAGATATAATATAAATTACTTGTTCTTTGGGTATTTTTTTTGGTAGAATTGGAGGTTTGCTTTGCAGAAAAAGACTTGGAGATCCTGGTGGACACCAAGTTGACCATGAGTGAGTGAAGGAAGTCCACCAGTCTCCTGGGGTCCATTAGGCCAGCAGATTGAGGAGATGACCCTTCTCTACTCAGTCTTGAAGAGACACATCCGGAGTGCTGGGGCCAGTGCTGGTCTTGCCAATACAAGTGAGACATGAACATACTGGAGTGAAGAGCTAGGAAGGTGATTAAGGGTTTAGAGCATTTGTAGTACAAGGAGAGGCTGGGAAAGCTGGTACTTGTTCAGCCTAGAGAAGAGAGGTTGCCCGGAGAGATTGCGGAGTCTCTGTCCTTGAACTTACTCAAAGCCTGACTGGACATGGCTGTGGGACTAGACAAAGTGCCTTCATCTCCAAAGGTCCCTTCCAACCTCCGTAAGTCTCTGGTTCTCAATCTTTTTTCAAGGTGGAACAAAAGATGGAAATTTGGTATTGGACACCGTATAATATGTATCAATGTAAACTCAATATTGGCCAATTACTAGTTGTTTGCTGTCTTTACTTCACCCTACCGCCCAACTGGAGTACTTTGCAATGCTTGTTTGGAAGTGTTTAATAGTTTTCCTAAGTTGAAACTGTTCAGGGAAATGCTGTCTGCTCTGGGAAGTATTATCTGATCCTGTACTTCGCCTTGGCACGCATCAGTCTCAGCTTTCTCTGCGGGATACTATAACATGGCCAATTACTTCATGATAATACCTGCCTGCTAAGACTCTGCTTAGCTAAGTGTCTCTTAACTAGGCAAATGCACCGTTGTTTTCCACCTTTATTTACACAGGCAAAGGAAAACACTGCACACAGCTCTATAAAATTGAGAGGCAACTTTACAGAAAACTTGCCTCCCTTTCAGTGTTTAGGCTGCGAAGGAGACAAACGCAAGTCTATTTGCAAACAGTATATTAAACTCCAGAAGCCAAACTTTTAAAGGCATCGAGTCTGCATTTGACGTTTTAATGGCAAAGGTTTGGTTTCTATCAATCACAACGTCGTGTAACATTAAAATGAACCGACAAAATAAAAAAAAAAAAAAGAGGAGATCTGTCATTCATTCATTTAGACACTGTAATCCAGTGTAAGATTTATAGGTTTAAAACTCGACGGTGTGTTTTCACAATAAATCCACTTTCACTGCTCAGCACAGAACAAATCTCTCTGTCACTCAAAATGTTTGCTGGTCAAAATGCCCTGTATGAGATCTTCAAAGGGTTTCTCACAAAATTGCATATAAATCCTTTTACCAGCAAAGGCTTAATTTAGGTTTGAGTTTTACTTTCTCAGGACATTGGTTAATATCTTGTGCTCAGACAAGATCTTGGTTATATCAGAAACACATAGGGCCTAATTTATTGTTAGCGGTCTGGTGTTAATTAGGGGGAATTACCAGAAATAGTTCACTTGATGGAAATTTATGATGGGATCACACTTTACTGATGGCAAAATAGGAGTCACTGAAAGAGTGCAGCTCCTTCTCATAACCAACTAATTAATAAGGTGCCAAAATTCCTCTGAGAAGGGTTTGGTCCTAACTATGGGAACCTCACAGAGCAAATGGTTCCTATGCAGTATTTAAAATTTAAAAGAGGAAAAGAGAGAGGAGAAAAAGCTGCCCAGCAGAAGTCTCCAAAGTGGCATGGCTTTTTCTTGAATTTATGAAAGAAAATATTTAGCTATGTTTCCAAGCTCATTAAAGAATTGCTTTTCCCAGACAGAAAAACAACAGCTAGCTCATAATCTCCTTTGGTACGCTTCAACTTGGTTTTCAGTTTTACTCGTGCATACTGCAGCTTGTAATTTTATGAATTGGGCTTATAATGAGCTTTTCTATTGCTCTTTATTGCTTTGCCTAAAGGTCTTTTTTTATTATCATTTGCCATGGAAGTTGAGATTGGCATAGGTAGGAAACTTGTACTGATGACTGAAAAATAGGACAAAGTATTCACATCTCTGATAACCCCAAATCTAACATGTGTATGACAGTTTGGGGGTAGAAAATCACTGTCTGTTGTTAGGAGTCTTGTGGAAGTTTTACTAGTGTCAGAATGGCATGTTATAATAAGATGGAGCACAAGCAAAAATGTCTCAGAAGAAATTTAAGATCAACATGCTAAAATTTACACGTGACTGATTTGGAAAAATATTTTCCATAAGATTTTTTTCAAAATATTCAAGGCGGTAAGGTATGCAAGTTGTAATAAAGCACTTTTGTATTTGCACTGCAAATACCTTAAACTCTTTAAAAATAACCAACTTTTTTTTGGTATGTTTTAAAAGATTTCTTCTATACTGTGAAACGGCGGATTGTCTCATGCTCTGAGTAATACTCACACTTTCCATAGGATCATAGTTATTTCCTTTTCAGTACTTATGCCTTCACTTCAGGTTTTCTTACTGGTGGGCAGTGCCATTGTTTGTTTTAAAGTATAATATTTCAGTACAAGATAATCCTGTCATGTGTGTCCTGTATTTCTCTTTGCGATGCATCAATGAAATGTCAAATGTTCCTTTGGTAAATACAAACCTGCACTAAATTTTGGCACGCTTTCCAAAGTGTCACATTTTCCCACCCAGAAGTTGCTGCTGGAAAGAAAACCTCAAGACACTAGACCAAAGTAGTAATTATAAACTACATAAACTCTTTCTTTCCCTTGAAAGCCAAAACATGCCATGAGGGGAACAGGGATCCTACCTTGATGAGGTGCTCTCATTTTGTTCTATGGAGCTGTACTGAAGAAGAGTGGTGTCCTATGGAAACAGAGTGTATAGTCAGGTAATCATATCTGAAGAGGACTGAATTGGCACTATTTGCTTCCTAACTTTGGAGTCATTGACTTTTTAACCGTACTGATGTTCTTTTAATGGATTATAATCTGTACAGCAAAGGTATATGACAGTGTTGTGTTTATATGAATGCTCCGGTCTGGTTGAAAGCTCAAACTGTTCAGAGATTTGGAGCATAAAAATAAATTGAAGGGACGATTCATTAGTAGACAAAGGCCAAGCACAGCAGTCAATGATATAACCTGACTAGTGCAATATTTATGTGCCTTGTGTGTGTGTGCATGCAGTTACAGAAATGAAGACCTCTATAGTGAAAGATACTCTGAGCATCCTCTTAATTCCCTCCCTCTCACACCAAGAACAGATCATACGGTGCAGCAGACACCACATGAGTAAAAGGGCTTCAAGTGTCAGTTTGCTCTAGGTAGGAAGATACTAATAAAAGGGCATATTAAGCTCCTCTAATGAGCATAAATGAAGTTGCACAAGCTCAATTTGAATGTTCGTGTTTAAGTTAAAGATTTGGTACACTAGACATGAACACAAAAAGCAATAGCAAAACTTGTATGGCTGAAGCAGAGACTGATTGCACAGCCTTTCTTGCAAATGGAAATTCTAAGTGAGGACTGAAATACTTTTCTGGTTAATTTAATAAAAATCATCCTGGTATGTTACTAGACTCTTTAACAGTTGGCCAGAGGAGATGCATGAAAGAGAGCACATAGAGATGGAGAAGGAACCGATGATACTGGAGAAGAGGTGGTGCTGGCAGTTAAGCAAAACAAGATCAAAGAAGAGATTGCTTTCATGTATGGTAAGTATTTTGCACTTTTTCTTTTAATTCCCCACCCCCCCCCAGCTTAGATGGAAGTGTTAGCTTCACTTTTCTCATAAGATAAATTAGCTGGAGATGTTAAGCAAACTGTTTATTTTGTATTATTTCCAATCAGTCTGGTTCTAATTATCTTTCTTTTGTTATGGTTGTCAAATGGATAATACTTTGCAGATGTATGCAAAGAATAGAAAACCTCTAGCTCTGAATCATAAAGACAATGGACTTAAAGTGCAACATGCGATCCTTCTCTCATCCTTGGTCATTGGCTCTGGACGGATGAGCTCCTTTACAGCAATCTGCACAACATTTTGACCTTCGATCTGGACACGGGAAAATGTCCACTGGAATAAGGCAGAGATCGCAGTTAGGATGATACAAACACGATATTCGATTCCTGGAATCCTCAGAGCCCTGACGCGTGTGCTTCCTCTTCAACATGTAAGAAACCCCCTTGAAGATAAGTGCTTTATTAGACTTTGACTTCAAGCAGTCTGTCACAGACTTCTTCAAAATAATATTTGTAAGACAAGTTTATCAATGTTTATATTCCTAGCCCTTGAAGAAATTATTATTGTTTTGAAATTGAGCAGGCTGCTTCTCTTCCTTGCAGACCCAGACAATATGTGCACTTTCTAAGCTCCTCACATTTGTCACTTCAAGGAAAGGGGGTGTTTTATCAAAACGATTCGCAGCATTACTATTACTCCACGTGGCCAAATTTGGGGAAGGTAGCAAGTTCAAGTGATCTTCCATCAGTGCAATTACTCATGGGAGTCTAGTTCCAGCATGAATCTCCTGCAAGTTACAGTTCCCTGGGAGCCAGCAGTGGCAATTTTTAAATTCTGGACCAGTGACATATTTAGTATTTGACATGTTATATCTTTGCATAGCTAAAAATAGCTGCAGTCATTGGGACTGTGCTCTCCTGCTCCATCCCAAGTCCATATCTACATGCTGTGTGCCCTTTGGTGTAACAAGGCTGTCCTCAAGTCCAGAGGATTGAGCTCTCAGTTCTTGTTGCGTGGAGGTCTATGCTGTCAAACCTAAAGCACGTCACTGATCTGGAACTGGGCAGATGCAAGCTAAGGGAGAAGGTTTATGCTGGAACTAGAGGAGGAAACAGACACATTAGATGCAGTGAAAAGAAAAGAGACCACCTGAAGTTGGTCAGATTGGAAGCTGGTGCAGATACAGCAATCAAGAGGAGAAGCGGGACTCTGCAGGGCTCAGCCGCAGTCACCACTGGGCTTGGCCTGGATGGCTGCAACTGGTAAGCAGTGCCCCTTTTTATGAGAAAGTGGCTCCATTTTTTTCTAGGGCATAAAATAAAAGGCACTTGGTGGTTTGTCAGTTCCCCCACTTGCGTCAGAGAAGGTTTCCATGTGTCACATCCTTGGCTTTGTCCATCAGTCTGCTCATGGCAGGAATGGTTTCCACTCTTCAGTGCCGTGGAGGAGCCAAAAGCAGCTCTGTGGAAATGAGTCCAATGAAATGTCAGAACAGGTTGTATCCAGGCAGTGCCAAGCAACCATTTACCTGCCGGGAATTACAGCTGATGGACCACCTTCGTGTGGGAGAGCTGGCTTTAACTTTTAAAACCCCGTGTGAGAATTACACTGTGTGCAAGAAACGCGTTGCCTGCGGTTTTACAAGTGAGTCTCGGGTGCCCCCAATACACCAGAGCACAATAAGAAATACAAGGTTTATGGAGGAATTTAATTCAGTGGCAAATAACTCTAACAAAACAGATATCCCAGAGGTTACTGGGATAACTTGCCAACTTTGGAATAAAATCTTTGCAATAAATAAACCAAAGAAGGACATGGATATCTCCAGAGAGACTAGATTGTGTAGTTGTGGTTCCTGATTCACATCCACCCAAGGTAGGATCAGCCCCATCACATTTTTCACGTGTTTGCATTTTGGGGTGGTTCAGACTACCTTTAATACTTCATGGGGCTCCCATCTTTCTTCCACCCAGGAAACTGGGCATGGAAGACACACACAGCGCCCTGTAAAAGGGAAAGGAGATACTAAACGTTTGTGTCGTTGCACAGCTTGTGTTATGGATGATGTCCAAGCCTTCCAAACTCCTCCTCAGTAGTGAGATAGCATTACACTGCATTTGCACAGGGAGTATCTAGGAAGAACTGAAGTATAATTATTTAATTGTAGAGGCTGGAGATTTAAAAATGAAACAAAAAAACCCAAAACAAGAGATGCAGAATTGAAAGGGGTCTGGTGATTCTTTCTTTTTGAAGAAGCTGCAGGTAAAATTGCTATATAAAATTATATTCTATTACATTCTCTCAGAATTTGGAGCCCCTGTAATATATACCGTCTGTGTAACTTATAAATGTCAGAGCTCTTCCCAGCAGATTTCACCTGTAATATATTTAATGTATGGCACTTGTGCATAGCCAAAATTACCTTTCCTAAATACGTTTCAGCAGGGATTTACAGCCCTCGTTACAAGAATAGCTCATGCTGGCATGTGGTGTGAGTTTACCCAAGTGGACTGAGATGAAGGGAAGCGTTGCCTCAGATCTTGATATGATTATTTGCCCATCTGTGTAGTCCTTTTTTGAATATTGCCAGAATAGGACATATAAAATGGCTTAGAAATGTCCAAGCCTTTAATTAAAAAGTAAACAAACGGGTGAAATCCGAAGCCAGTATTATGAGGGGAAATAAAAATAGGAATGAAAAGCATAGGTAAAGACTTTGATATGATTAGTTAAATGTCAGTGGAGCCAAAACTCAAGCTCTGAGGGTATTTCATGAGAAGTGGTTAAAGTGATCACTGCGTTTGCTACCTGCTGGGGTTGTCAGCAGGGCTGAGACTGGTTTGGTGGGTTTTGTTTGGCTGGTTGTTTTTTATTGAATGCTAATATTGAGAGGCTGGACCGAGAGAGTTGGTTGGGATGTGCGCAGCAGCTCTCAGGGTGCCCTGTCTCTAGTCCTTGGCAGAAAATGACCCGAAAAGGAGTACATCAAAGAAAATCTACCCCAAAAGGCAGAAAGCTTAGCTCAGCTGTTGCTTGTATCCTGCAGTCTTTGTTCACCACAGCTACTATGGTGGGAGTTTTCTTGGAATATGTAGTTATAAACAGTAATGGGAGTTCTCAGAAATATCCTCCCTGTACTTGTAACAGGTGCCAGCGCCTCTGGGCTCCGATCGCAGATTCTGACCTTGCCCTCAGCTTTGGGGGACTCCGCTTCCTTCTTCACCACAGACAAAAGATGTTGGGCTATAAAATGCCGGGGGGTGGTGATCTGGCAGAAGAATGGGGTTTGTTACACATATTTTGTTGGTTGTTGCATCTCCCAGGAGATGCTCATTAGCCAAGTTCAAGTGACTGTATTTGCATGCAGCACAAAGGGATAAATATGCTCTTGGAGGAGATGAGCCTGCAGACATCCCGTGCTGGTCCAAGGAAAAGGATGACTTTCCTTTCTGTTCTGTAGAGGATGGAAAGTAAAATGGATTTGACAGGAGTGTTTTCTGAAAGCAAACCAGCTAACAGAGAAAATGTTCTTTATTTAGCAAATGTCATTGGCTATTCAAGACTAGAGAAATGGGAATTGAAAGGGATATCACACTTCAATTTTAACTAGCAGTTTGCAGTCTCTTTCTTTGTGTATCCTCTTTCTTAGCTGATATTTCCTCTGATTTATTCCCCTGCAGAAGTGGATAATTTCAGGGAGTTTTATGTAAGTCCACTTGGCTATTTTACAGTCCTCTGCATGTTTCAATATATTCCACCGTTAAAAATTTTAAAAGTAGGTGGGGAAAGAGGAAATTTCTGTTTAACATATAACAATTTCTGAAGTCAATGTGCCTGGACTCAATTTTTCAGGGCATTTTTCCAGACATCCAACGATGTCAGAAAATAAAAATAGCCAACTAGCAGGACTTTTCCTACAAACTCATTTGCAACCCAGCAGGAATTTCATAGCCCTAATCAGGTCCTTTTCTATCAGTATCAGGGAGAGACCAAAAAAATTGTCACAGGCGCACACACAAGCATATAGAAGCACTGTATAGAACTGCTATAGATTACTAAATATACCATAGCAGAAAGATTTGAAATTAATCTATTATCTTTTTGGTAATATCAGAACAATTGTGGTTGACCAAATGGCCTGGCTGAGATTTGCTTGTGAGAATAGTGGAAACTTCAGCTGTGCGTTTGTATTGATTTACACTTGGCCACAGCAAGGTCAGCAATCTCAGCACAGACACCAGGCTGGTGCTATTGTTATTATTATTACTGCTACACATGCTGTGAACAAATAGAGGTGCGTCTGGAACCAGTATATGCAGTGCCAAGGGTTTCAGGTAAGTTTCCATCCAACTGATGGGAGAAAAATCTTGGATTTGGAAAAAAGAACTACTCATTTTTGAACATACGTATTTTGGATCATAAATAATAAAAGCCTCATATTGATAATTTTTATAGAGTTCAACTAATGAAAAATTACATGGGTGAAAAATGGAAACAGAAGACCTGAGATGGGAATAGTTTTCATATTTTTTTGAATTCTCTGACTTCTGAGGAAGTGTAGTAAGAGGATGGATATCTTACCAAGACTGCAACTTGCAGGCTTGCCCATGAGATTTATTGCACTGTATTTAAAGAATGTCTATTTTATTGGGATATTGGGTTGCCTGGAGAGATCGTGTAGTCTCCCTTCTTGAAGGGTTTTGAGATGCAACTGAATAAAGCCCTGAGTAACTTGGTGTGACCCGACTTGGAGCAAGAGGTTGGGCTGGAGACCTCCCCAGCTCCCTTCCAAACTGAATTATCCTGTGATGCCATCAAACAAAGAAGGATGATGGTTATTCCATGCTTTTAGGCAAAATTGTATGTGTTTCTGTGTCAGAAATGCTTTTCTTGATGGAAAGCAAGGACTTAACTGGATTCATAGATGATTTTACACCCTTCCCAGGAAATATCGCTGAAAATATCATATCAAACCACCTTCCATTTCATTAATAGACTTCTATGATTTTGAGTGTGAATGAAAATATTATGAAATGTGGAAGTTAAATAAATGACGAAACACAAGGGTAGTTAATGACTGAGTAGCTTGGCAAATGAAGCAACAGGATAGTGTGAACTACATTAGCTTAATAGGTTGAGCTACACGTATTGTTGTTGATAGTCTATACAAAATCAACATTAGGGGGTCTGCAGTTATTGCAAAAGTGGAAGAGCTAATCTGGACTAATTCTGGGACCACCTCATTCACCCCACCTATGATTTATGCCAGATGCCGAATGTTCTCTATGGAATTCTTACATATGCCTTTATTTGTTCTTGGTTTGGCTGATGAGACAATATCTGTGCTGTGAATCCTTATTGTAGGATTTTCCTGTCAATTACTTTATGTTATTAATTATGCATTTCCAAAAATGTATCTGAAGAAAAATGGATGTATAAGAGACTGAATCTGAAATCTTATACTGGTGCCATTAATAATATTCAAAAGTCTTTAGTAAAATGCTATTTTGATTGGCCAGAGCTGTTAGAATAAGCATAAGGAAGATGCTCTGTATTCTTGCCTCCATGTGTGTGTGTATTTTGTTTTAACCTGGCTGCAGCCCTACATCATAATGTTCATGGAAAACTCCACAAAGGTAACATGCCACATGTTAGCTTAGCAGCTGAAAGATGAGTAAATTCAACAGCAAGGGAGAAAAGAAATCAGGTAAAGGGAAAAATCAGCTGAGTATTTAGTGATTCAAAGTCACTTAGACCTCAGCTGTTTGGGGTTTGAACACAAGAAAATGAAACTACATGGCCTTTCTGTGAAATTTCTTCCATCTGGTTCAAACAGGAAACCAAACTTTTCATTGTCTGGTTAGCTGTGGATTTTTCAAACATGTTTTTCATAGATCCATTCTGAGTTTGTTGTGATGCCTTCCAGAGGTCATGGTAGAAGTCAGTGTAAATAGATTAAATTACCGTTCTTGCGCAAAGAGGGGAGTGTGTACAGTCACTGGAGTCATCCCAGTCTACTGACTTCCCAACCTTTTGTGGTTGTTTGAAATAGCCAAGGGAAAATCTTCATCTGCACTTGTTTTGCCTTCGGATTTTTTCAAGCAAGTCACCAATTTCACCTTCACAGAGCTACGCAAATCCTCTTATTTCACGGTACTGATTTATTTTATAATACTTACACTAAAAGTATCAGTACTAAGATAAAGTCAGAGTGATCCAGGACATGCTTTATGTCTTTTGAGTCTGTAAAAAGCCATCTGACTTGAGAATAACATGATAGAAGAGCCCCTTATCATCCTCTGAGAGGTTAAATCTAACGGACTGCAATCCAAATGTGGCAGAGGTTGGTGTGTTGTGGGATGTTGGCATTGAGTAGAGCATGTGAAATTTTCATGAGACCAACAACCTTTGCAGAGAAGATGGTCTAGGAAACCTGATAGAAAGAATATATTGGATTCTTATTGTTTTCCTATAATCATTTAATGGTGAGGGCCTGTCCTGTCTCTTCTGGCCACATAGAGAGTGCAGCAAATACATTCAAAAGGTTTGAAGTGTGTGTTACTGCAACTAGACTTATGTATAGTATAAAAAACGAAAGTGTTACGATTTAGAAAGACATAGACTTAGGTTTAGGTACAGAACAACACCTGGAATTGATGGTAGTACTAGATATGAAGTTTGCTTTTGAGAAAGAATTTGCAATAAGTGTCATTTTAATGGTTGATTCTGGGGTTAGGACTTTAGCTCATGAGTTCACTGCACAAGACACGGAGAAATACATGTTAGTACAGATGGAGTAACACGTGATAATTTTTTAGCTATAAATCACTAGAATATTTTAAAAATATTTATAATTTATATTAATTTATAAAAATATTTTTAATAGGTAATTCAGGTTTCTTAAAATAAGATCAGAATGTATTCTGATGTTGTAAATTTCAGGAAAAGCTGAAACAATTATGTTATTGAATACGTATGGGCAGAATGCTGGTTGATTGTGTCACATCCCTGCCAAATTATCAGATGAGTTCTGACTCCTATATCAAGTGTGCTTGCAGGCATAAATTTGTATATGTAATATGTATGTGTATATATGTGTATGCGTGGGTTTCTGTAAGATAAAATGACCTATAGACTTTTTCCTGGGATATGCCCAGAACATTCATTAAATTATTCAGCGAGGAAATAGAGTACCGAGTTCTTGGACCTTTTTCTTCTATTTTTTTTTCATTGTAAAAGCTTTGATACTCTTTGGCATTGGTTCATGCAGGCAGTAGAGGACATTTAATGGGCCAAAAGCATTTTTATTAACCTTTAAAATGTTTAACAGAGTTTCTGTATAATTTCTCAACATGTTATATTTGTTTATTTCTGTATATTTTTGGTATAAAGAGGTAACATTGTGGTGTTAGGTTTTATTACCTTGGCACTGTCATCATTAAAGATGTATCAATCCTTCCATTATGTGCCCATATTTTTAGGGACTTATATTCTGGACATGAAACTTCATTCCCAGTGGGTGTTCTGATACAAATGCTCCAGTAGGATTCAAATCATTATTCTCTTTAATTACGTTTAAAAGAAATTGGTTTGGCAACTTTTAATAGCACAAAATCTGATTTGGGATGCTTTTTTTCACAAATGGAATAGAAAAAATACAGTTTGTATTTGAACAGTGAAGGGATTGATCCATCACTTCTCAGACACTTCATTATCTTAGTTGTAATGGGGCATAGATTGAGAGGAGACGGAAGGTTCAGGCTCCAGAAGTGACATTCAGTTACTGGATAGCTTCGCCTTGCTTTTACCATTAGGTGAGAAATGCAAGTGGACTGGACACTAAATATACAGGAATAGTTGTTTCATATGAAACAGATGAAAATTGAAGTGCACAGGATCTGGATTTTCTCATATACTACAAACGGTGAAAATAGTACATAGTTGGTCTTTTGAGTTTGAAATAACAGCAACATATAAGTCGCTAAAATCATATGCACTGTCTGTATTTCTGTTTTCCCCATCTATTATTACACTGTTTTTATGTGTGGGTATTCTGCAAGTTAAATATTCTGATTTGTACTTAATTCAATATAGATTTTTGAAGAGGATCAATCAGTAGTTAGGGCTTGATTATAAAATCCATAAGAAGGAGCTGCACTGAGGTGTTGGTTGCTTGTATGCAGGAGTCAGACATCAATATCAGGGTTTTGTAAGTATAGACGTCTTATTAATTGAGTGTGAGCATAGTAGACCACCTTCTAGACATCTGGTGGGTGGCAATGCAGGAGGTTTTTTACTGCCTGGGTTCCAGTCTGTTGCACAGCTCCATAGAAGGAAATGGTTCATGGTTAAAACAACTCAGAGTCAGATTTCGTTTCTGCCTTTGCTGAGCTTTACCTTTCAATGGGCGAGGGGGCAGCTACAGCAACAAGCATTTGGAGTCTTTCTCACCACTATGTGTATTTTGCAAGGATTTTTTTTCCCTTTTTTTTGGCAAAGAAGATACAACAAGAGGCCAGCAGTGTAGTCTGCAAGTCCTCCTCCCAAATGGTGCTGAGAAGCTGGAGCTCTGCAGATGGAGAAAACCGACAGATCTGCAGTTTAACCCTCGACTGTTTCACCTCCTCTTTTAGCATATGCAGGACACAGAGGTTCAAACATGCTAGGAAGATCAGTGGTTGAGTCCAATGCTGCTCCAAAATTATAAATATGGCAACAAGATTACAGAGCCCAGCACATTATCAACAGCAAAGGCCAGTGTCTGGGTACTGGCATCCAAGTGGTGAAAAGGTTCCCAAGAGTTCAAGGCAGATTCAAAAGTCAGTTTTATTTTCAGTTGCTCCAGACAAGGCCCACCAGCAATTTCAAGTTCAGTGCTATTCCCAGATATGGGATAACTCATTTAGAAGGTCCAGTGCTTGGAAAGGGACCAGCATCAAAGATATATTCGCTGCTTTTCTAGTCTTAGTGAAGATGGCTCCTCTCTGTTGGAACAAAATCATCAGGGCCTATCTGTTACATTTTAGATGCCTTCCAATGGCACAAAAAATAATTCCAGAATTGGCAGTGCATGTTGTCTACATATATGGAGTGCATATAAAATTTATGAGCATTTATAGGTATACAGACACATACACACATATGTATACATATACACGTACATGTAACAGCTGGACTCGATCTTAAAGGTCTTTTCCAACTAAAATGATTCTGTGATTCTATATAGACCCCCAAGAAATTAGGAGTGGAGGTTAAATCTGTAGGAGGCCACTATATAGTGTATCTTAGTTTGCAGAATGAAGCATCGCTTGTGCCTCTGTAACTGATGGAAAATAAAAAGGTTGCAGTCAGTTACTCATGCTACATGATATCCTGAACTGATGCGAGATGACTAAGTACAGCACCAACTACTTTTTCCCCTGCTAAGGATTTATTCTTCACATCTTTGGTCAAACATCATCCTCGCTGGAGTCGCACGGAGCCTTGTTCCACGTAAGAATTAGCATCCCCATAAAGCTGTGGGGCGCTGCACAGCCAAGAAACAGGTCAGAAGCTCCTCCTGTTTGTTACTGGCTTTGCTGCCTCAGGAAAAGCTATAATCTTGGCCATCCTTGCATGCTTTGGACCTGCGGCATGGAATATAATGGTTCATAAATCACAGCGTATCAACTTTTGCTGATTGTTTAACTGGCGGGCCCAGAAGTCCTGTGCTGTTGATGAAGAGCCAGTCTGAGCCCAGGCAAGTGAAAGAAGCCATCAGGTTCCTGCTGACATTTGGAATCTACCATCTCAAAAACCGTCATTTTTAAATGCATGACTGAAAGCCTTATTTCAATTAGGAGCCTGTGCCATTGGCTGCCAGCTGTGATGCTGTGGAGTTTGCTGTGACAGGGTACTCCCTTTTCCCAGACCAGAGTCTCCACTCAGTCTCTTGACAGTCTGCCAAGCTTTGCAACTGGAATGTGTGAAGTTCGGTTTAGAAACAGTTTCTTTCCATCATTCGTGCCTGTTTTGATGTAGTATGTGAAACAGGTTTCTACTTTTGTTATAGGATTCTAGTTCGTTCTTGGCAGATTTAAATTAATTATATAATCTAGCAGCATCAGATGACTGCCTAGGAATGAGTTGCAGATGCACCTCCTGAGATACAAAACTCCTTGCTAGAGCCACGCGATGGTGACTTGAGAGGTACCGCTATATGACCAGAGCGGTGGCAACTAAGGCATCATGAATTTGATAAAACCAAAACCAGACGTAACGCACTCTGAAGAGTGTGATACAGAACTGGCCTCCCACACCTTATGAAAGATGGGGAAAGAATTTGTCCTGGCACAACCACACTGTCACGGTAATCCTTTCCTGCCTAAGCACGATTTAAGGCTATCCTCTCTGAGGATAGTCATAGCTATTGTCAGTATTAGTCTGGCTTCTCCATTTACTTGCTGTTGTGCTGTGAGCAGACTGGCTGACGTATCACTAAAGCATGTTACACAGCTCCTCTTGTGGCTAATCTCCCAAGGATGACCACTGATCCAAGCTAATAGATGAGGCCCTTTCATTTGAGGGGCTTTGAGACTGCAATCTGGGCTTGCTTTCCCACTGTTGGCATCATGAGAAATAAGCTACATGACCATTACAGGTGGAAATGCTCATGGGGCTGCCAACTGCTGTGCACTTCAGAAACTTGGACAGAACTTCTGAGACAACTGGCATGACATATTTTCCTTCTTATTTTTTCTTTTTTGTTAATAATCTACAAAAGACAGCTGTCTGCTTCTGCTAGCAGCAAGCAGCGCAGTGGCAAAGGCCATTAAACAGCTTAGGAACTTCCTTTCAACAGTGCTCTGAAAAAGCTGTGTAAGCTGCTGCTAGACTGCAGAGGTACTTGACCCCTCGAGGAGCTTTTCTTCTTGGTGTTAAGTTCTGCAGGTGCTTAGGTTGTACCTCTGAATATTTCACCCTAACCCTCACAGGACTGAGCCACCCAGCCATTAGCAAGGAAGTGAAACACACCAAGATGTTTTAACAGTGCGTTTTTCCCCTGATGTCCTCAAGAACAGTTGATCTTGCAGCGTTGGGGTCCCTAAAATGGAGCACAACTGTTGTCTGCACAAGCCAGTTCAAAGGGGGATGTAAGTCTGAATGGAGCTGGTGGGTTTTGCCATCAGTGGTGGTACCTACTCCTATAAGTGATGATTCCTTCAACACAAACAAACAAAAACCACACACACACAAAAACCTCCCTAGTGGTTTTGCCCAGTTGTAGGTGTTCTCAGAAAATGCCTGATACATATTGAAAGGATTAGGTTCATCACAAAACGAAGTCACAGCTGCTACTTCATTTTAAAACATAGCTGGAGGATGAGAAAAAGGTCTTCATTTACATAATAGCATCCTAGTCAGATTGTTCACCAAGGGAGAGGATGCCTTTATTCCTTCCTATACTGAAGGGAATCCAAAGTCAGAATGTCTCATCTCTGTCCCATCCTAGAGCTGATGCTATAGGTCTTCATGTTTTGTTTTGGTTTATTTTTATCTCTGAGCAAAATAAAAATAATAATTCCAGATTCATTGGCCCAGATGAGATGTGTGACTCTATAACCTATAGAGCAGAGCTTAAACATGTGAAGAGGCTTGGGTTCTCATCTTCTTATCCCAGATTGTTTGTGTATTTCACAGCAACCGGTCCTTGGACAAGCTTTGTGGGTGAGTCGTGCAACGTGCATGTGGGCCGAGACTTTCTTCCTTCCCTCTCCAATTCATCTTTGGTTGTTGGATGAGAAGAGCCCTGCTTTAAGATGACCACCTTTTAAATAAAGGATTATAAGTGGGATGAGACCACTCCATGATCTGAGCTTCCTCCCTCTGTTGGGTCTCAGCTGCTTTCACTCCAGCTCTGACACCCCAGGCTCCATCACTCCATGGTGAGGTACTGGTAACAGCATACTTGATATAGGGCTCATTGTCCCATGGGGTGGGCGTTAGAGACCAAAGTCCTTCACTGTGTCCCTGCTTGTCTAGCTCAGCTGGTAGAGGTCTGTCCCTGATTCATATCCTGGGATAGCGATCCTCCTGCCCTATGGTGAGAAGAAAGGGTCTTTCTTCTTAGTCCATGACTGCACCTTGCAGAGGCAGGTGTAAATTAGCCCTTGTATACCAACATTTATCAACAATTCTTCAAGTGTTAGTGTGTGATAGATGGACTATAGGCAGTTCTACAACCAATCTTCACTAAATTATTTGCAGGTTTCTCTTGTAGTTCAACAGTTGGCAAGAAGTTTTCCAAACCTGACTAATGTATTATATGCATTGTCGAGAGGATAATAAATGGAAGAACATCTGTGCTTAATACTTTTCCACCTTTCAGAAATTCCCCACATTCCACAGATGTGAAAGGGGATCCTTCATAAGCAAACTGTGCTTTTGAATTTCTTTCACAGCTGAAGAGGTTAATAACCTGACAACTACGAGGAAACCACTTGGAAGACAAGGCTTCTTTGGCTATTAAATGAAGTAATTAAATTTAGTAATAGTAATTGCTGTATCCTAATGTATTGATCATAATTTTTCTGACTGAAAACCAGAATTAAGGGATCTAAATGTGATACTGTACATATTGTATTAGATGGTTGGATATGTATGTAGTAACTACCAGAGGGTTTTATAGGTCTCAGCTGGTGATTCCCACTCTAGTTATTAGGGGTGCTCAAAGTTATTGTTTCAGATAACTTCAATTATCAAGAGTATCAAGAGCAAGTCGAACAAACCTGGGCTGGTAGATATGAGGAATAAATTGGGGAATTAATATTATAATTAGTGTAATTCAATAATGATATTATATTAAGCTAGCTAATCCATCACAAATGGAAAAGCAGAAGAAGATACTTGGATGTTGAATTCTGTGCTGGGCTGGGTCCCTTCTTGCCTTGAATGAGAGAGTGAGCGAGTGTGTAGTAAAGGATGCTTTGAATTATTTTGAAGGTCATGTGTTAAGATCACTCATTATTAATTGAATTTTTTGGTCTCATTTCCAGGTAATAGTGGTTGAGTCATGAATTAGAGCAGAAAAAGAAATATGCCACAACACTTTCATAGCCTGGCCTGTGTTCTTTACAGTATATGATAGACAACAAGCAGGTCACCCTGTGCAATGTGAACCAGTTTCGGCATACACTGAGACTGGTTTTTGGCACAGGGTAAATCTGCATGCTAGAGGGTGACGACATTTAGCTACTGGTGCCCAGCTGTTCGTAGAGGGTTTTGTTTTAGCCAAAGTATAATTGTGTAAAGTCTTTGATTCGGATAATGAATCTGCGTTGCAGTGATTTACAAGGGACTGTAGGAGCACTGTCTCTCTGGAGACAGTTTCCTCTATATTCTTCCACTGTGGAAGATGAAACAAAGGATTCAACTACTAAAGGCTGGATAGCAACATAAGACCTCATCAACACATGCTGAGGTCTCCTGACACAATTCCTACTGAATTTCCAAAGCTGGCAAATCACTCTGTTTGCTTCCTGCCAAGTTGCTGACTTGATGGGAGATTTTCCAGGACTCCTCACCTGTACAACTATAAGCAAACCAAGAAACAAGGTCTTTTACATAATATGGACAGCTTTCTGGCACAGGGAGAGGGGAAGAATGATGAACAGTTGGCAACTCAAGCTCCAGCAATAGCACTTCGTATCTCCTGGTGAGGATACTGGCTTGGTGGATCGGGCGCACTGGACTGACATTCTTCACTTGGTGTTTCTAGTCTTACCATCTGGCTGATTTGAAATCGAAGAGGGTTTTCCTTCTCTGTACTTTGCTGGGCTAAACTCTTTGCCTCAGCAGTTAAACTGTGAGGACACCAGCGACTTTGTAAACCACAAACCATAACAGTACAAAAGGAAACTGCTAAGCTAAAGTCACCATGTGGCCATAGTTCCTTAGAGAATCTTTGCCTGAGGGCCATGGCTTCAAGAAACACGGTCAGGCATATTAGAAGACCCAGATTTTCCATTTACCAGATATAGCGGATGTTCTTACCAAAGATTTGTTTCGGATCAAAAATACTGTTTGACCTATGTCAGAATTTGTCAATATTTTTAGCATTGTTGAACTGGTTGCAGCCAATCACTGTTCTTTCCAGTCCTAATGCAGATCTTTTCAGAGATTATGCATAACTCAGATCAGTGCATAGGAAATAACTTTTTGTGTTATCTCTTTGTGGTTCTCTAGAAGTAATTGTCCACTCTTCTGGGTTGAAAACTACTTAGCTGTATGGGTTGGGTGTGCTCTTTTTACCAAGAAAAAACCATCTCAGGGAATGAATAAGCTGTCACAAGCAGCTTTGGGAAAAAGAGCAAAGTCAGGGAGAGCACAGAGCTATAAGGTTCTTTTTGTCAATGCTTATATTCATGGTTCATAAAAATCTAAATCAGAATGTTAATTTACTGATGAAAAAAATCCATTCAGACACTGTGTGCTTGTGAGCTAGAAGCTGACAATCCTGGTATTGTCCTGTCTCGCAGTCCAAGAAAAATCAGCTTTTATCTTCTGAAAAATAATTTCATGTACCTAAAACGTTGCAAAATTCTGGAGGATGGGGGTGTTTGTAATGCCTTGCTATATTACAGAGTTACTACAGCAATCTGTTATTTGGTGGTCTCACATACATTCTTAACAGATGCAAAGAAAATAAGAGCAATGCTTCATATGTTGAGGTTATGGTAAGACAAACTTTCAAATGATAGCAAATTCAAAGATTCCTGCCATATATTTCTTATGTGTTAGAATGAAGCAATGTGATAAAAGACCAGAGCTCTTTTTGTCATTTGTTGGACTGGAAAAGCAAAGCTGCTGACCTTCCCTGAAGACATCACCTCAACTTAAGCCAAGTGAGTGTTTGCTTAGGTTGATTTGCTTATCTGGAGATTTCATTTTATATAGCCAGGAGGTTCAGTGATGTGGTTGCAGAAGAGGATCAGAAAGCTTTTCTGAGGTTTCGTGCTTTCAGGGACAGTTATAGTAGTGGGTGCTGGCAGCTAGGATGGGGGAGAAAGCCAAAGGGTTCCAGAGGGACCAAACACCCTAACAGTTCTTTTTTCCTAGAAAAGGACAAAAGAAAATGCTGTCAGTGTTTTTTTTAAAAAACTATCCTGCTAAATTTTATGACAAAGCACAAACTGTGTGGTCTGACATTTTATATATTACTCAGCAATGTTTACTTACCCATTGTTCCCTGAGAAGAGACTTGCAAGTCAAATCAGACACTTTAGCATACTGGAATTATTGATATTCACTATAAGCAGGGAATAAAATAGGAACATTTCACGAGCAGCTATGGCTTACAAAATAACAAGAAGATAAAATACAAGTAGCTGATCCAGGCAGGTGATCCATTCCCTGTTCTTGCTCGCGAATCTGTCAAAAATCTGCCACAAAAGAGTCCTTAGGTGGACACACAGGAGCAGCGTTTGGCTCTGTCATTAGTCCACCTTGTGCAGGTTTGATGTTTCTGGGAGAAGTGTAAAGGTTTGAGGGGCATCAGGACACCTATGCATAGAAAGACATTATTTTCTCAGTTTTGCAACCAACCAGAAAAAGCTCTGGAGCCTGAAAACCATGAGAGTTGAGTCTACAGAAAGATGAGCATTCTGCAACAAACTGAGAGTATTCTCACCAAGTCTTTGTACAGGCTGGAGAGACAGCCCCATAGAGTTACAAAACCTGTCTGAAACACGTCCAGGTGCTCCCTGTTGAATTTTCGGGCAATGTCCTGCACTAGTCTCCAGTGCAGAGGAAATAAAAGGAAGGAGCTTCAGAGGCAGGGTGGTAGCCTGAACTAAACAAAAGAACCGTTTGGTTTGTCATTTTGCCCAAGGTTAATAATTGAAAGAAAAAGATTTGACCTGTAAGAAACCCCGGGTGTGGTGGACAGTCCTTCCTGGGCTGAGGGAAATGTGTGAGCTGCCCTCTCAGCTGCCTCGGGTGCGAATTAACAAGTACACGATATCTGGCTGAAAAGTGGTTATGATGGGAAATATTTGGGATGGATTCATACTCAATGATTTTCAGGATTACCCGGGTGCTTTTGTTTAAAGGTTTCAGTAAAATTGTTCTTAAGCACCGCGAGAATAATCCTGTGCAATAAAAGCTGCTGTTGCTTTGACCAAGTAAAATTTTACTCGGAAGATTTGAATTTCCGAAATTCTAGAAGCACAATCTAGTCCATGGATGAGGTTACATGTCATTTTCTGACACGTGCAAACCCTAACAAATTAAGAGAGTACAACTTCAAATGCTCCAGGAGTGAAGAATCTTAATATGCTGGCAATATTCTGCATAGAGAATACAGCACCAGGCTGTGCATGTTTGAGAGCACACGGAGGTGCCCCTGTGCATGTTTTCTACTGGATAAAACATCACATTGATGAACATGAAAATCTCCATTGGATAGACAGGCAGCAGATGACACTGGTACTAATACTGTGGCTGTAATAAGTCCCTCCCCGTTTTGTTCTGAAGACCTTTTTTCCTTCCATCAGAAAAGCTCAAATCCTTCCCTTAGACCAGGACGTGTCAATTTTACACGCCACCCCAATTTCTTGAGAGAAATACATATGGGGTATTTTTCTTCGATTCATATTGAAATACACACCCAAATCCCTCCTCAAAAGAGCAAGAGCTTTCCAAAACAGCCTAAAAATTAATGCAGCATGACAGAGTTGCCCATAAATGGGAGCATTTTCAAAGGGCTTCAGGATATCTTAGATGGACACTGTCATAGCACTGAAGAAACATCGTTACAATTTGTAAAAGGGGTCGTTTTAATCCAGGAGGCAGTAGTAACATCTCATAAATTGTAAGCATGTGGTCCAAATAATACATTTTGCACATTGTTTTATCACTACTGGGGACTGTGAAATGGGAGCCCACTTTAGCAGTCCTCAGAAGTACTTTTTTCTGGTAAACATCACAGTGTTGGTAAATGGAGTGTATATTTGTGGAATAGCTTTGTCTTTCAAGGGATCAGTATAACTCTGATGAGGCTCATGTCTGCAAAATGAGAATTTCATTTGGGAATTTGAACACAGTAGTACCCATTATTATGAATAGTAATGTTCCACGGTTAGGTGCCTTTATGTATGTACTAATTGGCAATGTGTGACAGTCTTTTGCTTAGCCAACTGATCCTGAGGGTAATTTTGTCATTTTCTCATGATTTATCAAAGAATTAGAATCCCAAGCAGTGGTAAAATGCATGCAAAAGTATTTGACCTTGACCAAATCACGGCTTTTAGTTCAATTGTATTTTTCATTCCCTGCAAAGATTTGATAAGCCACAGAAGCCAGCCGTGAGTTTTGCACCCGCTATAACTTACAGTTTGGTGCTTTTTGGAAGTTGTCTTGTGTCTTTTGTGACACACCCAAGTGTATTTATGCCAGTCTGCTCAGCACAGTCTGTTCCCTTCACTGCTCCAGTATAAAGTGTCTGTTGCTCTTAATAATAGGAGATTTCTTCAACTTCCTCTCCAATGGCTGTTTTGGTTTGGTTTGTTTTCCCAATAATGGTTTGGGGTTTTTCCCCTTGTTCAAAAAAATGAAATGAATCCACACTCTATATCTGCTATATCTGGATTTATGGCTGCATGTATCTGCATTCCCTGAAACTCTGGAGGGTTAACACTGAACAAATAGATATGAGACTTCTCAGAAAAATCTGTGAAGAAAGAAGGTGTGGATTTTTTTATATAAAAGAAAACTGGATCCTGTGGTTGTATGAGAGCCTATGGGCCAAAAAGGGCTGAGCAGGAAGGAATTTGTAAGCTGCAATTCTGTCTTGTAAAACACTTTCCAGAACTTACAGGAGCTGATGCTCTGCAGTATAATTGCTTTTTCACCTTGGGAACTGAAAGTAAAACATAGAACTCTCGTATATTTTGTCTTTGTGATGGATGAAGATAAAAGGAACTGTGCCTCATGTGCTGCTGCTATTTGTTATTATTACAATAATAGCAACAGGAAAAGGTTTAAAGGGGATTTCTATAACTCTAATGGAAGAATGGTTGTATTTCACTAGCAGCAGTATTATTCTGTATTATGTGCGGATGCAGGATGCTGCCCAAATGCTCACAGGTAGCCTCTGTGTGTTTATCAGAGCTGATAGCCAAGCCTTCATAAACTTTCCATCTGCCTAAACAAAACAGAATAAACATCAGATTTTGGCAATGCCACCGAATTGGTAGCAGAGGAAGAGAGAACTGTGTTTCCCTCATGTGTCTTGTTTTAACCAAAACCCACGAGGAAGATAGTAGATCAACAATTACCATACAAGACTAGGTTGTTAGGGCCTGGAAAAAAGCTGCTCACAGTGAAATAGTTTGGTCAGAATGAAGGAGAACAGGGGATGAAGGCAAATACATAGACCAGCATGCAGGGAAACTATTTGTTGCTGTAAAAATACTTTGTAGAGTGGCATGATACGATTAGCTGTGTCCTCCATGCAGCTTTAGAGATGTCTGTGCCCTGCTGATCTGCTGAAAAACACATTAGTGCAAACATTTACTAATAGGGACTGGCAACATTTATATGTAGCAAGCGTATGCCGAGCTGCAATTTTTATCCGCTAAGACATATTTAGGACTCTGGAGGAGTTTCACTCTTGACATGTGCAGTGTAAGGAGACCATTTTCAGTATAATCATATTCTTATTATGAAATAAAAGTCATCTATTATAAATGACTTTATGGCTGAGCACTACACTGGGTATTTTTAAAGTCTCACTTTGTTTTTCACCAGTCTCGTGGTGTTTTTTAGCCCGGGTCTTGAAACACAGCAGGAAAATAATGGTAACCCAGTTTCCATGTAGTCTCGTCTTCTTACAAAGTTTGGACACTTTTACTGGTTCTTATCTACACCAACAACTATAACGTAGCTTGTGGTAACCAATTACTCTGTGCTCCTGGATTTGAAGATGTTTCTTTGCATGGCTTTTGGTAAATGAAACCTATTTTAGTTTCCATGCTTATGTCTGTCAATAAAACCCTCTAAACCCAAGCAATGCCCTAAGAGTACGGCTGGGATGCATGTTCCCATCTCCAGTGGTCTTTATGAAGGACATATTGACAAGGACATCTCCGTATCTGAGCTGTGATGTGTTCCAGGAAAGCGCCTGAGACAAAAGATGGGAATTTCAGTGTCTCATGAGCAGTCTGGGTTGGGACAGGGCAATTATCCCTTGTGAAATTGTTCTGTTGTTGTGTATGGAGCAGCTGGATTGACTGGGCCAGGGAGGGAAAGACGGACTCTCCAAGTCCTGGTTGAGGGCTTCAGTCAGAGAGTAAAGGGTCCTTTCTCAAATGAGTTTGTTTGTTTGTTTCTCTCTTACTGTAATTAGATACTAGAAATTGCATATAAGTGGTGATTTTTTTTTTTTTTTAATAGTATTTAGCTCTGGGTTGTTTGGTTACCATTATTTTATGACTGAAAATTGGTTTTAAAGTTTTCTCTTTCCTCCTAATAGCATTACAAAGATTTAAGTTCTTTTATTATGATGTTTCTCTCTATATTTTAGAAGAGAAACTGTAATAGTAGGATTTGGTCCAAATGATTAGCTTTGCAAAGTTTCAATACGCAGCGAGTCCCACAACCAGCATGCGTGGTGGGGAATATACAATGATAAATATTGTAAATCAGAGTAGTGTGAACGTATGGCAAAGCTGGGAGTGGGGAAAGGATGTGGAGGGTGATTCCTAATGTATAAGCTGTTTTAAATGTTTTCTTGCCAAGAAATTTCTATTTTATTATAAAGAACTGAAAACAAAGAAGCTTTCTTATTTTCTGGATGTCATGCCCATTGGGTTTCACCTGATGCAGCGCTCTGTCATTGACTCATCAAAAGGCTGACTCCTTGGAGCCTCATCAGGAGAAAGCCGGGATACCAAAGTGCTGGAAATCATCTCTGCACCACAAAAGAGAGAAGCAGTCCAATGGATTATGTGACATGGCAGATCTTGAAAGCAGAGCACATCAAGGAAGGATGGAGTGCCATAACTGCGAGGGTATTTGGCTTTTATTTTTAGAGTAGTTTGACTGACAGATCACCATGCAACAGTGATGTGTATAGGGAGAGCTAACAAAATAGTGCTGGAGATGGCTGGAGTCTGATGTAACTCCAGTGTGATGACAATTCCCTGGCTCTTAGTGGTGGTTTATCCCTGACATGCAATGTTCTACATGTCAGCTTTCCTTTGTTTTCCATGGCTTGTTTCACTTTGCTTTCCACACCATACAACAGTGAAGAAATGAAAAGGATCCTTTTATGAGCTAATGAATGCCTTTTGTATTTTCGCATATTCTACTTTGGGTGTAGGAGAAATACACTGTGCGGTTGGGCCTGTGGTTGGTGAAATGGGCACCCACAAATAAAAGGACACCTAATTTAAAGGAAAGCAAAATATCTTAAACAGCTTTGTTGCAAGAGCTTTGTATGGCTGCTTCAAGGTGGAGCTCCTATCCTCTTTTTGATGTCTTAAGAAACACCCAGATCTTTCATTGTCGTCCTGCAAAAGGTCGAATTTCACCCCCTGTGAGAACACAGCTGCATTCGGGGAGAACCGCTGTTTTTATTGCATTAAGTTGGTCAGTTTATGCTCTCCAGAAAGCCCATCCCTTTTCAAAGGTTTAAATCCAAGAGGAAATTCCACCAATATCAAATAACATTACAGTATAGGAAGAGTAAGAGTATTTGTATATATACACCATATATAGAAATAACACACGGTAAACATAAAAGTCACGCTTATTATGTGAGTTCTAAAATAAGGAGTTGTAAGGGGAAGAAAATGCATAAAGTATACTCCACAGTAGTGAAATGGAATTAATATTATAAAAGAATGATGACAGACTTGCTTTTAATTAAAGTAACACCTGTTGGATTGAATTTCAAAGAAGTGATCAAAGAAAATGCTGTAGCACAAAACAAGGCACACAGTAAGTGTTTAGTAGATCAAAACCTTCAACAACATTTGAGAGAAGTATGAGACGTAAAAGGGAAAAAAATCAGGGATTACGTTGGGATTATACTGAAATTTGACCAAAGGACCAGCACTCCTGAACAAATAATATTACATTAAAGTAATTAGAGTTCAGAATATGAAATTGTTCAAGTTTGCTATCTCAGCTGTTTCTTTAAACTGGAAAAAGGATTAATCCATATTGTAAAAATAGTGGTTTGGAGGACAGAAGTACAAAATACTGCCCAAGGCTGGAAAAACAATAACAAAATCCACAAAAGAAAAAGTGGAGCCTGAAGTCCCAGTTTGTGGAATCCTTGGGCACATCCGTTCGCTGGACTCAGGTGCACCCCTGTGATCAACAAGGTGTTCGTGGGTGCTTTGGGATGTACCCTAAATCCAGGGTATTTTGTCTGCACTTTGAGACAGAGTAGTTTAACTGAAGTTAAAAACATTACAGGCAACAGATGTATTTTTAATCAGAGAGTATTCTTCCCTGCTGCTATTGTCCTGGAGACAGGCGTTTGTTTTTATTCTTCTACATTTCCTCTAAAGCCTTCTGCACTGTAAACTTTCTTATTTAGTAAAGATGTCCAGTGCTCGGTTCTGAAGGCTTTCAAGCCTCATTTAAATCAATAAGGACTGCAAAGGCCAGGAATTCAGAAGGAGAGGACATATTGGAAGCGGTGGAGGATGTTCTGGCTGAGTGCTGGCTCCTCTTGCTGGTGAACGATGCTGGGGCAGCCAGCCAGCTGCTCTCCCCAGGAGGGACTCAGTCCCTGGATCTCAGTTTGGGAACGGCTGTCTTAAATAATTTTGTTCAAATATAGTGCCTTTTATGTTCTTTCCAATTCTCTGTGCCTCTCACAATTACCATTTCACATGGGAAGCATGTACCCTTTCTTGTTGTTCCTCTCCTTTTATTGAGATGGGTTGTCACTGGTTTACTCCCATTGTAATACACCCTCAAGCACATATATGTACACATGCATCCTATGGCAAAGTGAGGTAACAAGAAGCACATTTGACCTTAAGCTTCTAGAGTTTGCACAGCAAATGTGGAATAAGACTGTGCTGCATATAAATAAGCATAACTTGAGTCTGCAGATAACGTTTGGATCAACTCTTAGTGAAATGTATTTTACTTGTTTGGTGTGGTGTGGTATTTTCTTACAAGCATACTACAAAAGGCATTGGGTATGATCAGTATACCTGCTGAACAAAAGCATTTCTGACCAAGTGTATGTGGCAATTATGTCTTTCCTAAGTCATTTTCTAGCTGACTGATGGAACTTTTTCATATGCTGTTTATCAGAGTTGATTTGAAAATTGCAGCACTACACTAGAGGTTCTATACTCCAGCAAACAGATGGCAGAGAACCATCAGTTGTAATCCATGAGTAAACAAAGTTTGGTATCGAGTTTTGAAGATGCATTGTAATTGTGTCATAGGACTGCAAGAAAGCTACAAAATATTGTCAGTACAGTAAAGAGCGCATTCTATTTAATCTGACATGATAGCACTATTTCTTGCTGCGTTACTGAAACCTGCAACTTTGGTACGGTAGGAAAACTGTAACGTTTGATCAGCAGTTAGGAAATTGGGAGTAAATTGGTTGCATGTGTTTATTTTTTCCTTTGTGAAATACGTAGGGCCACCAAATGACAAACAGACTTGGTGAAGTTGTTTACCGAGGAAAAGCAACGCCCAAAGCTCAGGGCCATGGAGCTCTTTACAAGACAGAAAGAGAATACTACTGTTTTGGAAAGAGACTGAGTATTTCCCGCTAGGATAGAAAGGATTGTTGTCTTTTCTAAACATAGACAAACGGTGAAGAGATCACACACTATTTGTTTTTCCACGGGATGGTTTATTTGTATGTGTTTGGGGAGGATCTCCTCACTGTATCTGAAGGAATTGGAGAGGAGCAGCACAGACCTCAACACTTAGAGGTCAGGAAGGTGAAAACACGCTGACAACTTTGCCAGGAGGCTCAAACATTTTTGTGGTTTCATCTGTTTACCTTAGCAATGATAGAAGATTTAGACAATTACCCAACATCCTCAAACAGTGTGTTGTTCGAAAATAGTGCATCTCCTTTTCGGTATTGGCACTGGGAGCTTCGTATTTTGAACAGTTTTCATTCAAGTGTTGTTATAATCAGGTGTGATATAATTAGGAGTTAAAGAATGGTGCCTGAAGTGATCCAGTTAGAAGAGATTAGCTGGAGGTTGTGGAGAGACAAGGGAAAATGTTATGTTTTCATTAGAGCTCAGTCCAGGGCCGCACAACTTCAGTGGCTGCTGATTCATTGCAGCTTAGAAGCGCACACATTTTTGAAGATTTGCCGTAGATTTTCAAGGATATTGGGTAAACAACTTGCTCCTTTTGGGCTGCATGCTGGCGTTGGAGAGCTATAGCACCAATCCTTGGCTCTCACATACTCAATGGATATTTAATTATTTTTGTGCTTCAAAGGCAACCACACTTTCCAGTCTCTCGGTTTGGCAGTGTGAAGCAAAGGTGTTCATATTGCTTCTTTTCTCACTGCCAACTGTTTCACTTCACGGCACTTTTTAATTCTGTAACACCTTCCTTTTGTTCCCTTTCTATTTATTTTTATGTCTTCTCTTTGCTTTCATCCTTCTCTTTATTACTTCCTGAGAGTGTGGGGCTTTTTTTCCTCTGAGTTCTTTGTTTTCTAGGTTTCTCTTGCCAGTGCAGCATGGGGTAGTTAGTCTGCTGTTTCTAGAAGAGCCAGTACTTCTAATTGTCTCAGTCTTCTCTTGTTCGTCTACAGGAGACAAACAGAAGAGGGAAACAAATTAAAAAGTGAAGCATCTCTGTGGAGAGGGAAACATGAGGCTCACAATAGGCAATATACCTGTGTTATAATGAGCTGTGGCTAGAATACAGGCCAAAAGCAGCGCGGAGCACGATGTGCACAAGGACAACTTGCGTACACAGATTTCACAAAACAGCCATCCAGAAATCTTGCTGGAACAGGTTTTCTCCTAGATTTTTCAGCATTTCCAAATTTCCCTCGACTAGCAATAAGCCTTTCTCTGCTTCTGCCTCTAGTATTGATTGAGGCATGCATAAAGTACAAAAAAAACCCCATGCCTGCAGTGGCAGAGAGAGTAAAGGGCCCAAAATGCAATGGAAGCAGCTCTCCTGGGGAACAAGTTTGCTGCCTGCTCAATGTTGCTGCCCCCAGATATTGATGCAATATTCTGCAAATCGAATGTTCTGAGTGCAAGGGGGGATAGAGTAGCTCCTGTGTACATGATTATAACATTACTGTAACAACCCCTTGGAAAGCAAGGGAGAATATTGCCTAGCCTTGTGTGTGAGAAATTGAAATTACATCAAGTTAGGGGAATTAGTTTCTGTAGCACCAGTGAGTGTGATTTAGTGGATTTGCCATTCAAAAGACCTGGTGCTTAGGACCTTGCCGTGTGTGGGGGGTCCCTGTTTGACCCAAAGTGCTTTAGGTACCCTCCTGGGATGTATTTTGTGGCTCACTGCTTGTGATCTGTGCACTGAGGCTGCTCCGCAACTGCTTCAAAGTGCTCTCCTGATGCACACTAACATGCTAATTAGCCATACCTCAAATATTCCCATTTTAAATTCACCTCTTTCTCAGAAGTCACAAATTTTAATGCGTGTTAGAATGGACTAAATCATGGTCATAGGCTTCTAATACGGTAACTGCTGATCTGTTATTTTCTTTAATCAGCCACAGAAAAGAGGGAAGCAGTAACAAAATAATACTGTGATTGAAAACCGTGGGCTGAGTTTTCTGTTTTGCCTCTAAGGTAACACGGGATGGTCCTGGACTACTTGTTGAGCTGTAGTACAAGTTATAGCAGGAATATCTACGCTTACATTCTGCAGTAAACTATTGCCGATACTATGGATGCTGTGCAATGTATTGGCGATACATCATTCAATCGGCAGTTCCCACGCTGTTTTATCTCTGCTAATTTAGTCCCGGTGGTGAATTACCTCGCTTGTCTTAAACCTCCCAACCGAGCGCGGGGGCGCTTGGTCAGTGACTTGGCCGGTGATTCATGGATGTGGGGAACCGGCCCGTTAAGCCCCGTCCCCGCAGCTCGGCGGGGGGTGACCGAGGGTCCCCTCGTGGGGCGGCGGGGGCCGGGAGGCGGCAGCTCCGCGCCGGCCGCCCGCGGGGGGGCGGGAGTGGGCGGTGGCGACCGCTCCTCCGCCGGGTGTGCGATCACTAGTGGGAGCTGGAGAGGGCGAGAAGAGGGGAAAGAAAACCCCAAACCAACCCGAACCCAAGTGCAGAGGCTGCGAGCGGGCGGGAAAAGGGGGGTGTGTGTGCAGGCTGCAGACTGGGGTGCGAACGCGGCGGGAGCGGCGGCCCCGGGACCGGGCAGCCGGTAAGAACGCTGGTACCGGGTTTGGGAGCGGGGATGCGGGCACCTGCGCGGCCGGGGCTGCCCGGGGAGGAGGGGGATCCCCGGGTCTTGGTGGTCCCGACCGGCCTGCGAGCGCCCCGCACCGTGGACGTGTCCCCGGGCAGCCTCGGGTGGCCCAGGCTTCGTGGCCTCATTGGCGAGCGGAGCGCTCCGGAAACTCGCTGGAGCCTTCCAGCCCAGCCCTTGGGGCTCGGCTGAGCCCGGCTGGGGTGCTCGGCTGGCTCCCATCTGTCCCACGGGTGGCAGCGAGCATTTGCCTTAGGCTGTTTCTAACTAAGAAGCTGCGGCGGAGTGTGCTACTGTCCCCAGCTAGGAGGAAAGCGTCGGACTTTTTCTCCTTGGTCACACGCTGCACGTTGATACGATCTCGTTACTCGTGGCGGTTAATCTTCAGCTCTCCCAAAATGCGCCTTTAAACCAAAATGCTGATTTGTGGTGATATGTCTTGTTTTGTAACTGAAGGTGATGGAGGGCTGGATGAATCTTGGGGTAGTGGTAATCATTTGCACAGTGATCCAGGATTGTTAACTGATGAGCTTTGTCACTTGTGATGGGCTGAACTGAACTCTGATTTACCAGTCAGATCATAGCACTCGATTTTATTTTTCTTTTTGGTGACACTGTTCAGAAACATAGTGTTTGGCTACTTGATTTAAGGACCTGATGAATGTAAATTACAGAAAGCGTCACCGTTGAGCAGGCTCATGTGGAGAAAAACAGAGGTCTGTCTGGCGTCCTGGGTCTGAGAGTGCAAAAAGTGCTGCCTGGACAGGGTGGGGTGAAAAAATAAGGCAGGCGTGTAAAGATAATTCTCCAGAAGGCTCTCTCAGCATGCAATCATTTGCAGCTTGGATGCTTCCTAAGGGATAGCTGCTGTCTTTACAGCCTCAACTGATTTTTCCCTTCCATGAACTGCTATGATTGCCCCTTGACCCTGTGTAAACTTTTAGCAGCTGCAACGTGCTGTGGCAAGGAATTTCATAGTGTTAACTTTACACCCTGTCATACCACATCCTTTTGTTTTGAACCTTCATTTGATAGAATCTATGTCTTGCATAGAGATAGTGCAGAACTGGTCCCTATTCCTCTCTGTCCCATTTACGCTTTTATAAACTTCTAGTGTTTCCTCTGTTGTCTGCTTTTCAGGCTGAAATGCTCTCTTTTGCTTTATTAAAGTTTACCTCAAAAGAAGGGACAATGACTACAGCCATCATTATTTCCTAAGAAAGGATCATTTTGAATGACAGGAATGTTAAAGTTAGGATGTCAAAAGCTGCAGTCTCTGGGAGTAACTCATGGAGGTAGCATATATTAATTTGACAGAGTGGCTACCATGTGGTTACCTACAGAGGACAAAATATCTCTGACAATTGGCAAGAAACTTATGGCAGCACTTACTCCTGCTTTCTTTTCCTGACACCTCTGCATGTGCAAGGAGTGGATTCCTCTCAGAGGTCTGTAAAAGCAAACAAAAAACCAGAGCAGCATTTTACTATTTGGGTGATATGATGAATTCGTAAGTAGGTTCTCCGGTTGATGTGTTGAAATTGTGCAATGTTATGAAACAGTTTTGCAGTTATTTCAAAATAAGGAATTCACCACAGTAAATACAACCTAAGGGCCTTGGACTGTCTTCCCACAACCTACTACCCTGCTTGGCTTCAGCTGAGCTGCTCTTGATTGACACTTGTGCAATCAAGAGAAAAACAAACCCCAGGCCTTTGGGGCAGCTGTATCTGTTCCCATCTACATTGGTGTGTGTGTGCATCCCTGACCTAGCAGTTCTTCTTGTGGGTGAGGATACTAAATGTCTTAAGTTGGCACTTAAGCCCATGCTTGATTTTAAGGATATGAGCAGGTCCATTTTAATTGGTGCACTTGTGTAATTAAAGTGATGCATGTGCTGGGGTTTTTGCTGCAGTGAGGCCAGAGCACTCATGGCTTTGCAGAATCAAGCCCTCAGGTCTTGAAACTCTCTTGTAAGGAGCTTTGCTTGGTAATGATGTAAACTGACATATTCACAAAGGCTGTTCCCAGCGTCTCGTCTTTCTTGCCTTTTTATGTCATTCTTGTCTGTGTATTGTTTCCTAGAAAATAAGAGCTTCAATACATAAGACATTATATCTGTTGCCAGGTGCAAGGAAACAATGAGAGGAAGTCTGATGCTCAGGTGGGAAATTGTGTGTTGCTACTCCCAAGAAATAAGATTAACTTTTTCTTTCTCTTTTTTTTTTTCTTTCAGATGAATGTTTATAAGCTGTTCTGTTTCTTAACTACTGCTTGCTTGTCATTGACTACAAAGCACTTACCTAGACTGTAAATCCTGTGGGGAAGGGACTGCTTTGATTTGTCTTATGAATGCAATGCCTGATCAGCGTGTTGCGGGGAGAGAGGGGTGTCTCTTGATCCAGTCTAAACGCTACTGCTAACGACAGCCATTGCCCAGAGCTTACAGCCTGGGATAAGCTAGAAAAGCCTCTAAAAGCTTGCCACAGGTATTTTCTACTGACCTTAGGGAAGCTGCAAGGATAGAAAAGCGGTTATCTTGGTTGTCATTACTCTTGGTGAGGATTTGGTGATGATTTATAGATGTATCAGTATTTGACTTGTATATGCTAAAATGGTAGAACATTGTGCTGTGAATACTGCAAGGAAATACTGGAGGAAACTCATTAGAAGATGCTGCAGTTTGGTCTGAACTTTTCGTGTGCCAAGCTGGTTTCTGTATTAGTGCATGTTTCAGTCTGGGCTTGCTTCTGATAAGCACTTTCCTCTTGCTGTTTTGTATCTGGTTGAGGTAGCAAAAATGCAACAGGAGTTCGTGATAATGTTTTAAAAGTCTACAAATTGTAACATTCTGATGATATCTGTGGGTGGTATCATGCTTTACATCAACAACCTTGTTCCTTTGAGTGCGGGAAAGGAGGAAAGATTTATCTGTTACAGCTTCTGTAAGGGCTGGGCTTTTTTTTTCAGTAGGGAAATGGTTTTGAGGTAACTAATATACTTTACAAAGTAGTGTTGATTACATTATGCCAGGTTTTTCATGCATTACATTACTAAGTTTACCTTTCTTTGCTCCAAGTGCCAACACCTCATCAAGCTGTAAAGAAATTCCTAGGTGATCAATTATTCTTTATGATATCTCATAGGCCTCCCAGCCTATGTCAAATTTGGTTATAATTGGCCAATAGGCTCAAAACTTATTAGAGAGGGTCTGGCAGGCGTGTTTATCTGCAGATAAGCAAGTCTAAACATTTCCTCGGGAAATCAGGCTGACAGAGTTATTTTCTATTTGAGTCTGGATGTGAAGCGAGTCCTCATGTGATGGTGCAACAGCGTTTGGGTGGAAGTTGTGATTACCATTTTGAGCCCCATATAATTGGTACATGGAATAACCTGTGGTGGACTGCAGATACAGGTCCACAGAGTTTCCGGAGAATGGGTTGTATATAAGAAATATTTATAAAGCAGCCACTTAAAAGACAAGTTTTTAAAAGGTTAAGCTATTCAAGGCTTATTCCCTGAAGCTACAAACGTACTTGCTCATGCATAACTTCACTGAGGAACACTTATGTGAATAAAATTACGCACTTGCAGGTTTGTAGAATCAAGACTGTAATTAGCTTTAGGTTAATTCTCCTCCTTCCTAAATTGAAAATACAAAGATCAATTAAGGATCAAACGAGACTTTAGTTTGTAGAAATAGTTCTTCTGATAAATATTTCAGTTTCAGTATAACCTGATGTTTTGTCCCATTTGCTTTCCTTTGTCCTTACTAGTTTTGGCCAAGGAGAAAGAGTTGTATTTAAAACAGACTCTGAAGAAGTGAAATGTTGAAGAATGTATTTTAGACACATGTTTATTTTGTAGAAAAAAAAAACCAAAAACACACCATAAAAACATGGGTGAAACAGTAGATTTATTTGCCTTGGACTGATAATATGTGTTTGAGCGGGGTTTGGCTGGTTTGTTTTTGTCTTTTAAGTACACAAATACAGTTTTATTTGTAAGCAGATAGTTAACTACAGTATTCTTTATGTGCCTGCCAATTTCTCTTTTCCCTAGACGTAGTGACAATGAAATGACATACACAAGGGTGCATATAGAATACAGTGCAGAGACTATAGGTATATTATTCTATATAGGTATGCTATTACTATATAGGTATACTGGCTTAATCAGATTTGTTGCAGAGCCTGTTGATTGTAGGCTCTTGTACGTATGTGAGAAGATTTGGACACGGCAAACAAATTCTTGCTTCTGTGCCAGATGTGTTGCAGAGTCAGGACAGTGTAATGAAGATAAGGTTAATTAGCTGTTTGCTTTTGCTACTGAAGTTGGATGAACAGTTTGCTGGTTCTTTTTTTTCCCTAACAGGGAATTTCTCTTCAGGCATAACTCTCCTGTACAGTTTGTTAAAATGAATATAGCGAGACTTTTATAGCCTGCAGAAATACAATTAAGTGTATGCAAGCATCATAGACCTCTTTTATTCATAGGCAAGTCTTGTAGGGTCTTGTCCTACTTGAGAATTGAAGCGGAGAAACCTTTTTAGCTGAGCAGGGTCCTGAGACTTCAAGGAGATGCCACAGGATCGGACCCTAAACCCTCCACATTGTGGTTTCTGTCCAGTAGGGTGCAGATACAACTACCCCTTGTAATATGTTTTGAAGCCCTGGGTTGAGAACGAGTCCAAGCTGCTGTCAATGGACAGAATGAGACTTTAGTTACGCACAGGCTGCTTTGCGCTTTCATCTTTAAAAATATTAGAAGTTTATTGTTGTCTTCCTTTATTTGCAAGTGTTCCTAGGCACCTTGCAGCTATTATGAACATGAAACTTTGAATCTGCGTTGTGTTTAGGGTTTAAAATCCTTGTATAATTACTGTTTGGGTGATCGTAAGAGATGCTTTGACTTAAGATTGCCGGTGTGATTTCTGTGTTCAAACCACAGTCCTCTAGCTCAGTGCTTTCATGGGACACCCATCACTGGCACGTTCAGTGAGCTTCTTATGACGGTTAACATGCTTCCCACAGAAATTAATCTCCTTTTTCAGGTTTGCCTTGGCACACGTATAATAGCTTTACTATAGCTAAAGAGCAAACCAGTTTTCCTCTATAATTTTGTCATTAATTGGAAATGGATGGGAAATTTCGGGGGTTTATATAGAGGCTAACTATATTTACATAGACCGCGTAAATTATGCTTGCCAGCGGTACATGAACAGCAATGGTATCACATAGATGCATGTTTGTATTTTATGGAAAGAACAGGTTTGTTTTTTACTGATGGTCATTGTAGCATATTTCTACAGCTGAAGAGGAGGGTGATTGCAGTTTTAACTTGAAGCTAATTATTTTTTCTCTGATACCTGCATATCACAACAGTTTAGGCTTCTCTGTTTCCCTTGTGCTTTGTCCACAAGCAAATCAGAATCACAAAAACCCATCAAAATAATTGTTTACAATGGGGACCACGCAGCATTGTTGGGCTGGTCAGTGTAATAGGGACGCTGCTGATCGAGGGCCTGCAGAATCATTCGTTTACTCCAATTAAAAAGGAAAGAAACTAAAGATAACCTTTATAACTTTTTAACTCAGAAAACCATTGACAGGGAGTAACCAAGCTTTTCTGTAACTCAATTATGGTGTCCTTGAGGACTGTTTCATTCTGGCTGAAATTTGCTTTGCTGACAAGAACTGAGATGTGATCTGAGCGACACACATGCTGTGTTTTGAACTTGTGGAATTTTCTCATGACTTACTGTTTTTAGGGTTTTGTGGAAGTTATAATAGTTTTTAATCCCCTCGGTTGTAAACTCTACTCTTATTTTCTGAGGCTTGGATCCTGAGTTGTCTGTGTGGGGCTGCTTCGTACCATTGGACTGATTTAGAGCTTAATTTTTGCATAAATGTTTTGCTAGCTTTCTGCAAAAGAGTAGATTTCATACTTTGGGCAGAACTAAGTTTTTCAGACTAATCTTGTCAGTTTAGGCAATGTGACTTGGAACGCTGTTAAGAAATAAGAGCCTGTCAAAAGGGTTTTATCTATTTCTGTACTGCCCTTCTGCTCTCAAATGCCGCACGTCTAATTGAAATTATTAATCTCAATGTCATTTCTTAGTAGCGTGTCAGCTGTTTCTATAACATTCTTGGCATTTCTTTTCTCTTCCTGCAAACTTAATAAAAAACCAAAATTGTGTGACTCTGCTTCTGTAAATTGATATATTTTTTACAGGTTTAATCATTGATGCTGAATTTTTTTTAGAAGTTGGTGGGGCCTTTGCATACACTTGGGAGTTGTCTTGTGTATGGAAATGCCTTTTGAAATGTTTATTATGTTAGTCCTACTGGATTGGACTCAAGTTGAAAAGTAATCTGTAAATAGTCTGATCGACCAAAAGCAGTACTATTAAGGATAAATTAACTATTTGAAGGCTGAGCTAAGCTTTTAAAAACGCTTTGCCATAAAATTAAGGGCCTAAATGGGCAGTTGCTTTGGGAATTGCTGGAGCATTTGAGGAGCTGTTTTGCCTGAGCTCTCATTGTCCTTCCTGCAGTACAGCAGGTGGTGGGAATGTGCCTGGTCTGCACCAGTGCAAAGGAACCTTGTTTTGTCTCTTCCCCAGCTGTGATGAGACGGAACCTCCACCACTGTCCTCAAGAAAAGTAGAACAATCCACCCTCCCATGAAGCTTGGCTTGGCTAGCACAGAAATGAACAACTGAAGATGCTATCTTTCTTAGAAATTAACTCTAGAATAAGCAATACTCTCAAATGGTACTTGACAGATGTCAAAGGCTAGATATGTTTGGTTTTCTTTTATTTTTTTTTAAATTAAAAATAGTGGGAGGATACCCATGGGGTAAGGTAGAGAAGATCCAAAGTAAGTGATGCCAACAGAGGTCCTGCAACGTTTCTGCATTTGGTTTTAGCTTTGTGAATAGGCTAAGCGACAAGAATGGTATAACATCCAGAACTTAACATGCTACAAATGAGTACACTGGTGCAAGGTGCTCAGATGCCTGCTGGAGTGAACAAATCGCTTCAGTACACTGAAACAAACCCTGCGAGCTGTCTGAAGGTACAATAAGGAGAATGCTGTCACCCAACCCTACCCTGGGGAGAGAAAGCACAGGGAAGTTTGCAGAGGAAGGTCAGGACTTTACCGCCTCTGCATCTCACATTGACTGAGGACCGAAGGGACAGACAGGTTACTTCAAGGAGCAGCTGTCTGTGTGTTCCATTAATGGTTAGGGATCATAGTGAACATTGAAAAGGATTATAATAAAATCCTTGAAGGATACACACAGCAATTCCCACTTTCATTCCAGGCTCTGGTGTTGACCCTTTTAGTTAGTCTGCGCTTTAAAGTGTAGGTGTTGCAACTATAATGTGGGAAACGTGTTGAATAGCATGGATTTACTTTATCTGTCTGGGTTATCTTGCCTCTTAAACCGGTATAGACTGAATTAGTAGCGTCATGCTTAAATTGGAATATTGGTCCAGTTGCGGGGGGAAATGAAATCTGTGTTCTAAATGGCATTACTGTCTTAGGGAGCAGTTGCAAACCCAGATTGTCCCACTTGGCTGATCATCACTGGTTTGGTGATTTATTGGCTTGATTACAAAGCATGCATGTGCATATCTGCTGCTTGTTAAATTCCCTGAGCAAACTCAGCACCTTTAAAAAGAAAATAATCACCTTTCTTATTCAGCTTGTGTACTGCAAGTTTTAATTCAGATTTGTAAGGCCTTTGAACTATCCCAGGTGATGATCTGTTGTTTCGGAGAAAACGTATGCTAAATTACAGGTGATTTTTCTCTTTCTAACAGATGTTGTTCCAGTTACCTGTTCTTTCTAGATATGAGAATGGACTAAGCAGTGTTTTTACTTTCTGTGGGGACTGGAAGTTATCACAGAATAGCTGCTAGGAACTTTAAACTACATCTTAAACTGCTTGCTGTCTGTAAACCTGATCATCAAATACAGAGAGATGATGGGGAATGAATACCAAATTAATGTTAAGAGTTGTGAGAAACTTTGTGCACAGAACAACCTGTTCTGAATCTTGCTGTCCCTTCAGTATTTTCCCCTAAAGTATTTAAGGTGAGTTGTAAGAGTGGAGGCCACGTTCTTGAAAAGACTTGTATCCGAGAGAAGGTAATTAGGGTACGGCATGGACAGATCTACGTGCTCATCTTTACTGAATGAGGATAGAAACCGTGTGATGGTGGCAGAACTGTGCGGTTTGGGGGTTGGGGAAACATCCCTGGGCCGCAGCACAAGGGATGCATGTGTGAAGTCATTAATCTTGGGGATTTGCTGCCCTTTTTGATTTTCCTTCAGCCCACACACAGCTCTTGGCTGTGGGCATGGTGTTTTCACGCAGGCGGCTCATTGCATGGGAAGGCAAGGACGATGTCGCAAACTTTCCGTGTGCACTGGTGTAGTCGACCCTTTCACACATATTCTTAAATTCTACGAAGTGATTTCAAAGGAACTGAGTACGTGACTGTAAACTTGGGATGTCTTTGCCCCTCCTTTCATTTTTGTCTTGTCCTCAGACATGGATAAAATACGGCTCTGGCTACAGAAACGCTGCCAAATGTTTGTTGAACTGCAAAACAAGGATCAGTTTATGCCCTTAAGAACCTTTCACATTTTGTTAATCTAGGCAGTTAAAACTAGTGCTAACATCCTCTAAAAGGCTGTTCCTTCCCTAGTTATCTGACTCCCGTAATCAGGAAAATACACCAGGGCTGACAGCTTAATGTGAAATGTTTTTATTGCTATTAATGTGTGTAATCCGGGAGATGAAAGCCTAGTTTTGTTTTGCTAAGAGCAGTTGTGTACTACAATATTGGCTGTTGCATGCATTTTTGAAACAGAGGTGTCCCCATTTAAATACAATAATTTCTTTGTAATGTTTCTTCCATAAATCCCTTAAAGGGAAAATGTATTTTAAAAGCTGTTTTTTTAAAATGTTTAAATATCTGGGTTAAATATTTTACTGTGGTTTCTTACATTAGCACTGTAAGAGTCTAATTATAGTATCTAATTTGAAAGAAATAATAAAACCCAAATACGTCTTGCAAAATACCTTTTAAAATTATTTCATTTGAGTATAATCAGAGTATTTTGTCAAAGGTGTTGAAAATGATAAATACTTAATCCACTTGTGAAAAGTAAAATAAATGGGCTATTTAATGAGTGAAATAATGAATTGATGGAGGCCGTTCTGCTATTTGTGTAACAAATGGAAAAGTTGTTTCCATGTAAGTCACTTTACATCCCCTTCTTGCTGTACTATTTCAGTTCTCTTCCAGCTGTTGATCTCTCCAGCCTACCCCCCATTCCCTCTCTCTGCATTATTCCTTCATGAACAAAAGCACCCAACTGCTGTGCTTGTTGTCAAATGAGCCACAGTCACAATTTTCAGCTGCTTTTATTGTTCAGAGGATATTCCTTTGTGTAGTATGAAAACTTTTGTTGAGTATCGGCTTACCAGCAATAATCATGGCATTTAAGGATAATACTCTCCAATCAGATGACAAGTGGTTGTTTGTAGCAGCTGTTTTACATGTTCATTAATCAAGGAAGGTTCTTGATGCAGTAAATAAATTTAATTGTTTCTTAAATATACCACATATATATAATACAATCCTGTTCATCACTGAACACATGACAGATATACTGTCATGAGCAGAGGTATCAGTGCTCAGAAGATGCCTGAAAGGATCCCAAAAGGAATCTCAGTTCAAATTACTAGCTGATGTTTGTTGCAGTCTGTGCATCCTCTCTTGATGTATTTATGATGCTCCTCATGAAGCTGAGGGATCCAGTTTGAACTGAGAATTCATAGTCAGAGGGTGTGAGTGGCAAGTCAGTAAATGCATCATTTGGACATAGTAGACTTGCGACGACCATGTGAGCTCATCTGGTCTTTAGATAAGTCTGGGGAATCATGCTGCATGTGGAATTCAAGTAGAGCATCTCTGTCCTTCCACACTTGTCAGTTGATGTAGAAAATCCAAAATGGGATTATATTTCTATAACCACCGAAAGGTAACTGATGCACAGTTCCAGTAGGTTCTTCGCTCATGGCAATAAAACAAGGGCCACCACTGAACTTTACTTGGTAGATGTCATCAGGAGACTGTTAATACATAAAGCGTCTCTTTGAAATAGTATACACGCATCAGATTTCACAAAAAAACTTCAATCAGAATTGCCATGACCCTATATGTAAAAGCAATAGTAGTGAACAAACAAAATTGATACTTCTCAGCCAATTTCGTGTCTGTCACCAGCTTGAGAAAGGTTTATCTGTGTAATTCAGTTGAAACTATCTGCAGAAAGTAAAGCTCTTACTGTCTTATGAGGGACTGCTGACTAAAACCTCATTAACAGGCTGATAAACACGGAGCAGAAGATGTGATTGTGGAACTCATGATGCAGTCCTGCATTTGGGATCAAAGAACGTTGGTTTTCTTTCCTCTACGTTGAATTTCATGGTATTTCTGTCTTTGGGGTGTTCTCTCCTGTTACATTTAGTTTATATGGGCTGTATGGTTCAAGGCTTACCAGACAGAAGAACAGAAGAGGTGGTAGATGACAAAGATGAGGATTGCAAACCTTATGTTTTCAGGAAATCAGGCTATGATATGGAATGTGTGTACATAGTTCGCTTAAGAGAAAGTCTAGAGAGCAATTTACCAAATGGCTTTTAACGTCACCTATCAGAGGTTTCTGTGTAAACATGGGAATGTGTCTCATCAGAATTTCATTCTGATTTTTAGGGTCCTTACAGCTGATCTTGTGGGGTGCTGCCAACTTACTGTCGCTCAAAGAAGGTGGACCTGAGGGTGAGGGGAACTGGGAGAGACTGACAAATTGTGACTTTTCACACTGAAAATTTAACAGAGCTAGCACTTTAGTTGATATTCTGCTAGACTTTGTTATTCACATATAAGGTCTAGTCCTTAAACCTGACCCTGCAGCAATGTGTTAGAAGGTTGCCCTTCTCTTCAGCAGCAGGATGAAATGGTATTTGACATGAGGGAGTTGCAGACGTTATGCTCATGAGTTACACGGAAAGAATGGCAGTAGATGATACGAAAGGTCTGAAATGAAAGCAACAGATGATTTTGTTCAGTTCAAAATGACCCTGCCAAAAGAGGCAAATGACATCACAGACTGGAAGGTCATTGTTTCTTAGCAGACTTATAAAATACGTTTTAATCCAAAAAATACACTGAGAAACTCAAATGATCATGAATAAACTCTCTTTAAACTCATGGGAAACCAGCATCCCTAGATACTCACAAATCTTCAAAACTGCTGATGGGAAGGAGGTCTAACTTCATCTTAATAGATATAACCAAATTCCTCACTCTGCTACTGTCAGGTATACACATATGGTGTATTTTCAGTGTTCTCTTCCACTTGACCGAAAAGCCTGAAAATGCAGAAATTACACAAGCTCACTTAAGCTATTTTTACAGACCTTGAGAGGGTGCAGTGTAATCTGCCTTGTTTACTTTTCCTTAATCAGCTTTTCCTAGTTACAGTTCCATTATCAGCTGTGGAAATGAATCACCATAGAAGCAGCAATGTAAAAAGTTTGGTGTCTGTTTGTTTGATTGGATTTTCTTTGTTTGTTTCATTTTCTTAGGACGTGTAAGTTACTGTAGCTCTGGGTAAAGTACTCTGTAGTTTCCCATTTTAAAACACACCAAAACTTAAAGTCTGGATAATTCTAGAGACTGTTCATGTTTTACGACCCAGAAATTCTTGGAGTGCATCGTCTTGTCTTCTAACACTTCCCTGCAGGTGCAGAGGAGCCTTCATTTTATTATTCCACAGATGACCCCTTTTGTTTTGAGAAAATGAATTCTCTCCTGCTTTTTCCTGCTATGTCCTGCGTCCACTTCTGAGATAGAAGTGCAGACATCTGAACTCACTTGCTCTTAGTACTGGGTTAAGGGAAACTCTCCATCCTCCGTCTTTCCTCACCCGCACTGAGAATTCAGGGAGCAATTGTGGGGAAAAAGCTTGTGTTTTTAAAGAACATTGATCACCTTTAGGTCCTTTTTCTGTTCCTGATAGCATTTACTGAGTTTGCATGCCCAAAATATTTTTGTGAAGTGCTTTTTATTGCTTTGATTTATTAATATAATCCTGTGTTCAATCTGGAAAGTAGCCACCCTTATAAGTCCACTTCTTCAGCCCTTAAGCAGCATTTTGTTGTTACTCTCTGGAGTGTTTCTGTAGCATCAGGTGCCAGGCTGGTGCTGCTCAGTTGTTGTCAGATTTTCTGATTCTGCTCCAGTATTTAACAGTGTCAGATATGTACACACAGAGTCCATCTAGGAGGACATTTACCTTCATGGAATTCAGTTTGGCTTTGTTGAAGGCTACTGACTCTTCTTTCCTAGCAGTTTGTGGATTGCAATTAGTAAAAGCACAATTTCCACTCATCAATTTTCAAATAATTTTCATTTTCACTGGTCAAACTGCAGTCTTGTAGCTTGTTAGCTGTGAAAATAACGTTTACTTTGGACCTTAATCCTATTAATTTTTCTGCATGACTTTAAGTACAATATTGACTGAATTCCTGTTCTTTCTTCCTTTGGAGATGGTTCAGGATGAGTGTTTAAAAACAGTCTGAAAAGCAAGGAAATAAGTTGGATGTGTAAACCAGAGCGATTCCATTAGCAATTGTCTTTGTTTTTAATTTTGATAAATTGTTGGATGAATGCAGCGGTAAAAAAATTTACCTTGACTGCAGTAACCTATTCAAATACCTATTTTTATTGCAGTGTGTTCATATACCTACCCACTATGTATTTCCATGTTGCAGTTGCGACTGGTTGCTTTAAGTGAATGCAGCTGCATGTGTGCAAGAGCTCATCTGCTGCCCTAATAATTCCCTTTTTCTCCAGTTCTTTTGCCTCTGATTTTTTCACAGCTTTAAAAAATGATGGATCATCTAATGGGCTGGCTGTTACAAGAGGTTTATTGTGGATGTGAAAGTGTGTCTGATACAACTTGAGCATATCCAGAGCAAATCATATTTCAAACATTGGCTTTGCTCTCTTTCAGTGGACTCCAACTGTTCTGCTGGACACTGTTTTTTAGCATTGTGCTGGACTACAAGGTACAAGTGTTGAGACTACAGATGCTTTTATCTAGTATAACTTTTCAAAGGGTTTCACTGTTGGCATTTTACATTGCTCAACTTACTATCTTTTTTTTTTTTTTACTTTATATATATTATATTTGGAAATCAATAGCTAGAGGATCATAGTTAACAGCTGGTTAGACTCTACATTTCTTTCAAGATCTTGTGCAAAACTTCAAAGTTTACGTGGACTTATAGGAAAAATGATGCTTGAGTATCAAAAGGAGAAATGAGCAGAGTCCTTGATAAATGTTGGTGCTGGTTTGAGCGCTTCCGTGTTGCCCTGAACGCAGCTCACTTAGTTCTTTAGAATACGAACTGATATTTATGTTACCTTGCTCTGTGATCCTTTCTAAAATATTTTTGTCTGTTAAGAAAATCAGCTGTGGAAAAGTTGAAAATTAGGTTTTAAATATGCATGAAGTGGAGGTGTATCTTGATTTTTTTTGATATTTTTCAGAGTTCATTTATGAACTGCCTTTAATCTCCTTGAAGGAAACTAAGCTGTTTATATTATGTCATTGGGCTCTCATTAGTTGCCTGCTTGTTTTTTAATAGGATCATAATTTCGTTTGGCAAGCCAAAAACCTTGTCTTACCACCCCTTTACCTCAGTCTCTGTTTGCAAAGTCCAAGAAAGTCTTTGTCTGAATGTTATGTTTCAAAGCAAAACAAGAAACCCCTAGACAAAATAATTCAACTCCCACTCACTAGGCTGGTAGGAAAGGCTTAGCGCTGTGTGTGTGATATTCCTGGGGAGTCCTTGGCTTGCTCAGTGCTGTAACCCCCCCGAACACCAACACCAGGTGAACGCAGCCACAAGCTGCTCCAACCTCCAGGGTGGCTTGAGAACACTAATGAAGACTATTTGGATAAAATCAAAACAAAGTCTTCTTGATTAAGGGCTACAGAAGAGAGAAACTTTAAAAATCATTATTATGATTTATGAGCTACTAGTTAACATGGTACATCCATGAGTTTGGGAATTAGTGCTCTTCTGAAGTTTAAAGAAATAAAGTGAGTTTGTAATTCACTTGAAGGCGTGTTACTGACTAGAATAGCTAATCTAGGAGTTTAGACTCTCACACCTTAACTGCCAGTGAAGTCCTTGTTTATTACCTTTCTTACTCACTAGATTTTCGAATGGCCTGTTCTGACTGTGTCTGAGTCTGTCCCCTATATTTCCCCCTTTCCCCCCTCCTATTTCCCTCCCTTTCCCTTTCTGTGTCATTGTATTGGTAACTGGGGTTCATCTCACTTAACTCTCTAGCATTTCTCCGTAGTCAATGCTGGGAAATGGACGCTCCTGAAGACACATCAGTTTTTCCTGTCCTAACATTAAGACATTGTAAGACAGAGCAGTGAATATTTGTAAATCCAGGGTCCTTTTTTACGTTTAGCAAAACGTAATTTTTAAATGAAATACCTGTTCAACCTCTGTAAGGCTGCCACTCCTTTTTTATTTATTTTTATTATTATTATTTAGGAATAATTTAAGATACAGAGGTTACATGGTGCCTTCTACTAGAGCTTAGGGCCTCCAACATCAAAATAAGCTTTTGAGATTAATTTCTTCCTCTCTTGAGGAATCCTGATGAGAAGCTGACTAGAATTCGAATCTCCTAGAGGAGTTCCCTGTGCTTCTGTTTCAGTCTTTCCTGGCCAAGGGCCAGCGAGACTTCCTGGGTCACTTTCCAGTTCTCTTGCCTTTGCATCTATTATACAGTTCCTTTTGTACAAGTACTGAGTTGCCTCTTCTAAAGGCTGAATGTCTGCTCTCTGTTCTCCTGTGCGGACAATGTTTCTGATGCTGAGCTGTGGAGCCATGAGGACCTTCGCTTTCACTTCCAACCTGAACATCATCACAGCTGGTTCATACACAATGCTTGATGTTGCCCTTAGCATTTACGCTGCTTTTTCCTCTCTGCAATTTGGGCGTTCCTGCCCCTCACTTGATAAGCCATCAAATACCCTCTTAGCCTTTGTTTTGCTCAGGTGTGTTAGCCAGGGTGGGCAGAGCTAATGGCACTCTTCACATGTGTTTTCGTTATTTGCTTCTTGGGAGATGTAGCTGCATCAAGACACTGAAATGGGAAGGTTTGTAGCGACATTTTGCTGCGGGAAAGCCCTGTTGGGCAGCTCAGTCCTATGCAGCCACTTGTCCACTGCCCCCTAGCAGAATGGGGGGGGAAAGGAAGGGAAAAAGTGAGAAAACATGGGTTGAGGTAAAGACAGTTTAGCTGGTAAAACAAAAGCTGCACAGGCAAACAAATCAAAGCAAGGAATTCTTTTACTATTTCCCATTGACAGGTGTTCAGCCATCCCCGGGAAAGAAGGGCTCCACCACACCTAGCAGGTATTTGGGAAGACAAACACCATAACTGTGAGTGTCCCCCACTTCTTTCTTCTACCCTCAGCTTTGGTTGCTGAGCATGATGACATATGGCCAGGAACATCCCTTGGGTCAGCTGTCCTGGTTGTGTCCCCTCCCAATCCCTTGTGCATCCTCAGCCAGCTCGCTGTGAGGAGCAGAAAAGAGCTTCAAGAGCTGCTCAGCAATAGCTAAAACATCTCTGTGTTATCAGCAGTGTTTTCATCGCACATTCAAAACACAGCCCCGTGCTAGCTATAACGAAGGAATTAACTCTATCTCAACCAAAACCAGTATGCAATTTCTTTATCAGCAGGGCAGGGAATGTGAGCTGGGCAGCTGGCGGGCTAGCAGGGACAAGGGCAAGGAAATGCGAAATGAAGGTCTGATCTATTTTCAGTGGCTTCATTCCAGAGCCAAATCAGAAGATTTCTGGTGTGCTGTTTGTGCTTTTTTGCCTTTCCTCCCCCACCATCCCCAAGGTTTATTGGTCTGCCTGCATATGTGTCCACGTTATTGAAATTCCAGTGGTCGCAGCACGGGAATAATGTTACGTGGTGCGGCAGTGACCCCTGACCATGGCGGGTGGCTGGAGTGTGGATTCCTAGCAGAACATACCTTTTTTTTTTACAGTACCTGCATTTCTTCCCCTGGTCAGTCTGATTCAGTATTCTTCTCCCATCATAATTGGGACCATGTCTTGGGGTTGGGAACGTCTTTCCCTGTGTGGAGATAAGGGGAGCTCCTAGGTTAGATGTTACTGAGAATAAATCACTGGTGTTGACTCTAAATAATGTAAAAATTCTCCTGTTAATTTATTGGAAGTTGCTTGCAGCTAGACATTTGTTTTCTCACGAATTGCAGACTTCCAGATACCTGACTTGTCACACTATACATTTGCTTCCCATTGCAACCCTCAGCCATAGGGTCTAGCTTGCAAAGTGCATGGGCCCAGGTCTCCACTGTATCCGATTTCTGAGCATAACTAAAGTGACTGTAGGTAAAAAATAGACTAATTACAATGGAACTACATGATATATAAACTCTGACTCCTTCCTGGTGCTCCTACCAAAAAGAAGTGTTTAGATGTTACAGACTACTGTTATAACATTGAACCTTTTGGGCAATGATTGTGGGGGATTCTTTTATGCTCTTCTTTGCCAACATTTTCCTCCTATGTTGCTGAAGCAGAGGGGATGCTTATATAGGCTTATTCCACTTGGAGAGCAGGTGGGAGAGACACAGGAGGAGAGGGGAGCATTGACTGGTGAAGAAAAGTTGATGGGATTAGTATTGTGGGTTTAATAGTAGCATGGTGCTTTCAACTAGTAATTCTGGTACTGTACACATTCAGTCAGGAAAACTGAGATGCCCATCACAGAGAAGGGGTAGCCAGACAGGGCAGAAAAGATGGTTTTAGTGGGAGTTTGAAATATACTTTATTCCCCCCCCCGCTCCCAATTTAAGTGTGTGCTTTCCCCAGCCTACAACTCCTTAGATTGTTTTTCACTATCCTTTTATCACATTAATTAAGATTCTGATATTTTCATTGTGAAGCATCTTCCACCCTGCTTTCCTGGTGAAGTGTAGCATAAATTAATGGCAATAACAGTGTCTGAATCCAGCCTTGATTCACCATACCTGCTGTTACCTGAGTAACTGCATTACTTGTAACTTACATGATACTTTCCTGAAAGCAGTATACTTGAAAGCAAAGCATGTAGTATAATGTGTCATTATTCCAGAGCTCTGAAAATATGTCCTCTTATAATACTCCTTAGTAGTACAGTTTATGCGATGTGGAAACTATTGTAACACGTGTGCCGAAGCAGTGAGCCCTTTGTTAGATCCAATTAGAATTTTCTCCCTTGATAGAGTGTGAGGTTCTAAAGCGGTGTTATGCTTGGCCGCAGACAAAATTAATCCAGTCAGTTGGGACTCTCAACATCAACCTTCTGCGATCTCAAGGTATAGAAGCACTGATATGTGTGTTTACACTCAGCAAATCCGGCGTTCAGTGCATATGGCAATAGCCAAGCCACTTGTCTGGCGTAGTGTGCGACGTGTCAGCACGTTTCAAAATTATTACGTGCATACGAGCTACTGTACAATAACACTCTGCCCCACAAAGTAGCGTAGCTCCTCTCCTGGTGGTGAAGAGGGTTTCCCGTTTGTCTTTCTTTTTATGCTTTGAGAGTGTGATGACCATGATCTATCCTGCATTAATGAAGAAACTGAATAGAACTTAAGAAAACCTTACGTATTTTCTGAGTTTGTTTGTTTGGTTGTTTTTTTTTTTCACCATAAATTGTTAATTAAAAAACCCCGAATTTTGTTGATTGCCAACATTTTTGTCCATTTTGTTAACTGTTTATTATGGAGCTTAGTGTTAGAAAGGATTGTTTGAGAAACTTAGCTTTAGGCTGTGTGTTAAGCCTATTGATATCAGATGAAGCAAAATACTTTCAGATGTCACCGATTATTTGTTCTCCCATGTAGTTCTTATACTAAAATCTGGGAATGGAGAGTTTGTTGCTGTTGATCCTTTGCTACAGCTTTGTGTTTATCCTGCAGGTCGGCTTGTGCTCTTATGGCATAAAAGAGCCATGCGCAAGGTAGAAATGACCCTCTGAAGAGCAGTTCAGTGGAAAACTTTGGAGAGGTGGTGGGTCATTGCTCAATGGTGGGTCATGGAGCCTGGGAGATACACTGAATAAAAGGTTAGGAGTGTTTGCTGTGTCTCAGTCCTGTTCAGTGTCATCTGTGCATCAGATGGGCTTGGCTGGGAGGCAGGGCTCCTGGCACGTTGTCCCTTTCCAGTTCACACCAGTATGGAATTTGTTTACCACTGACCAGTCCTCACATGAAAGCCAAAGTTTTTCAAAGACAGCAAAAAGCTGTCTCCTTGTTTTCCACCATAAAGGATCCTTCTGTAGTTACAGGGAGGAGCCAGAAACCTCGGTTTGATTTTTACATTTTCTCCTCTTCTGAATCTGCATGAGTAGTAGACACATTTCTTTTTCTGGCTTCATAGTCCTATTCTTACCCTGCCCACCATGCTCCAAACATCCTTAGTGTTTCCTTAATGTGACTCCATGGTGGTGAAATGTTCCTCCTGAGCTGATGATGATGGGTTGTAGGTCCTCCAGTTGAAAAGTACTCAGTCTCAAACTCCTTTTGTTCTGAAATCAGTGTGTATGTGGGAAAGCTGAATCAATTCTGGGTGCCTCGTTAAGCATCATCAGATTGTTCCTATTTGCTTCCAGTAGCGCCCAGAAGGAGCCAAATGCTGTACACTGTCTATGTGGACCATAGCCCCCCCACCTTGAAGTCTAAAAGAGCCCCAAATACAGCATAAATGTGGTGTAAAGTTTAGTCAAATGCATATGGACAGACACATATTTCAATTAGTTGTATAGCTATGATGGAGTTGTATTCTTGACTCATTTCTTCAGGTATGAATAGTTGCCTCAGATTTCCATTTTCTGAAGTTATGGATGATATTACCTTAAAAAAATGGACAGGATACATTGCAGTTAGATGTAAGGCACAATTTGTTGTAATTATTAACTTTGCTCTAAGTGAGAATTTGAGAGCTAACAAACCTTAAGTTAGCTGTGCAGTCATAGAGCAAAGCATCTTAATTGTCTTCTGGATACATTTTGCAATGATCGGGTGGAATTCAGCTGAAGGACAAGTTTTAGATTGCCCTAAAAAAGTCATCAGCACATGACTAAGAGATTTGTTGAGATAGTAATTTATGTTCCTCAATATACCTGGTAAATGCATGTTGGAAGTGTGTAATTGATCAAGCAAATACTAATGTACTTCTCATCAGATGTGCCTTTTTGTAGGTAAATTTTGATATCTTCTTGCTCAGGAAGAATTCATTTTCACAGTGTTGCTGAAAATATGCCCCTTTGTATTTCACGATGAAGCCTTCAGGGTAATAGAAGACGGTTTATTTTACCATCAGCAAAACCACACATTTTTATATAGCTTAAAGTACACAAAATCTTGCGCTCCATTATTTGGGTGTATGTTAGTTAAACAAAACACTTTATCTAAGACTCAAGTATTAATTTTTGTGAAGCTGAGTTCCAGTATTACGCCAAAGTCAGTGGGGAAGATACCAAGGCTGACAGAAAGATAATTTTTAGCTGTCTATTCCTAACTAGAAATGTTTCTGTATCTTAGGAGTGAAGGTAAAGTAGAATGGTCCTTACTGAAGAATAATGTCACAATAATTCTCATAAATTAAAAGAAAGAAGACCCACCAACAACAGAAACAACAAATCCAACCAACCAAAGAAACCCCAAACAAATAAGAAACCAAAACAAAACCAAGAAACAAAAACAAAAGCAAAAACCTCAAACAAACAACAAAGAAATTGCCTCTGTTGTAACTTTCTAGCTTGCTCCTGTAAAACGTCTCTTCCTGAATTACACCATGTTATCAGGAGAATTATTTTGTCAGCTTATGATTTTTCTGTACTGGGTTTACATTTTCCACTTAGGAAAAGGCAAAATGCTGTCTTGATTGTTGTCTTGTCATGTTCGGCTGTCTCGCTGTAAATTGTTATTCTGTTTTGCTGAATGATGAGCTAAATTTGTCAGAATCTGGTTTTCCTTTGTTCTCAAGCCACGTTGTTCTCTTGATTCTCTTGCTTCATTTATAGCCCTGCCAAGCCCATCAGTTCCACATACTGTAATGCTCAGCTCGTTTTCAGGCTCGCCCCAAGCGTACAGGCAGTTTGTTCACTGCATCACTCATCTCTTTCCTCGCCATTTATTTAAATACAAGTGTATAGGGCTGAGTGAGAATGGTAGAGGAATTGTTTAGGCAAGACTGTATGAGCAATAAAGCCTAAACATGGACTTCTTAGTTCTTCTACATGAGTAGTCTGTAGTTTGGTCCTACTACTATTTGTTCCATTAGTCAGTAATTGAATGGTTATGACTGCACTGGAGCATCTGACAAAGTGAATCCAGTCTTACTGGTGAGTATTTGTCAGTTTAAGTACCAGTTCTTCCCCTGAACTGTAGTACTGGCCAGGAGTCCTATAGATTTTTCCAGTTAATTTGGAAATTAATGTTAAGTTAAAAATACTCCCTGCACCCTGGGTAGTTTCCTCCTACCTTTCTATGGCAGTTGCTTCTAGCTCAGTATTTGAGAATGACTCCAAAATTGGTCAGACTGCCAATTTTTCAAGGGCAGAACTGATCTGATTTTTAATATGAGAAAGAACAAATAGTCTTTTAAAAAGTGAACATTACTTCACAACAGTTACTTTTGCCGGCAGTTTATGTTTATTTCTTTGTCTTAAGGAAAGCATCAGCAATGTTTTTGGGCCTTCTTGAGGCACTGAGGTCTTAATTTGTGGTAGATCCACACAGTAATGAAACTGGCTAAAATACATAATAAGCGTTTTTATGTATGGAGTATAATTTTTGTTTTCAGTTAAATAAGAGAAGCAGTAAATACAAGGGAGTGTTATGTAAATTTTTTTTTGCAGTGTTTTTGACAGCATTTTCTTACACAAATAGAAAGCAGATTTTGTCTACTATTTTTTATGATTCGTCTTGTGTTTTTAATCAGGCTCATAAGTCCAAGGGATGAAAGATTTACAGGGACAGAGCTTTTAACTTTGCAGTGGCAAGGCAGGGGAAATGTATCTCTAACATGTTTAATTTGCGTGTTTCAATTTCTGTTGTTTTGAGTTGCTTAATGTTTGATGACATCTTTGGGGAATTGTAGATTATGTCAGTCTGCTCAGGAGAGAATAAGGGAGGTGTGCACTTGTTGGAGCTACAAACCACAGTTTAAGCATCATCTGCAAAGTGTTACCCTGAAAGAAGTTTTGTGCAAGCAGAAGGGAATAAATGCCTCTTTTTGGTAAACCTGTAGCATTGTCTAGGGGAAGATGATGCTTCACATGAACCTTTCACTGTATTTGCATCCACAGTGTGCTTGACTCGTGGTGTTGAGTCTTTCTTCTGATAATGGTGAGGTGGTGGAGGTCTTGGTCTCTCGAGAAAAGGGTGCAAGTCCAGGAGGAGGAGTAAGGAGACATGAATTAAGAGTGTTCAAACTTCTCTGTTCAGTACCTATGGAAATACCCAGGGTACAGGAATGGATGGAATTCCTCTCAAGTGGTACATAAACTTACAGGTCAGTTGCCACCGCGTATTTCCCTTTTTCCTGAGTCTTCATGGAAAAAGCAAACATAGACTGGGAAAATTTACAAGGAACCATTTGAAGGCCTCATTCTTCCAAAGCAGAAGGGAGAAAGAACACTTTTTTGACTTTTCATGTTGTTTTCCTTCATGTTTCATGTCCAGGAAGGAGTGCATTCCGCTACATCTGCTTCAGTCCTGGTTGAGAATTAGCCTTACATTTTCCACTCCTGGACATATATTTTCCCTTCAGTCTACACTATTTAGCTGCATATCATAAACTAAGAGCCCAGCCCAACTCTGTTCAGGCAAGTTGCTGGACTGATGTCAGTATTAAGGATCAGGCACCAATTTACCGGTGCCATAGCTGTCCAGGGACACCTATCTGTGGAATCATCAACCATTGGCAGATACACCGCGGTGCCTATGATACGATGCTTAAAGACTTTTCAATTGAAGTCAGTTAAATGAGTGGAAGAGGGATCTTCTTGTTTGTTTGTGTGTGTGTTGTATTGTTGATTTTTTTTAAACAGTAGACCTTAGAGAGTTATTTTTTTTTTAAAGTCCAATAAAACAGAACAAAGAGACAAAATCAATAAGAACTATATATTGAAAGAGGTTTTTGCAATATATTGTTTAAATTACTTTTCCTTTTGGGGCAACTGCAAAAGTACTTAATAAGCTGGTTTTGAACAAGAGCTGGAAGGAAGTGAAAGAATTACAAGTATTTTCTTACTTTCCATTTGTTATGAAGAACAGTTAGTTGCTCTGCCAAGTCTGCTTTCAGTTCTGTTTGGTTCAAGTAGGAATCCAAGAAATTTTCTATTGGAAGGAAAATTTTCTATATAAATAAAATTATTTACATCTTGCATATTTATGTAAAGGAATATTCTACATATTTTAGCATTATTCATCTGCTATGGTCTTGAACAGAGATGACTGAGTAACTTACAAAAACGAACAACAGAGTAAAACCAGGCAGAATTGGCTTGCTTAGAACAGGTTGTGATAAGTTTCAGGTTAATATGTTCAAGTCAATATGATGGTTTTTCACTGTTTGCTTATTCAAGGGATGTTTGTGTGTGTTTGTTTGGTTTGGTTGTTTGTTTTGTGAGGTTTTTGTTGTTGTTGTTAATAATAAAGGGTTTCTTGAGGACAAACGGTGTAGTCATATCTACCTGTCTCACAGAGAAGTTATTCAGCTTGCACCACAGCCAGACAAATTTGACTCGTCTTCTGTACATTAAGAGGGATAAAAAGGCTTTTATTCTTGTTTGCTTAGTTCAGCTTGGTTATTCAATGGGATCTAACAGAACTGAATATTAGATTCCAACCAGAAGATTTTCAGAATTGTATGTCTGAATTCTCTAGGAATTCTTAATATTTGGATGTCTGGGATTTAGATTCTGTCTTTCTTACTCTCTTCATTTCAGTGGGCTTAAACTTCCCTGTAAGGGGGATGTGAGCTCTTGGCAGCTTTGCATGTAACCATGTAGAAACTGTATAGTTAATATGGCAAATTTGTCAAATGGGAAACTTGTATGGGCAGTCAGGTTCCCAGTCTGAGCAACCAGTTGTGGAAGTTCATGTGCAGCAAGCCAAGTTTTTCTGGGGTCTTTTGTCTATCGACACTTGTAGAGAGCAGTCATTCTCCCACCACTTGTTTTCCTGGGCTAATTTTGTTCCACATTTTGGTTTTATGTTTGTTTCCTTCTTTGGCAGAGATTCTCCACTCCTCTAACATCCTCTGCCACTCGTTTGTATTCAGTTGTATTCCCTGGAGTGTAAATGGCCAGATTTTCATGTGCTGTACCTCACGTACAGTGGCACTAATGATTTCTATCTCTGTTGGATGCACTCCTGATACAATTTCAGATCATTTTTGTCTTTGAGGTGTCTGCATTATGTTAGCAGGTTGTAGTTTTGTATTGGTGGGGCTTCTTCATTGCTAAGTTCATTGGTAGAAGTACTAAATGAAATAACTTTCTGAATACATGTTTATGAAAGTGCACTAATAATCTCCATATGGTGTACGCTTTCCCTTTTAAAAATTCCATAAGCTACTCAGTTTGTTCATACTGCTGATATGCATTTCAAGTTTCCCCTTTGTTTCTGAGTTACTGAAGAGTACTTTATATGCCATGCAGTCATAGGCAAATGATGTCTACTAGAGATGCTCACATCTAAAAAATACATTGAATTACTCTGACAGAGTTCATATTTTTGGAAATGCAGATAAAAGTATATTCCTCTATTTGCTTCCATCTCTTCAAGAATTTTTCCTTGCCTCCGAGTAATTGTCCTAAAGCCTTGTATTCTGCTAGGATCAGAATAACTGGAATTTCTTTGCCCAGATTGCATTTTTTTTCTTTCTCAAGTAATAATTATTATATTTGCTATTTTGTGATGAGATGACACCACCTTCAATATTGGAAATGTATTAAAATATTTTATTTAACACCTCTTTCTTCATGTGCCAGTGTTTCTAGAGCTCTGCTATGTAAATTATCTATTTCTAACTTGAGCTTATTAAATTCTGTTGAATTTTACTGTGTTTTCTTTCACATCCATTAACTAATCTCAAAGCAGAAAATACCATTTTTTGCTTTATAAATTCCTAAATTAAAAACACATATTGGGTAATTCACGTTTTCCAGACAGCTTGGAAACAGCTTGGTAAACATTCTTTAAAACTGCCTGTAGAATTCACTGACCTGTTAATATTACCCAAGAAGCCATAAAAAGCACAAGGCAATTGACAGTGAAAGAAATGTACGTTTCCCAGAAATTGAAAATCACAGGGTGAAGAGTTGTAGGGCAGAAGAATGACCATTTTCCTCCATGGCCTTCAACTACGTTTTGACTTTTGTTCAGTCTGTCGTCTCTTGCCATCCCTTTGGTACAAGAGGAAGAAGGTTTTTTGTATGTTTTTTCTTTCCTGAAAATCTGTTCTTTCAACAAGTAATCTGGTAGATGCAATTTAAAATAAAAATTACTTCCAAATAGTACTTATTCATTCTGCTAGACACTGTTTGTTCTTCATTACTCAGGAACTTTGCCTATACCTGAATATATTCATTCTCACCTTTTCCTTTAGGACCTATTGCAGTAGTTCAGTTGTTAATAGTGCTTCATATTACCTATGGGATCAGGAATAGCAGAAAATATGCCATGTTATTAGCAAAGCAGCTGTCAGGGTATAGATGTGTAGATACAGAGTGTTCCACTATTATGTATGGAGAGAGCCTTGTTTTCCCTTTTGATGTGAAAGGAAGAAATCATGCATTAGAGCTGTCTTTCAGGAGGTCCCTTGCAGGGCTGCTTTCCTATGAAAGGCCATCATCAGCTGTCACCTTGTCCAGAAATGTCCTCTCCAGGGTCACTCAGGTTACTGGCAGCATTGATTGGAGCACTTTCTATTTCTAAGTGTTGGGAGCCGGTTTATGGCTGGCTCATTTATGGGTGGACAAGATGTGATTTAACACATACTTTTCATTGCAAGACCACCCACCTATAACACTCAGAGGGAGAGAGCTGTGCTGCTTGACCATGTTTTTATACGCTGTATTGATACATATTGGCTGTGAGAGTATCTGGTTACACATTTGAGCACTCCCTAGCTGTTCTCTAATTGCTCCTGTTTTGCTCATGGTCGCTTAACTTGCTTGACTGCTACGCTGAACTCGTATTATTTAAGCTGCTGGGAACCTGTGCTCGGCATTAAACGTCCAGCTGGTACAGCTGTGGCTACTTCACTCTGCCACTGTGGAAGCTGCAAGGCTCGCCAAGGAGAAATCTTGCCAGAGCGTTGACCTGTAAAGTGAGCTGCTTTAATATAAAGACCATGGAAAACACTTCAGGACATAGCTGCTCTAGTACAACTCGTTGTGGTGTGAATGTACTGCAGAAACCCTCTAATTCCCCCCCGTGCTAAGGGAGCTCTGTTTCTAATAAGGTTCAGTGAAAGGGTTTAGCAACTGTTGAAGGGAGTTACATGGTTGAAATTGACTGCAAGGGTATCTCTTGTGTCAACAGTGCTTTTCTCATCTTCTGGCCCTGCAAAACATGCATGCTTTGGTTTAAAGAGATCTGGTTGCTGATGGGGAAAAACTCTTCACTCTACAAGTTGTATTTATGGACAAGGGCTGGATCTTTACCTCCTGTGAACGGACAGTTGATCATTTAACCTGGTATTGCTACAGCAAACCAGAGAGAAGTTACTGGGGCTGGCCAAACTCTGCTGGAACCAGGTGTGCAGTCTGTTTGCTTACATGCCTGAGGATGTATTTACTGCATGTATACTTTACATATAAGTATACATAGCATATGATGTGTATGTGAATGATACTGTATAGGTATGCTGAATGTATAGTTTAACAAGAAAGCATGGGAAACAATATGCAAGGAGGGGAAAAATTGGGAGTTCTAATTGGTTTATAAGAGGCTACTTTTTATTCCTTATGGGAAAGGTAGGGAAGGCTGTTGGGGAAATATGTGAAGAAATTAAGCAGGGAGGCAAAAATTTGTGTAGGATGACAAGGTCTTTCAAGTAGTCAGCCCACACAGGTATATTTCTCCTAACTTTGTGAGCCGGTAATACCAACCTGCAAATTGCCTTTTGGAGCTGGGTAGGAAACACAGCTCAGATTCTCAGATCCCAAGTCTGATTGGTTTGCCATAACAGGTTTTAGATTTATTGCCTTAGGCAAAGTGTTTGCTGCCTGCTCAGTGGAGCTTAAGTTAGCAAGCAATTTTTAGAAGAAGAACTAGTAGCTTTCTTCTAGTAAAGCAAAAGGGTTAAATTCTCGGTGCGGTATTTGGAGGCTTAATCACAAAAGAGATGCATTAAGGCAATAAAATCTGTCCGCAAGCTATACTTAACATCAACCTTTTTCTAGAGGTCCCTTTGGGTTATGAAGAAGCATTTGTGAGCTATAGTAAACTCCAAACCTAAGACCCCTTCTGCCAGGACACTTCTGTGGAGTCCTGTGTTTCACAAGATGATCTTTTGAGTTTCTATGTTTGAGCAATGTATTGATTTTTCAGTTCTCAAGACCTTTTTTGTTTCCCTGCTATGAATGTGTGATGTTGCCTGGCTGCTTTGTATCCGTGAGATTGCTCTGTTCTACTTCAGAGTATCTCCATAACAAGTATGAGTCTTGGATGTGATGATCTTTCCATTCTGTTTGCTCTTTTTCTTAGGAAAACAAATTGATTGCAGTCATAAAAGTACGCTGTTCCATTTAGCAGACACAAACCATAGAAACTTGATTATTTTCTTTAATCTCCAAAAGCATCCCTTGTGACATGAACTTTTTCATATCTACATCGCGTTTTATATACATTCATTTTTTCTTTTTTAATTTAAATGTATACTATGCAGTTTCTGTGGAAAGCTCTATATAGTGTATTTAAAATATTAACATCTGACCTACGTGACTCAATTTCTTCCTTCTCTTAAGGAACTGTGTAACATAACATTAAAATTTCTGTTGTTCATAAAGGAACAGCATTTTTACTGGATATGGAAACATCCAGATGGAACATGTACAGACATAAAATACTATTTGGTGAGTTAAGGATGCGTTTATGATTCTGATGTGTTTGATGCAGACCACATGACAACACAGGTATTCCCTTTTCTATTGCATTAGAGTGACTTGTACTGAGAGAAATGACATAGGTAGAGAAACACAGATTATTTGAATGACCTTTTCTTCAATATTTTCCTGAGAAGCCAGAAGACAGTACCATGTACTGTTGAAAACTTTTTTACAGTTGAAATACTTTGCAGTTGCAAGTAATGGCTATTTTCAAATTAGTGATTGTGGTCAATCAAGGAGTCAGTACTTTTCACTTCTCTGTCTTCTAATAGCTTAAGATAGTTTTGGGCTCCTGTAATTAGGGCCAACTAGCACTGGTTGGGGCAGCAGGGTCAAGCCAGCCTGTGTAGACATTCACTGCATGTTCACGAGTAAGACTGACTGCATAGCTACTCTCCTTAGAATAAAGGCTGCATCACAGAGAGTGCTGAGGTGAAGCAGAGGTTGAGAGGATATAGCAGATCTTTTCTTTTCCTGCTCCAGTTTTAATTTGTTAGCACACCTGCAGGTCTGGCATTTGTTTTATTCTTTGTTTCTCCTCCCTTCAAGGTGTATAAATAGCTCACTGGAGGCAAGACTACCTCTAGTTTTATTTCCTAACACCCACATCCCTGCATCCACAAGTGCACGCTACCCTTTGCTTTCTCTCTTTGTTAGGTAGTTTGCAAGAGAGAACTGGTGAATGCTGGTCTTGGAAATCTCTACAGAAAATATGAATTTAAGACATCTGTCATTTAAAAATTATTTTAACGCTTAAATATAATGGTAGGTATACAGAGCTTGCAAGAGGAACGTAGTTTGTTGTTTCACGGGGAGAAAAGATGAAGAGCATGACATCTGGAAAGTTTGGTAATATAAATAAAAACAGCTGGAAATGGATGGATGACAGGGAGCTCATCTACTACAAGTCTTCCTGTTTTAACAAAATGCTAAATCTGGTTTTAGTGCCTGGCAGTATTTTAAAAAGCACTTTACGTATCACAGAGGAAGTTGATAATAAAGAAGCAGAATTCTTCTGTTCTCTGTGGAACCAGGATTTATTTAGCCAGGTGAGTAAAAACAATAGGGCCAAATGTTTTAAATTCAGTCATTGAATCTCCAGTCTTTAGAAAAAGTAACTGTTAGAAATGCACAGAAAATGTACCATTTACATAACACAGAATCAGGTCTAGCCTCTATAATTGCAAGGACGAGTTGTACTGATCATTACTCTTGTAATAATTACATTTAATATAATAGTAATGTTAATTAAAATCATGATTACTTTTATAATTAGTATTAGTAGCCTATTTATTATTGTAATTATTAGGTTAAAATCCTTGTCCATCTGAATGAGAACTGAAAATTAACACTAATGGCACCAGTGTAAATGTCAAATTGATAATAACTTCTTGAGGATCATTTCAAATCATATGATGTGGGTATCTGGAAGTTATATTCAGAGAGTGAGCTAATAGCAACAGCTAAACTATCACTTCACATACCACAGAAGACATACTCTTATCCAGAAATACTAATTTATGTAGTTAAAAAAAAAATTATACCATTGATTTATATGCTTGGTTTACAATGTCTTTAATGGCTTATGTTCTGGAACCTATGATGAATGTTTAGGTGAAATAGACAATTTAAATATTGAGTCTTTCACCTTGCAACATTAATAAGATGAAGGCAAGTCAAAACCAAGATTTGTAAAAGTTATGTACTTATTTGTGTTCATTTCATAATTCTGTGCCATTTATGCGTATGTTTGGCTGTATGTGTTCATTTACACAACATGAAGGAAACACAAGAAATCAATTTTAAAGCATGAGGAATTATTAAAAAGTGGAATGCAGTGATTTTTTTTTTGCTTCTGGGACTGCAATGTTCTGGATGCGCTGTGTGAGAAGTGGCTTAAACCAAAAGAACTGTTCTCAAATGCTGAACAAGTCAACCTGACAACCATGTTTTGCTTTTATTTGAGTAATTAATACCAATAATAGCCATTGTTGTTTCACAGAAAAGCCTTGTCAGTGTGGTACGCCTGCTGTTACTCTGCCACATGTCCTTATAGTAATATTTGTCCTGATTTCTTTGTAATGGAATTTCACCAGTGTCAAAATGTATTACAGGATTGTAGGCTTAGATGTGTAGGGTTTGCATCGCCATATGATGAGGCAACACTGTAAGTGTTCATTTACTCTGTAAATGAAACCATATATTTTGAAGTATTCTGCAAAGGACAAAATTTTACAGATGAGCAGGTCTCTTCGAAAAAATGAAATCTAAGAAGGTACCAGATGCTTGCTTTTATTTCATCTATAAAATTACCGTATGAAATCTGGTTTTATAGTTGCAGGTTATAAAGAAGTAGTTAGAAAAACACCCGTATGTTTGAAGATACTAAATATCTTAGCAGTGATCAGAGGATTTAAGATAAGCGGGAGCGAATAGGTCTAGTAGGTTTCTGAACTGAAAAGCCAGACCTACATTTGGGACAGGATCCCATGCTCTGTTGCTGCGCTTGGATTACATTGGTGATTAAAAGTTTCCTTTGGAAAACAGAAGTAGAACAAGAAGACCTGAATACCAAGTGTTAACAAAGAGATTAGTACCTTGTAGAGTGCAGAACAGTGTGAGCAAAGTTAGTCCTTGTGTAAAGTTTGCCCCGTAGCACTGAATAGTCAGGGAGACCTTGGAGTCATCTGCTCTTAAATGCTGACCATCATTTCCTGAGACTGGAATTGGGGAAACCACATTTTACTCTTTCCCTTCTCTCTCCATCCCCTAGATATCATCAATATAAACTGGGTTGTGTGAGAAACAGTCAGAAAACTATTTTTAGTGGCAAAGAGCTATCTTCCTGAATACATACAGCTCTATGTTTTATCTTCTAGAAGGTACTTGGGGAACCCTTTTAAGATGCTCTCTGATATCGTTGTAGCTCTGGATGCTGGAAGGTCAAAATGGTCAGGAAGAGTGTTTGAAATATAAAACATCTTGGGCTTTGTTCTGTTGCCTGTATTTTGGTTCCTCCCACCTTTGGCAGATAACTATAGAGATCCATTAGCTGTCTGCTTTGGTGAGTGAGATGTTAATGCAACTCTGAAGAAAAATTGCCAAGGAAAGGAAAACAGTGGGAGAACTCTAAAAATATGTCAAAACCAGTTAGGGTGGTTTGGGGGCTTTTTAGTAAAACTGTGGAATGTTTTTAAAAATAAATAAAGGAAACTTTGTGTAAACCAAAATTCTTCCTCAATACTTACGGACATTTTGGTTTGTATTTAAGTTTCAGCTTGACACTATAGTAGTTAGGTAGTATGTTATGAAACTCTCCAAATTTTAAATAGTGTCTTTTTGTATCTGGTGGTACAGTGATTTTTTTAGACTCTTCTTTTTATTTTTTTATTATATTTTAATATATACAATATTGAGCAAAGCCATTACACTGAACACATATGAGAATGAACTCATGCTTCCTGAACAGTCCTAATTCCACTGTTTACTAATTGGAGAGCTTGGTGTTTTTTTACATTAACGTTAACGTTTTTAACATTAACGTCCCTTTCATGTCTTTTTCAAGTTGCGTATTCTTTTTTAACTAAAACCTTGGAACTTGCTTGCCAGATTCCGTCAATTGCACCACTTGCAATAAGTTGTGAAGTAGTTGTTTTTCAGAAACCAGACTTTGAATTGGTGCTTACAAAGTTCATTATCAACACCTCCCATTGGTGTTTTCACGTCCAAAATCAGAGGCCATAGCTGAGTAAAATCAGAGCCTTGTTAATAATGGGAAACAAATAGCCTTTTGTTTATGTCTCTTATAAATTGTTGGTGGCAAATTAATTGAATATATTTTTGTTTCAAATTAATGAGTACTCTATATAGTACTCATTGTGCATATTTAATGAGAAGAAGGAGATTAGATGACTCTAGATAAAAGAATTGCAAGATTCTTGTGTAGTAAATTATCTACTTGACTTGAATTCCTGCCTGTTTTGGATACTCATCTCAGCCTTTTCCCACTGTATGCAATTTCAGTTTATGGAGATTTTTGGTGTTTTGTTTTTCTTTCTTACTAAGAACACAGTTTATCTAAACAGGTACATCATGACACGCAGTTTGTGGGCTCTCTTCCCATCTTTGTAAATGGGTTTCTGTTCCACAAACAAGCCACTGAAAAGCAAACAGGTGTTTTGCGTTTGTGCAAAACCATGTTTTTCCATTTAACAAACAGGGCTGTGCTGTTGCAATGATCCCCGATTTCAATCCCCTACTGAACTGAGCACTTGACTTTTACATTTTTGATGCTTCCTTTGAGTGAACTTGAAGACGGAACTCATCCTGTTTGAAGCATTTATCCTATTTGAATAACAACATTCCGTGGCCCAAATCATGCAGGCTGCAGATAGCTTTTCATTTTGAGATACACTTTACATAGAACTGAGTGTTAATTATAAAAAAAGAAAGTATTTTGAATAATTGGACTCCACAGTGTATGTGAGAAAAATGCTTTGTGTTACAGATTTCCCAATTTTACCCACAGGCTAAGTCTTGTAGATATAATTATGCTTTAGGAGACATTTTAAGTGCTAGTTGAACCTTTAACCTGCGTTTCCTCTGGAATAATTACAGGATGTGAAAATGGCCAAATGAAATGCTTACTCATAGAGATTAATAGAATTAGTTAAGCTACTGTTACCTTATGCTTGATTTATATTGTAAGTGTAAGTTGAAACAGGCTGGAATGGCATGTGGGTGTTTTCCTATCTTTTCATACTTGCTAGAGTTTTGCCTTATGTTTATTACTCGATGTGTTATGTGAACTGCTTAAAAAGGAATTTCAGAGAGACCACTGGCAGGTAATTGAATTTCAAAGGCTGGCTCTATTTAAAACAAAACAGTAGTCTTTGAACTTCTATCAGTTTTTCTGAAAATAACAGTAATAGCATTGATTCCTTCACCTTCCAAGAAAACAAGTTGAAAAAGAAATCTCTGTGGATTAGTAGTCCAGACACCAAATATATTTTGCAGACATTTGAAATCAAGCCTGAGTCAGCTACAATGGAAGTGGGGGAAATGAAGAAAAATCGCTTGTCCGTCTGCATTGCCGAAATTGTTTGAAAAGGTAAAAATCAAAAGTCTAGAAACATGAAGATTGTTTTAGCAGAAGTAGAGTCTTTAATCTTATTTAAAGATTCAAGATTGGCAGTAATTCTGATGTTTTTTAAGTAAAACATTTAATTAAAAGTGAGCTGCCTTTAAAAATTTTATTTGGTGTGTTTCTTTAGAAAGAGAGAAATGCATTGGCTTTGAGGCAACTTGAATTTTGACATTTGAAGAAAAAGTGTTCAGCAGTTCCCGTCGTAATTTTCACAGACTGAATCTTCAACAGAAAACTTAAATTTAGCATTAGAGGAAAGCTTGGAATCTCCTTATCTTGTAGGAGTGACTTGGCAGGTTCTTTCCAGGCTTCACTGGTGCTGACGTACTTGTTGTTGGGTCACTTTCCATGAGTCCTTTGCCGTCCTCCTCCTCCAACCATCCTGGGCTGGACCAGATGACCTCTGAAAGTCCCTTCCAACCCAAACTATTCTATGATTTAAAAATCTCAGCAGGTGCCAATTTCATATATCCATTATTGGTTTTTTGGTTGTTCAACAAATTGTGTTTTAAGGTGCAGATGAGGGTGCTTATGCTCGGTGAAGATCCTGGGAAGGTTTTGGGGCAGTGAACTAAAATGTATCAAAATCTGAACCACAATTAGAATAAACCTTTCTAATAGAAAATTCTTTATTCAACAACTTAGTTTTGAATCTAAGAGCATTTGGATAAATCTGTTTTACCACTCACATGAGGTATCTTTAGTAGAGCTATTTCACTGCTTCAAAATCCTGTTTTAATTTGGTTGAGACTTAATGTTTGTTTCAGTGGTTTAAACAGGCAGTGAAAATGACATTCATTTTTTAAGGTCAGTGAAGTATAAATGCAAAGGAGATTAAAAATCAATTATTAAATCAAGAGTTCCTTTATTCTCATTCTATTCATTTTTACCTCTCTTTGATGACTTCCTCTTAAAGTATTATACTAATGTAGGAAATTAAAGATTCTCCTTATATACATTTCTGTATCATCTGAGTTACAGGATTTCTCATCTCTTTCCTGATAAACATGCTCAGTAAGTCCACTTAGTATGTATGAGAGATGTGTCTCTGTACAGAGAGGATACAACTTATTTCTTTGTAATAATTATTCTATTATTAATTATGCCTAATTTATTTTAAGGAAGAAATCTATGCTTTGCCTCTTGTTTAGAATGGATGCACAATGCAGGAATTAGAGCATTCAACCAGAGATGCAAGCAGAAATCATGGAAAAGGATCACTAAACGTGGAACCTGAATGCAAACATTCTGTGATAAACATGGATTATTTTTGCCACAGGGTATATGTGTAGGTGTCGTTCTAAACCATGATGGCATGCAGAGCGTTTATGGGCACAGCTGTGTTTATTGAGGTGTGACACTTCAGCTGGGAAATTATCTACAAAAATATCTTTCCTTTTATCTTCATGGCATAAAGTCGTCTTCTGCTTCAGCAATTTTAAAGGAACTTTGAGAAACATAGAGGCCATGGTTGAAGGAAATAAACTTAGCAAGTGATTAACATCAACAAATATAATAAAATGTAAGATAAAGGAGAGACTGGATTATTGAATTATTGGCTGTTCTATGTGTTTATTAAAGGATATTAGAATACCCTGTTTAAATTAGTTGATTAAGACTTCAGATGCATTATATCGGCATAAGCTTTATTAAGAATATGCTATTCATATTGAAATGACGAGAAGGGACACCCAAATCCTTTAATGTACAGGTATCAAGTGCTGGTCAGAAACATTTATTGGAACATCAGTGTGTGAAAATGTTTTTAAACTGCTACCAGATTTTCTAAGATTATAGAATGATTAAGTATTAGCCAATTGTTTTGCTCTTGGGAACCATGAGTTTCTGGAAAATATACCTTCTGCTGTCTAAGAAATGAAGTCCTGTTCCGGGGAATTCGTCTGGAAAGAGCATTTCTTTGGGGGTGATGGGGACCATCTGTGGAATTCCAACCACGTGGAAAACCTGGAGCAGAGATGGGCAAAAAATGCAGCAGAAGGCAGGCGGTTCTGAGGAGGTCACTGCAGTCACCTCGTTTAGGGAAAAGGTCTGGAGGCGTGGGCTGACCCTCTGACCCTTAATTATTCAAGGGTAATGTTATACACTCTTCTTGCTTATGCAATATTTCCTTGGCATAAAGCCTTCAAATCATTCCCAAGCTTCATACCATTTCCATATATATTTATTTACACATATACAACAATTACACGCACAAAACCTAGGATTGTTACTTAGCCAAATGAAAGCAAGAGGAAACATGCTCTGTGATTCACTTCACAAATTACTTTCTACTGCAGTGAATAAGTAACTTGCTTTGTGCTGTAGCGAGGTGCAGTTTTGCCATTTGAACCATTTGGTTCACAAATGACTTTTTACTCCAGTGGTTTACTACTAGTGTGAGATTTCCTCAAGCAAGTTTGTCGAGTTACCGTTTTTCGCATGCGGATTGGTTTTCCTGAAAATAGGAGAGAATATATCTTCTTCCTTGGTTAAAATGGTAATAGTACCTCATGCATAAGGAAGGATTTAGAAATAACTCTGAGTTTTATGCTGAATGCTTTAGCTTTGTTGGTTTTTACTGCATCAGCCTGAAATGACCTGTAATTCTATCTCCTGCGGGTGTTTCTCGCTATTTACATTTTTAGCCTTACTTATTAAAAGGAGAATAAAAATTCAAGTTTCATAACGTTTTTTTGTAACCTCCCATCATAGCTATTTCTTTCATGGTGGATTTACCATATGTTTGGGTAAATATTAAAACATATTTCACTGGTGGTGTAATCCTATTGTTTTGATGGAAGAAGTTTCCAATCTGGAGGCACACCCAGAAACAATTCAGAAGTTTGCTTTATAGAATAAATATGTTTTTGTTTTAATAGGCATTCCATACTTGTGACCTACTGTACCAACAATGGTTGACCATTGCAGAGCAAGTTAAGATGGGTCTGAGATCATCTATGTATTTCAGGTGGATGTCACATTATGATGCAGGAGACAAGAAGGGGTTGGGCTTACAATTCCTCTTTGGACCACTGTCCTGAGGGTCCCACTTGCACACTACATGTCAGCCATGGGAGGTGGGGAAAATGCACTTCAAATATACATGGAATCATAGAACAGTTTGGGTCAGAAGGGACCTTCAAAGGTCATCCAGTCCAACCCCCCCTGCAAAAAGCAGCGGCATCTCCACCCACATCAGGTTACTCAGTCCATAATAACCCAAAATATGCCTGAATTTAAATCCTCAGCAGTCAATTAGCTCAATTTCTACAAAAGTTGGATGAGAAATGGCTAGGACAACCCTTAATTCAGAAAAACTCTCTGCTATAATTATTAAAAAAATAATATGGTTCACCTGTATCATTCTGTTGTGGGAAAAAAAATAAACCCACACATTGAAGCACACAGATCGATGCATTAAACACTTCTGCAATAAGTTAATAGTTAAAGGCTTCTCCCAGGATTTTCATCCAATTTTTGATTTTGCAATTCACAAGAAAGTGCAGCACTACCAAGAATGGCAAATCAGCTTTTAAGGAAAGGCTGAAAGACTGTTTTGGTTATCAAAAGATCAGACTCTTCAATATGTTAGAAGAAATTACTAAAGAGACTCCACGGGAGTCACAGTAAGCTGTAATGGATTTAAATTGCTGCACTGGAAATACACATATGTGCTTTTGTCACCAGCATCCTGTATTTTTCTATTCTGCCTTCCCAAACGTACCTGGGTGTAGGTATTGGTGTCATCTTCACGGAGCACTCAGTGCTCTCATTTACAGTCCATAGCCCAGGGCTCCTTTCGACATCTCTAATAAAGTCTCCATCAGTTCCATGTGGCAAATGTAGCAGCACAGACACAGCGTTTCTATCATGAACGTCAGCCAGTTTGTGTGCGAAGAACTAAATAGTTCTTTGGGGCTCAGTTTGCGCTGAGGCTGGCCATGAATTTCCAGTTGCAAAGTGCAGGTGGAAGCCATGGTTACTTTGTTAATCTTAGTCCTTTGAATTGTGCTTACTGTCCCTTCCCTTGAATTTACCCACCTCAAAGTAATGCTGGTAGTTAGTTTAAAAAGGTATGAATAGATGACTCATAACGTCAACACACATGATTTTTCTAGCGCTTTTTCTCCTCTACTTCGGAGTTAAAACAACACTAGAATGTTTCAAGTATTAATTCCACTACACAGTATTCTAATATTGACAACTGATTAGTCTCAATAGAGCCACGTAGACTTAAGGGATATTTATACTGCCTCATGTTGTTTGTACTCGAACTTTGTAGAAAACCTTCTAAAGCTGACTTTGTTTAAAGCGATTACATTTGTTTAGTTTCTTGGTTTCTTTTCCACGAAGTAAGTGGGAACAAGTACAATTTTACTGCATTTCTGCTGATAGGGAGGCAGTAAAATCCTTTGAAGCTAAGTGGATTATTAATTATATATTGAAGCTATTTATCACTCTTTCAAATATCAAAGATTTATGCAATGGAAAAAATCTATAATTTGTTTTAAAAGCAAAATAAAGAAAACTAATAACAAAAACTGAGCAAACCAAACAAAACCAAAACCAAAAATCCAAACAAACAAACAACCTCCTCCCCAAACCGCCAAAAAGTCAACAATTGAATCCCTTCCAATGCCAAGCAATGGCAGCCCTTCTCATCTCACTTGTTTATGATTATGTTGCATCTCGTTAATCCTGGGATAAATCATCTGACCTAGTCTGATGAATTCTGAGTTAAACTTTACTCCTCAGACATCTGATTTGTGACACTTGTGTGCCACGGGAACAGTCGCAGCAGGTACTTGAAGCCAAATTCCCTGTGCTCTTTGTAACCCTAGGAATGGAACTCCGCTGTTTTCCTTTGCTCTTTCGCTTTTCAGACTGGAAGGGCGGAGTTTAGTCTTTTCATACTGAGAAAATATTTGAATGTTTTCTTCCAAAAGTCAGTCTGATTTTTTTTTTGGTGGATTTCAGTTGAAAACAAATGGATCAGGTTTCATACTGGCTACTTAAATAGGTGCGTGTCATTCTAATACTGAGCAAAGGGGGCTCAGTGTGTGAATGCCTGTATGGCGGGAAGCCATAGGCAGGGAAAGCATATGATGGGTGGATTTGGGAAAGCATAAGCAAGACAAGGACTTCTTTGCATACACCTGTTGGTTTTTTTAATGAGAATCTCTCAACACTAATTTGCAGTGCCGTAAGTATAGAAAAACATTCACCTCAGCTGAACGTTTGTGCCAATTCAACTGTTTTGCTGAATCTTCTTTTTATTTATTTTCATTTATTTAAAGCCTTCTGCTTGTCTCACTGATACAGCAGTTTAAAATCACAAACTTGATATTGCCCCAATCTTAGCAAAACTGGTATATCTGATCCTGTCTTATTATGAAACCACGTAGGCTAACAGGAGGTGAAGAATTTACTCTGTTTCAGGTTAATATATTTTATTTTCTATTAGAATGACATGCTTACTTTTGTTTGTGTTGCAGCTATGTTTTCCTCTGATAAAATTTGTAGGTACAGACAACTGCAAATGCCTGAAATGGATTTAATTCTATCATAACGTTGTATAATTTGAGAACTGAAGCCACTGTTGAAAACTGATGTCCAGAAAAATTACCTGGGTTTCTACACTCAAACTACATATATAAATATGTCATGTTTACATACATTACAAAAAAATTTCATAGACTTTTCTGTTGAGGGCTCCGTCTTTTTGCCTCGCAGAGGCTGCATCAAGTGAAATGTCATATTTCTCGTATTCCTTAAGCTGTAATACTTCTCTATAATCTGTCTCCCTTAGAAACTTTCTTATGGCATCTATTAATTTTCTACATAGATTTTAAAAACTCTTGATTCTGAGTAATTTTTTTTAATTAGCCCCAAACTGTGTGTGTAATTATTCCAATCTGTGCTTCTCTCTCTTCTTTTGCCTGCAAATTGCAGGAGGGGGAAAGGGCCTTGGGTCCTCGCTCTGAAAGAGCTCTGAGAAATTGATGAGAATATTATTTAGCTTGGTTTAAGCAGTCAAAACAAATATCAGTTGAGGTAAAAAGCTTCCTGATCTTATGAAACAGGACTGGTTACTTTAGTGTTTCCCAGCTTTTTATTGCCATAATACCCGTTTACTCATGAATTGGGTCAGCCAGTGTTAAGTTTGTTTCTGTTCTTGCAGGGTTTATGAGGAATAATAAATTAGCTGATGATTACGGGTGTTTTGGACGCAATTTAGAGAGAATGTTACCAGAATTCTCTTCACATTTTAATGGTCATTGACCTCTTTGCCTCCTGTATTGGTTATATATCAGTTCTGAGATCAGACCCATGGATGTCATATCACAGCTTTATTGGTCCACAACATCAATTGTATTGCTTATTTTTTTTATGTATTGTTTTTATTACTCATTCTAGGCTTTTCTGTCTTCCTGATAATAAAATGAAGAAATATCTTTTCATTTTAACCCAGCACATACAGGTAACATATGGTCAATACCTAACTGAGACACTTGTTCTTTAGGCATCTCCTCTAAATTACACATAATAATAATAAAACCTAGATTAAGGGCAAGAGTGAAATCAGTAATTCTTCTGACTTTTAATCTAAGTTGAAATATATATTATGAGTGCACCAGGGCTTCCACGTTGCCAGTGTCACCGGTATTTTGGGCACCAGAAGCTGTTAGTTAGAAGCAAAACTGAATGATTACAACCCGCTTCAGTGGTTTGTTCTATACATGAATATTCACAGAACTAGTATGGGCAAAATGCTCAGAGATTTTCTTTTATCCTGGAAAAAACAAAACCAGTAACATACACTGTGAATTAACTACATCATTACAAGCAACTTGCGTATTAGAAGAAATTATATATATATATATAGGTGTGGCATCTGATTAGTGGCATTACCTAGGTATTTTCTTTAATAGCAAACAGCATTAATTTTTCCTTTCAAACAACAGAATATAACAAGTGTGGAATAATAAAACTGCTGTAGGAACAAGGACAGCTACTTGAATTGGGCCATAATCAGCAAGTCAGTTGTATTTCTGCCCTTGCAAAGTTTCTAGCTGTTCCAGTATTGTGAATGAAATGATAAATATTTGGCCACTCTTTGAGGCAGGAGTGAAATGGAGCCATTCTGCAACTTTTGAATTGGTGTTGATATATGTAAAACTGCTTCAGATAAGATAAGCAGTGACATTGTAAAGATTTTAGGGAAGCTGTCCAAATGAATAATTTCTGCTTCACATTCTAGTGTGATAATGGAGTAGTTAATGAAAGAGTAAAGAAACAAAAGCTCTGGTCATCCTGTTTCCTCACCTCTGAGCTCTTGTACCTTTTGTTCAAGTAGCTTTTCCTCACAATACAAGGATGTAATGTGTTCATTCTCTAGCAGCCTTCATCACCATCATCCTTCTGTAGCTATTGCTCCATCTTCTTTTTCTCTTTTGCTTCTGGCCTTTGTGAATGGTTTTCCAGCTTTGTCTTCAGTTCTTTGGGTTTGACTGAAACTGCTCTTGCTGAGGACTTCAGTAAAGCTTTTATGGCTGCGTCTCAGAATAAATGAATCTCGATCTCTCTGCTGCTTATGAGACTGTTGATGTCACCCTAAGACTTAGGGCATCTTTTGCCATGCAAATCCCATCCTACTCCCATGGAAGCATTTGGGGTTGTGTTGCAACAGGGAGGAGTGATGATCCTTAGTCTATAAGATATGTAAATTATTAGAGCATCTGAAATTACTTTTAGTAATGTGCACCGTATTATTATATTTTATTCTTCTTCTTTATTGTATTCTGTTAAGATGTAAAGGAAACCTGTGGGGTCAAAGGTTGCACAAAGGGTTATAGTGCTACCAGTTTCTCTTGGAAGCTGTCCTAATAAAGAAACATGTAATTAATTTTCCTTGTAAAATAGTATTAATGATATTTCATTACCAGTGTGCTGCAGATCATAGGAGCACTTACCATGTTACTTGTTGAAATAAAGTAGTAAATGTATAACTAGCTATATGCCATCAGTGAGCTTTTTTCCAGATATCTTTATATTTTTAGCTGAGTATCGTACCAGAATTTGAAGGTCTATATTATTTTGTAATGAATTAAACCTTCTTTTAGAATATCACCAATCATTTAAAAAAATGTTCTTTGCCCACAGGGTGGAGTTCATTTCTTTTGTTCTTGGGAGCTGAATAGGAGAACGGGACATTTCAGCTTTCCTTGATAAAGGTAAGACAGCACCTGTTGATAAAGATAAGACACTGTTCATTATTACGAGCTCATAGAAAGTTTGTCAATGGAGGGTTTGTTTATTTTGGGTTATATTTTTCAAGTTCTGTGCTTTGTAGTAAGTTCAATATGTGATAACATAACTTGTATTGGGAAAGGAATGTGTAATTCTATCAGTAAAAGCTCAGGAGATAAGCAAGTCCCCGTAGATCAGTGTGACAAAGTGGATAGTGATTTGTTCTGCTGCTGGAACTTGTGACATTTTCTGTACGCCATTGAACTGGCCTGCCCAAGTTCATTGTGCTTGCACACATTCATTGACGAGAGCTCTTAAAAATAGTAGACTTCTGTCCATGCCGCCTCTTAAACAAAATGTGTAGCTTGCCTGATGCTGTCTTTACCACTCTGTGTTGTCACAAGAGTGCGCAGAGCTTTGATGTGGGGAGACAAGGACATTGAGACCTATTTTAATTGAGATATACCTTCCAAAGTAGGCAGCAAATGCCTATCCCTTTTCTGCTTGTAAGAGAGAGAGATTGGGACAAAACTCCAGAACTCTTCTCAGGTGTGTTTTCCTCAATGACTCTTGCTTTGTGTCATGCTAAAATGTCTGCTATTTTATAAATTTTCTAGAGTATTAGATTTAATCTGCAAGAAACATTTAAAGGTATAGCACACAACTTAGCGTTGACCTCTTTGTTGCAGTTTTTGATGCAGAAGTCAACATAGCGCTGTGTTTTCATATTTCCATGGGCAAATTTTAACAGGTGTTTGTAGGCAGGTTTGATGTGACAACTGCAAAGAATGGGGTTGGTCTGGTTTAATAGTTGCCACATGCATAGCAGATTGACCATCTGTCAAGGTAGGGTGCACAACCCTGTTTCAACTTCAATTCAAAGGGGCTGAAATTCATACATGGTCATTTACCATTGCTCATCTGACAGGGGCTGTGGTCTCTGATTGAGGGTGGTAATGTGTTTTAATGAGCATGAGCTGATCACTAGGAATTGTGTGACCATATCTGCAGATCCATTTTGGACTTGTTCAGCATGCTTTTAACTGGATGGTGGTTTGAAGGCTCCAGTTGTATATTAATATTTAGATGATTAAGAACAGCAAGACGTAAGTCTACTTCTCGAAAGTTAAATAGTTTGTAGTACAGAAAAAGGACTCAAAACTCAAACAAACTGGAAGAGAACTCGGGAGATTCACCAAAAGTCAGCTTTGTGTGATTGTGCTGAGGAAGCTGATTTTGAGGTTTTCTTTGCAAGCATTATGCAACATTTCAAGCAGTAGTTTAAAGGAGCATAATCATGCAATGATGTGTGGATGCTGTTTTTATCAATTTACTGATGCCTGCTACTTCAGGGAATGAGAAAGAGTTATAATCACCTTCATACCTTTATGATTTGTCTGGGTAGGTAGACATTAAGAGTTATATTGACTTCTTGCTTAGCAAAACATACAATTAAAATACTTTAGGTATCAAGATATTATTTCAAATTATTTGACTGGTTTCTGAATTTAGACTTCAGCTTTGATCCCTTAAGCATTCATAAATACAAGAAAAAAAAATATCTCGAGTTCAGTAAGATACTTCTAACATACCCTGGTGCTTCTGTTCTTCCCCACCTTGTGACTTGTGAAGCCATTGCCCATAATTTTGAATGTTCACATTCTGTGCTTTATTTCTTTTTCTTTAATTGATTTTCTCAGCATGTGTATTCTCAAAGGTTAAATTGCTGTTGGATAAATTCTCAATCAGCCACGAAAGGAGAAAGACATTTTCCTGCTCAAGTGGTACATCTCTTGGAGAACTTGTGGACTTGTAGTGAAGGAATGTGTGCCAGTGTTAGATTGCTAAAGGTGCAGGGGGAAAAATTGCTACGCTAACATACATGAAAATGTATTAATAATAATTTACAGATAAATTAATATGGCCTGAGCTTAATCTCATTCTGGCAAAACCTATGTTGAAGGAAATGAGAATTTACTGGGTTAGGATCTAATTGAGTCTGATTTTTTTTTTTCCCTTTATTTTTTTTCCCCTTCCTCTCTGCACTGAAGAACTAATTCAAAGTAATAGCCTTAAATATTTAATAGTACTGTACATACTGTGTTAATTTCTTGGTTAGAGGCAAATAATTTTCTTTCTACCCTTGTAAGACTCAGTTGCCTGTATAAAGCACGTTCCTCTGGTGAAACAGCCTGCTTTTGCATTTTTGGAATGTTGAGAAGTTATTCCTCCTTAGAGATCGCTCTGTGCTTCTTGCGCATCCATTAAGCCTCGCTCGGTGATATATGTAATGGGCTAGATCTGACTCGCTGTACTTTATTTAGAAAGAAACAGTATGTCTGAAGTCTCTGGGTGTGCAGTTCCCTATGGGTGCACAGAGCAGCAGCACTTCCCTTGCTCTTAGTTAATTTGTGGGAGTGGAAGAGCTCGGGGTTCATACTCAAGTTTATCAGTACCCAGTAGGGTTTAAGAATTGTACTTCATGACAGAAATTCCCCGAAGTAATCAGTGGCAGTTTCTGGCTGTGTTGAATCGGTGCTTATGTGTAGCTGTGCGAGGAACTTGAGCTATACAGGCAGGGTCAGCTGATGGTATCACTGGAAGAAAACTATAGTTTGTGGCCTCGGATGCTTCCTTATATCATAACTACTTCTTCAGCTTAAACACGTTTGCGATGGCTGCAGGATTCGTTGATGTCTTCCCTCCCAGCTATGACAAATGGTGTAATTTTTTTTCACTACAACATAGTTCACGTCCAAAACCAACAGTCCTCCCCATGTGCATCTTAATTCTTTCTTCCCTGACCCTGTTCCAAAATCAAGAAGCCCTTGGGGCAGCAGGACTCTTCATACTTGTCTGGTTTACAACAGGGCAGATGCGTGTTCTGCTCAGTCTTCTCCCTGAACAGAGACCATGTCAGGGAGCAAATGCTGCCCCAATAATAATATTTGGCTCAAAGCAGCTTGATCTGCTTTGTGATATTTTTGGAAACAAAATGCAGTTATATCAGCAATGAAGTAGGAAAATAGGGTAGCTCTTTTCCTTAAGTGTGAACAGCCCTTGAATACTGCTGAAATGTTTGTTTTGCTGGGGGAGGTTAACTTTCCAGGAACTGGACTTTTTCTTCACCTGTTTATTTTGGCTATTTCCACTAATTGATTGTAATCTAATTATCAAAATATAAAAACAGGCCTCTTAAACAGATAGTAAACTGCAATTGGAAAGATCTATTATGATCCATAGAAGGAGAAGAACTGTGTGGCATTTGTATTTCTAGTACTGTATGCAGCTGGCAGTGGGGTTGCTGGATGGGTGATGTGTACGATGTTTTGGGACTGGGAACTATTCTTCAGTAAACATTCTCATGACTTTCAGTTTATCAGTGCATGACTGAGTTGCATGTTATAATGTAGAAAAAATATCAGTAGAGTAAGGCTGATTTGTTTAGAAAATTTTGCAAGGGAATATCTTGTTACCTTCCCCATTTCATATTCTAACAACATAGTCCATTTCAGATTACTGGTAAGCAATTTTCAGTTTGGAAAGGTGACTACCATAAAATATAAATGCTGGAGAATGTATCTGTTTAAAATACACCTCTTTCTCCTGTTACAGTTGATTTTCTTTTGTGTCTGAAGGTGACTGGCACGGAAGAGAGAGGCTGGGGGAGGAGTGGATGTTGCTGAATGGAGTGGAACAGGTTACTCATTCTTTAGAATAGCCAGAAGGTAAACTCAAGTGCGCTTGAAAAACCATGCTGGTGAAATACCACATGTACAGTTCAGCCCTTTAAATACAATGTTTACTATTGAATTTTATAATGGGTTAGGGAATGAATCAAGTCCTGAGAATGTGCTGGAAAAATACGCTGTGAAGGGTGTTAAAAAGTGGCAGTGTAGGTTACGGTGCTTTGAACCCTGCACGGTCGCTTAAATGTGTGTGTGTGTCTCTATATCATTTATATATGTATAAACATATGTCTATATGTATATATTCTATATACACATGTACATAGATAAGTATTTTGTATATAGGATACATGTATATTCGTATATCCACAAACATATATATGCATACACGTGTATATGTGTATGCACAACAAAGACAAGTACAGAGATTCTCAAACTAGAGATGCAGGAGGTGTCCTGGGAGGCAGGAGATGACTCAGGAAGACTAAATCCAGGGGTTTGCCTTCCTATGCATCCACAAATACCTTCCCATCACCAGTGCTCTTATGAAGAGAGTAATATTTAACTAGATCCCCTGCTGATAGGTGAGATGCAGGATTTGGGAAGCCAGGCTGGAATGGACCATCCCAACTCTGAGAGAATTTGGTCCTCAAAGTGCTTCTTTTTTTAAGTAGCAGGGGGAAAGGGAGGTTGGTGGTATTGATTTATTACTAGACCTGGTAGGACTAAAGTTTGGGACAGGTGGGGAATGAGATTCTCTTAAGATATATATATATATTTACATTGCAGGAGAAGTAGTACCAAAAAAAACCCCAAGTGAAACCAAACCCCTCAAAATACTATTTAAAAAAACAAAGAAGAAGGAGAAATTACACTGCTTGAGAAACGTAGAACAAGTCTGAAATCATTGACTATGCGTGGAGAAGTTGCTGACTGAAGTGTTAGCTTTGATGTGATTGAAAGGAAAACAACTTGTTCAGGTATCTGTGAAAAGGTGAAAATAAGGTAAAACAAGTTGTGGTGGCAAAGGCGGGGTAATGTAACCTTTGTAGCCTTGAAGGATCAAAAGCAGGATGTAAACACAGAGACTAGACTCTCCTTATCTCGGTACAGAAAGTACGATTTGCGTCTCCCCTGGCCTTGGATAAAAAGACAAGCTGTAGGATGCTTAACAGAAGTTGTTGTAGCTACTGGTAGTGGAAGCAAATGTCATTGTGTGAAATGGATAATTTTCATTACAAATGCACATTTTGTGGATTCATAGAGTTGTACGTCCAGTGCTGAAAAGGTGTTGGGTGGCAAGTCCAGAGCAAAAGAGATGGATACTGAGGAAGATTTTGATATGCCAGAGTTGGCTATTACTGACTGAGACTATTTCAACTGAATCCTGGCATATCAGTGTTAAAATACTGACTACATCAACCAGTGTTGTCTGTTAGAATAGCAGAAAACACTTTGTAAATAAGCTGATCGCTGCAGTTCCCTGGAAATAATTATCTGTAGTCATGACTACCTAATGCACGAAAATGTAATGTGCTGTGCCAGGGTGGTACAACAGAAGCATTGTGATAACGTGATAATTTATCTTCCTGGAAATCCATAATTTAGATCACTGAAGTCAGTGGGACTGAAGGACACAATAAAATCAGTCGTGTTTCTCGGAGGGCGCTAGCTGGACCTTAAATATGTTCCTAGGAAACAAAGTTGGAACCATAGCACGTCCCTCCATCACATTTGGGACACTGCAACCAAAAGTCCTGTTATGTGTTACAGCTGAACAACATATTGCAAACTGCTGAAACTATGTGTGGAGATACCACATTTTGATAATCACAGCTCTGTGTCTGGAATTGAATTATTTGTATAATATATCGCACAACCTATTGGCATATTGAATGAATAAAAAGCCTCTGCAGACCTACAAATGGAAATACTTATTTGGAGAATTAGGAGAGAAAATCAAAGGACTAAGCCTTCTGTAGAGATCAGACTGCTGCACTGAGAAAATCAAAGTCCATGTGCATGATCTAAACCATGTTTGACATGCTAGGCTTTGGTTTCACCAGGAGACTCACTATGCTGTTTGGTTATGTTTTTAAAACCCGCAAGTGTAAATTAGAACGAGCTAATTTTGTAATTATTCCCAACAGACATGCAAGTAATGTAGTCTGAAACATGTTTATTTTATAAAGACACAATCATTCAAAAAAGAAGTGCTGAGAAACCACAAGCGGTTTGAGCAACAGAGGCTCAGAGCTTTTGCAAACACGCATGTGTTTAAAATGTGGTAGCGTTTGTTTAAAAGCCATTCAGTGGTCTGTTTCTTTCTTTGCAGCTTTATGACTGTCCTTAAGAGTAATATCAAGGATCTGGAGGGTGGGAGGGCTGTTTTGGTGGTGGTGGTAATTAATGCAGTTTAAATTCCAGGAAGAAACTGGGTTGTCCAGACTTGAGGGATGGAGATCAAAATCACACTTAAGCTGCTGCTGGAGGGGAGACCAAGATCCTGAGACTGAATAGAGAAAAGATTGCTTGTTTGTTTGTTTATCCTGAGACTTGATTAATTAACCATTCTGAAGAGAGAGGGACATCACTTTAAAATGCGGTGGTTTTGTCTTGCTCAACAGCTTGAGGAAGAGACTGCTGAGAGGATACAAATATGTTGTTTGGAAAGGGTACCATATATAAATGTGCTTAAATCAAGATTGTAATATTAGCCTGTATATAAATCAATAAAAAGATGGTTAGAAATGCTGAGGTTCTCAGCAGTTAATAAACAAGTTCACATATGTCACGAGTCTCACCAGTTCTCTGATAGTTATTTTGACACGACCTGAGATGAGATAAATATTTGACAATGACAAAAGTTAGGTACCTGACAGCTTTTGGGTTTTATACAAAGCACAATATGATGCTATGATTTTTAGAAGAATACTGTGAGTAATAACAATGCAATTTACAGCTGGCAAATAGCTCTCAAATGCATTGTGCTTTCTGCGAACAGTAAGATTTATTGGCTAGTTGGTCTTTGCTTCTTTTAATAGGAAAGATTAAACAGGTTGTTCTGTTTATAATTCTGTATTTATATTTATCATATACAGCACAGATATAAATCTTTTGTAAACTATTTGTAAGATCTTTAAATACTGCTAGGTAGTAACCAGGCTTTTAAAATTTTCCATGTAAGTTTTTAGGATGAAATAACTAATTGCTAATCACACAGTGTATTATGTTTTAGCTTCAAGTGTCTTGCTTTGGGAATAAGTTATTTAGCTCCATCTGAAGCCTGATGCTGCTGGAGTTAATATACACATCTCTGTTTCTGGATTTTCAAAAGGTCTACAAAAATCAAGCACCAATTTTTCAATAAAGGTAATAGGATCCAGGACTATAACTTCATATAAGCTTTTAACATTTCAAGCCTTGTTCAGAGTAGGATAGTATGGTTGGGAAGTCAAGATGATATGAATTACAGAAAATTGAGTAAATGGTTCTTTTAGATACTGGACCTTTCTGACAATTTCCATAAAATTTCTAGTATAAAGTAGACATGAATACGTTGTGAATGAATCAATTGCTTTCTAAGTTAGAATATAAATTTTAGTATTTCAGTCTGGAGAACTCACACTGATTTAAGGAGTTTTTAGGCTTTATGGATTATCTTAAAATGTATTTAGAACTTTAAACTGAATTCTAGGTAACTTTTTAAAATGTTATGGTCATTGGTTTTCTAAAATATACCAGATTCACATCTTCAGTGAAAAATTAGATTTGTAACTTGAATGAATAAATAGAACTCTTATCAGAACAGATTTTAGTGGCTTAAGGAAAGGAACTATTATGAGCATTCAAGTCAGATTTCTTCATGAACTTACTTTGTACTGATCTTCTGCAGTGTTTTAATACTGGTTGTGAAGTTTCCAGCACAGTCTACAGCTGTAGTTCCAAGCCTTTCTCTTTGGTCAAATGTCCAAGTCATTGCTCTCACTGCTCTGCTCTAATGGGCATGCTTTCATATTTACATTTCCCATCAGAATATGTGTGTTTGGAATTATTGAGTGCAGGTTTCAAGATTGCCTCTGAAGTCGGAGAACTTTGTGCAGCAAGGGGAACGTGTGGTGTGTCCTCATCCCATCAATGGCAGTGGGTGGTTGAGCACCGTTCACAGCGTTCTCCTTCAATATGTTATTTTATGGTTTTTTTACTGCTAGTTTACATTCAAGAAATGTATTTTTGCAGTTTCAGCTCTTCAAAAGTTCTGCTTTTTAGGTTTTGCAGCACTATGTATTACAGGTATCTGTTTTGTGAATTCTTTAGTGTAGATGCGCTGTTCCACCACTTTCATCTAACAAAACATTTTCTTGATAATAAGACGTCAAAACCCTCAAATATCTTCACCTTCACATTGGTATATTATTTTAAATAGTTAACAAATTGAGTACTTATATATTTGTTTCCTGTAAGTTTTAATATTAAAATATTTTATTTCCAAATTTAATTTTCTGTACACCTTTTCTAAGACACCTTGCAGTTTTTCAGGTTAGATGTTGGGCTTCCCTCTTGGGAATATCACCATAGATAAATGGGACTGAATGTTCAGTATGGCCTTTGTTATGAAAAACAGATGTAATAGGTGATTCCTACTTTTTCTACTTTAATGGTCTTCCAGCTGCATTTACCTAATTATGTTTGTTATAAATATCATGCACAAGAAGGAAAAACTGACTGCAATGAACATTGCAAAGCTGCAACAACAGAAAGTGTCACTTCATCAAAGCTGCGAGAAACTGGTTTTAGTCTTGAGCTTTTTGCAGTGATGCAAATTTTCTCCAAATAAATTATACATATTTAAAACACTAACAAACACATGACACCTATAAATACTGTTATTCCACATATATCTTTACTGTTTACAGACAGACACGCAAATATTGTCAATGAGGCTTTATGAATAAAGGCCACCTAGAGAATGTTTTTTTATGAAGGCCATAATGTTTATTGACTGGGACAGAATAAATTTGTTGATGGCCGAAAGCAAAATAAATCAGTAAATAAGATCACCAGGTAGTCCTATGAGACTTTCTAGTTCTCGGAATAGAAATATATGTATCTAAATGTATATTTTTATGTGTATACACACACAGTGTGGGAATTTTTGACAGAATTAAAAAAACCCTTTAAACAATAAGAGGTGGCAAATATGGAGATTTGGGAGGTTGTTTCCATAACACCATGAATTGTGAAGTTACATTTGGATTTTAAATGATTATACGCTGTAGATAACTTTTTAAAAACACTCTGAAATGCATCAGGTTTATTTTAAAGGCTTTTTTTCCCCCTAACTGCATTTAACAGTACTTATAGGTGTCACATCAATATGAAGTTCAGCAGTGCAAAAGAAACTGTTCCAGTAAAGTCTCTCAATCTGAATGTATACTCAAAGAACTTTCTCTTCAGTTTCCCTCCATTAACCTACGTGTAGTTAAAAGCTACAATTAAAATGTAATCTGAGATAGGCGAGCAATGAATTTGTTTGAAACTTTCAGATCTGAGTCCAAAAGATTCAAAAGGAAAAAAAAAAAACCCAAAGCACCACACACCTACAGGACTTCAAACATGATCCACGTTCCTGTTTGGCTGCCAAAATTACCCTTGAAGACCTTATTTAAAATGATAGAGATTTACAGCACTTACGTACGTAGTCGACAAAGGGAAATGAAAATGTAATTGCAGGCACTCATCAAAAGCTCCAGCTTTTAGTTACCTTCAGTGAAAATGCACAGTTTATTATCAAGTGACATGGCAAAGCTGGCAGGAATTTGTCAAGTCTAAGCTGGAGCTGAATGAACTACAGGTAAGAGATTAAAGGCTCCACTGAAGTGAAGTGGAAGTTTCCCATCAGATCTAAGGCCTTAAAATTTGCCAAAAAATTTTGATTGCGTGTGATAAGATTTTTTTTTTTTAATTCAGTAATCATTTGAAACATTATTTGATTCATTTACATATGTTGAAATAAGGCTAAATTAACATTGCAGCCGCAATTCCCGTTTTTAATGTATTGTAGAAATGGTTGTATTGATCCCAGATACTGGTGAGCGAATCCTGGGTGTTGTGAAGAGTCAAACGGTGCCATGTTCATCAATATTTGTCAGTGTATCTGCAGCCAAGTGAATGTGAACCAGGTCAGATGTGAGGACTTGCTCGCGTTTTCATCAGCTTGGCAGGAGCACATAATGAGGTATTTATAGCTGCCCTGTACCAGCTGCAGGAAGAAGGATGATACCTGATCTGGCATGAAATCGATCAAGATAAAATTACTTTCAAAAAAGTTTTTAAGACTTTTTTTTTTTTGTATTGGGAGAATGGCTTGGTACCAGTTCAGCTGAGTTTTTGCTGCTTTTATAGGCACCGAGCACCGAGAAACTGCAGTTACCACCTGTGAAGCACAGCTTACAATTATGATTACTACACACTAAATATTACTATATTATTAATTTAATTATTTTTTTAAAAAATGGGAATTTATTGATGGTATGATTGATAAGCATAACTGGTGTTGTGCTGAGCTGCAACCTGTACTCTGGAACATGTGGCTGAGCACAGTGGATGACAGAAATGTTGCAAAATCTGTTATAGGATGGGGAGTACCAGCCTTATTGGAGTAAATGTATGTGGAATTGCACCCTCAGGGAGACAATGTTGCAGGAATATTTCACATGAGGAAATGGAATCAACAAAGGGTTTAAAGTTGTGTCCTTTCTTTCAATTTCATTGTGGCTATTTGTTAATAAAGTATGGTCAACTTGCAGGCTTTTAGTAGACACAAGGTTGATAACAGTTTGTTGAAGTGGGATGCAGGATAATGAAAATGAACAGTTCAGCTCTAAGAAAAGAAGTGGGAAATGTGTTGGAAAAGGTAGTTTAGGGAGGAAAAAAGAGAAAATTCTGAGAGGAGAAAATAATTGTCATATTTCAGTCACAAGTGTACATGCACACATGCTCTTCTTCTAGGTATAATCACATTGCAGTGCAGGATAAAGTGAACAGAAACGCCTATGCAGATTCAGTAAGTGATCCCTGCAACACGAGATGTGGGAGGTGAAAAACTCTGGTGAATGCCATTTGCTTTTATCTGGGTTAGAGAATAAACAGCACTTTCATTTGTTAATTTTATAACACTCTAACCACGATGTTTATGTCAACAAATACACTGAAAATGAGCTCTCAAGAACTGATGTATACATGCAGCTGCATGTGTCAAGAATTCGAGAGTATTGTCTTGTTTTGACTCTGAACTTGAAGCTTTGGTTCAAGTCACAGTCATCATTTGTATTTACAAATTTGGCAGACGAAAATAATCACTGGTGGCAATTTTCATCCAAGAAAAGAAACACAGGATGAGCATGTGGATTTAGAACAGTTTATAGAGCATATTTGTTTACATTAGACCATTTAATTCGGTAATTAAATTCAATAAATTCAGTAATTAAATAATAATTCAGTAATTACCCATGAAGGGTTTTGCACAACTGCTTTTTACAGTTTCACTGACTGTTGTCCATGACCAGGATCTGGATTACTGGAGAGATTTTTACAGCCTGTATTGACAGTAGGGCCACAAGTAGGCAACGTAAGTGTCCAGGCAGGAGAATTTGATGGATAAGTAAACCCTATATAAACTAACGAGCATATCCCTTGGCTGTATCAAAGAAGATGACGGCTGTAAGGTCATGTTAAAGTCCTGACTCATTTAGAAAAGCTTATGTCTTCCAGCTGGGAAACATCACACAGACAGTTCAGAATACACTAAAGTTTTGGTTTAACAGGAACACAGAAAGTCAACTTAGGTAATTTTATCTGCTGTGTTCCCTTGGGCCAACCCTTTGGAAAGGAGAGTAAGATTTGTCATTAGTCATTGTTGCCTCTTGTGAGCTATTAATTTATTACGCTCTTTTATGTCTGTATGTCTTTTTGTAAATAGTGCTTAGATTAAAGTTAAGTGTACGTATTTGTAAAAACAGATGGATTGGACTTGCAGGGAAAGTCAAGCTTTGTGCCTCTGAGTAGGGCTGGTGCCATTCATGCTCATGTAAAACATTGTCGAGGGTTAAGATTGCGGGGTGACAATCAAACCCTGGCAGATGTATTGTTAACCTCCTCTCCCCCCCACTTCCCCCTTTTGCCCCTCCCTCTCCCCCCTTCCCGCTCAGGACAGGCGATCGGGAGGGAAAGAAGGACAGAGAGAAGAGAGTTGGAAAAGTTAAAGATGTTTTACTAATGCTACTAATAAGAATAGAGAAAATAATACAAAATATACAAAACTAATCTTGTAAGTCTCAGCAACTGCAGAGCCAGCACCCAAAGTCCTGGATTAGACTCTGCAGCCAACCGGAGCTGGATTCAGTCTGTCACTGGCCTCAGTTCGCAGGGACGACCAGCAAGGTCCTCTCCTAATGTCAGCCATGAGGAAAAAAGGGGCGAGATCCTCGTGATCTCCCACTTTTATATGAAGTATTCACGTGAATGGAATGTTATACACCGTTGGTCAGTCTCTCAGTCATCAGTTTTCTCGTTGCCCCTCTCGCGAGATGTCCATCCGTGCTTATCAATAAGTTTGCATTCCATTGCTAGGTTTACCAAAACATGTGTTGGGTTCTCCAGGAAAATGCAACTAATATGAAGACTTTAGCTGACAGGCAGATTCACTAAAAGAGAAACTTGTTTTTAACAAAACCAGGACAAACATCTACACTTCTCTGCTGTCTGCAGAAGGTTTGGTGAATTTAAAAGCAAGACTAACGGTTGGTGAGAAGAGCAAGTTGCAGAAACTCTGATTCCAGTTTTTCTCACTTTAATTAACAAAGGAATAGCCTGTGTGTGGTGGATATCTCTAGCAACTTGGTAGAACTTAGCAAATAGACTTTCAACTTTTCCAGCTTTTGATCCCATTACAACAGTGCTTTGTGTTGAGGAAAATAGGAACCTTGGAGACATGATGTGGTGCTATGTAACTGAGTTCTCCAAAAGTCAGGAATGAAGCAGCGTCCTTGTTGTAGGAAACCGAGCTGGTGTGCAAGAACACGCACTAGTTGAGCAGAGGGTGAACTTGACTTTTTAAAGGAGATTATGCACAAGCTACATAGCTCTATATGTCTCAGGCAAGTTTGACTTGTCTTTAGATGAATCAAATACGTTCTGTGGCTGCTATGGTTTGTTGAGGAGTATTGTCTGACCTCACTGTGCCATAGGCAGTTTTTCTACTGTTTTTAAAGTACTTGGATTCAGTAAATAATGGAGTAAGAAGAAAACACAAACAAAACAAAACCAAACAAAAACGAAGAGATCTCACCGTGGATTCTGATATTCAGTGGCTCCAGGCAAGCGAGGTGATGACATGAAATTAGGATGCGTATTTAGGTTAGTGTTTTTGCGAGGTGAAAGGTAGGTTAACAAGGAAAAGATAGTAATGAGATAAACTCCTGCTTTCATTTCTCTTTAAGTTTCTCATTAGGCTTTGCCTTTTGGGTGTAGTCAACTATGGCATGATTTTATTCTTCATCACGTTGAAAGGGGAGAGTTGTAATTTGGATGCAGGCTTTGCCATGAACAGCCTCTGGCAGAAGGAAGGTTCTTTAGGAAGGATGGATTCTGAAAGGAGAGAATCCAGGAGAAATGACACCTGCAGAAAACCTGGCCTGTTAACACAACGTGACCTCTCTCTTCATTCTTGACTGTATTCTTGAGCTACAGCTCTTCTTTCGAGCTTAGCTTATGCCCTCTACATGTCATTTTGTCCATCTTTTGCCTGACAAAGAGGAGCAATGGAGGTGTTGAAGCTTAGCAGTGTCCCATTTATTTCTGTGGCAGTTCCTTAGGCAGAAGGGCAAAAGTTGCCAAGAAAGAAGAGGAAGCTTTGGGAACATTTTGTCTGGAGCTGAAATGATGACTGAAGCACAAGCAAAGGTGCTTTTGCACTGCTGCAAGTTGCTGTGCAGGTAACCTGAATCAAACCATGTGCTACTGTAAAAGCTGGGGTTCCCTCCTGTGAAATATAATACAGAGTTACCAGAAGTTTTTCAGCCTTTCTTAGGTAAAGAAGCAGCTCACTTGAGGTCTAGTTGCAATGTTGCTACCTAAGAATGATGAGAGCTTTTTACCTGATGCTCTGCTCTCTTCTGAATGGGTTTTGGGATGAGCTATCATGACCCCCAGTGCAGTGTGAAGAGAAATCCAGTATGCATACCATACCATGGAGATAACTGTTTTCCCCACTCATATTCTCTGTGGCTTTTGTGCCTGCATGGTGTCTCTCCCAGCTTTCTCTTCATCAGTTTAGCTGTCTGAATGCTGGAAATATGCAATAATTTCTTCTTCTGTTTGCATTGTCTGTGAATAGAAGGCTCAATGGCCAGTGGTTGCTTCTGCTGCTGTTGGTTTTGCTGGTCTTCTCAGGTGCTTTCCCAGCCAAGAAAATACTGAGAAGGAGAGACAGCCTTCCTGCAAGGAACAGATGGTTACTGTTCTAAATAAACGGATTCCTACCTAACGTGCAGTGCTGGGAGAGAAGGGAGGGTTTTCTTGGGGGGGATGTCTGAAGGGGAAAGAGGTGGAAAGAGGGAGGTGAGGGATGAAAAAGAGAAAAATGGATTGGAGCTTTTTCATATCCTACTTAATCACAGTCATATGTCAGGCTGTTTGAGAGGAGGAGGGAGGGGATGGCTTGTTGAAATCTGTAACGTGCTGGAATTCTGCGAGTGAGTTGTGTGGTGTGGTGAGCCCTGTGGCTTGCTGCTGCCCCCATGAATAGAGCCTTTCCAGAGCTGCCAAGCCCCAAGCAAATGTGGTCAGAGATTTATTACGAAATGTACCAAACCTTGGCATGGGGCTAATTGCATATAACAAGGAGCGTGCTGGAAACTCAGACCTGAGAAGTGACAAATGCCGAAAGTATTCTATATCTGATGCTGGTGAAAGAGGTTTTGTGTAAGGGAATGTCTGTATGTCTGTGCTTTTTGCTAATGAGCTCCCAAACCTAGCTGCATGTTTTCTTGTTATTATCTTGCTTAAGGTAGATGTAGATTTCTTGTTTTGGTTGTTTCACAGCCACCAAAGAAAGAGTAATCACTATATGGCTGTAATAGCTGAATTTCTCAAAGCAAGTGTGTTGGTGCTGTCTTCAAAATATCTGATGCCCACATCCAAAGAGATGGTAGAATAAAGTTATGAGGTGGGATATTAACAAAATCCTGAACTTGAGAGCTGGAAACTTGACTAAAAAGGTTCCAGAGGCAGCAAAAATGAACTATTGGTCTTGGCGAGAATATTCTGTTCAATATCCTGAGTGGCTGAGCAACAAATTTGTATAGCAAGGCTGGTGTTTCTTCAAGTTTTAAAGTTTACTGGACACATCCCTGAATGCCTCATGTTCACTGTTGTATTACACAACATGGATTTCCACCACCGTAATATTTAATCTCGTGGAAAGCTTCTTGCTTCCCTTTAGTGCTTTTTCCTGTTCTTTACAAGGTTCATAGCTGTATTTTTAAATATTGTATTGGTCTTCAATGCCAGATGTAGTTAAGCTTTGTCTGTGGCCATGCCAAGACAGAGAATGCTGCCTCTGCCTTTGAAATCCATTGAACTGTCCCAATAAGTATTGTTAATTAATATTGCTAATATTCTTTCTTGTCAAATTGTCAGTGTCTTTTTTTTGGAGGAGACCAGTTTCAGAGTTGATATTTCAGCCAGAAAACAAACAGAAATACATAGTAAGAGATTTCTGTTGTTTTTCTTCATAGACCGCATGCTCCTTGACATTTCTAAAACTCCTCCTCATCTAAATCAGAGAGTCTGGAAAACACACTGGCTCACTTAATCCTCTTCCTCGTGGTGCAAGATTTGTTGTACAGTGGAGGATTAGGGAGAGATAGACATTCAGAATAAAAGCCTTCTGCACAGCATTGCTTTCATCTCCGTTCGGTGGTGCCGAGCGACTTGCATCAGTTTTGAGACACGAATAACTCATGGGTTGTTGGCTTGTGGAGCTGCTCTGAACCTTGGAAGTCTGTGGCAGGTGAGTCCTGTCAGGTTTATCTTGGCTCCTTTCTACCCACAATAGTCTTTATTGTATTACGTTCCTGCCACTGACGTGGGAGAGGAAGCAGTGAGAACCCAGCAAAATCAGAGTTCCTTAGTCTCTACAATCCTCCGAAGGTGTCAAAGCCCTTTATTTCATAAAACGCAGTGAAAGAGCTTTCCACTCAGAGCCAAATTCTTCAATGTCAGCATTGACAGAGGTTGCAATGTCCTGGTTGGTGTGGGGAAAGCACGTGCTAGTTGAAAGCTGGCCTGAACCACACAACAACCATTGCCTTTGCTCTTGACAGCGCTTCAGTCTCTGTATTTTCTCAGTTACTGCCTCCTCTGCTGCACCCCTGAAAATCAGTGATCACTCCTTACTATCAGAATCTCCTTGACCAGCTCAACTGTGCAATAAAAATGAAACAAGTCGTTTTTTAATAGTGTGGATTCTGAATTGCTGCAGACTTTAGATCATATTACACATGTATTTAAAGAGTTATCCCCCTAGTGAGGACTTAGCTGTGATATTTAAAAGTGACCATGTTAATAGAGAATCAAGCCATCTAAAATAAATCTCTCCCATTGTGAATGTGATACCTTCGTAATTGCGGAACAACAAAAATGTACATGCAGAGTGATAGGAAAAGAAAAAAATTAAAAGCAAAGGTGTATTTGCGTTACAAGGTAACCGTTGACAACACTTTTGCCTTTTCATGTAGTTTTATTTAGCTTTTGTTTTGTATTTTTGTAAACAGAGCCACTGTCCACAAACTCACAATTTGAAAGACCAGAAATTTTCTAACCTGGATGATCCAGCTGGTATTTTCAGTCATGAAGAAACTGACAATTATCTGCCTCCATTTTCAAGAGTCACATGTTGGAGAGGATGTTTAGTGAACTAGAAACACCTGAGGTTAATTGGGCTTTGATAACACTTGCACACCTGGTAGTGCAGCAGCAGCATCTTTGCTGGTTCAACAGTCGAAGATTCATAATCCTTGCGACAAATTGTGTCAATATAGCATCTTATTATTCTGAATCATAGAATGTTAAACACAGGAAAGAGTAGTTTTGGTGTTTCTCTCAGTATTTCAGATTTTCTGCTGAACATGTAATAGTAGCTGGTAGTACCTCCTGTCATGTTGATAGTCAGGGAGGGAGAGATTTGCAAATGAAACAAAAGAATGGAGTGTTCAGTCTAAGGCACGTGTTCAATGAATATGTCAGCCTGCAGTAACTTAGTGTGTAAATACTGATACTGGCCTGACACAGTGTGCAGAATAAAACTGTAAAATTGTCCCGGGGTAGAGATTTTTTATTTTAGTATGGGATGGTTATAATACCTACAAAAGCTTTTATTATTTAAAAAAATAAGATGCAGTGGGTATAAATCTAACAAAGTTATAGGGTTCTTCCCAAGAACTATTTTGCTGGCTTTAGCAGAATTAGAGCGATGCCATTTTCACTCAGATAAGCTGAACCATTTCCTACATCTATGAAGCTAACATAAGACTCATTTTCTTTGTCATAGGGTGTATACATGTTCTATTTAACCTTCGTTTTCCACAATAAATATTCAAGATTTTCGTAGGAAACTAGAAATATATAGTTTTGATATCAAAACAACAGTGCAAGTTTTCTAACGATGCTGCCAGTTAGTTTTGAACACATACAGAGCTGTATCTCACAGACACTGAGTAAAAATAAAACGAGGGGAAAGAACCACAGAAGCCAAGAGAGAACTTTTCATGATTTCTACAGTGTTTCATCTTCCAGGACAGAATTTTTTGATGGCTACTGACTCTGATACTTCTGTCTGTGCAAGTTGCAGTAGTTTTCGTACCCATTACAGTCTCTGTCTAGAGCATTAGTAGCCTGGTGGTCCTTCTGTTGAAGCTAGTAGGAAATCTGCACTCAATTCCAGCAGAGCTGACGTGAGAGATGATACTCAAGGAAGAAAAACAAATGCTGCTGTAAATCACCTTAATTTGCACAGGCATAGTGGTTGCACGGCAGACAATAAGTTTTTCTGATCTCTAAAGTGTGTCTTCTTGCTACCTTTGTAGCTGTCGTTCAGAATAGGCATTCAAGGATGCTAACACTTGCAGTCATTAACCTGCTTTTCCTAGATGGACACATGAAATAGGATATCTGGTGGGAGATGAACTGACACCTTTGAGCTAATTTTTGAACCAAGCGATGGCCAATTACATCCCTCTGTTTTCCTTTCCCAGTGTAGGACTTAAATTTAAGAAGGGTTCATAAAAGCTGGAATTTTCACTTGGAGGACATTCTCTCATTTTGGAGGCTTCCACCGAGGAAATGATTTTCCTCCTCAGTTCACAATCCTAATAAGCACATTAAAAAAAGCAACATACAAGTAATGCTGTGATCCAAGCCAAAAATAATCCTGAGCAGGAGTGTTATCATGGACTAAGTATATCAGAAGAGCGGTAATAAGTTTATTACAGACAGCATGAAATCTGAGACATTCTTTTTAGATATCATCAGACAACCTTCCGACAGTGTCCCGTGACAAATTAATGTGTATCAGGGACATGTAAAGGTGAAGATAAAGACTTGCAGTAAAGATGGAATAGGTGTGTGAAGCAGATGGCTGTTGGATTTGTGCATGAGGTAAAAGTAGGAGATATTTATATCCTGGTGTTACTGTAGTTATGCTCCTTCTTAAGGAGCTCTGAAGGTTGAAAACTTTATACCCCTTTCTGGGATGTTACTGTTGATGCATTTTCACAGATAATACCTAGTACATCTGTGATAGTTTGTACTAAACCCAGAAATGCTGCCTCTCGTTCAAACTTTACAACAGACACGTGAGAAGGGAATTATGGGTACATCAGCAGGGCAGATCTGTTTGCAAGAATTCTGGATTTTTGCAAATACACCTATGATTGCTTCATAGTTTAAGAATCTTAACCATGAATATCAAATGAAAAGGTAACAGCTTTTAATATAAGCAACACTACATCGCTCCTTGGCACTGTATTGATGGACTAGAAGCATAAAAATAAACCCCCGTGAAGTTAAAACCCCTGGGAAGGTGATTTCTCTTACAAATACCTCTTAAGAAACATGTTTTAATGTAACATCAAATTACCAATGTCATATGTGTGAATATTGAATATATTGAATGAGACCATGGTTAGAGAGGGCACATAGGCTGGACTTAGGGGTCAGGAATTGTGTAGCTCTGTAAGGGCTATCTATACAATGTGGTGCTCACAGAGTGCTTTAGGTTTGCAGGTTTCCAGCTAGTTTGAGGTTAACTGCTCAGGGATGAGGGCCTGTGAGCTGGTAAGTGCTGCTGGAGAAAGAGAAATCAAAATAGCCGTGTTGATTTCATCTTATTCAAATATGTGGAGGAGAAAAAAGTTTTTAAAAATAAACCAAAAAAAATACCCCAAGCCCAAATGTATGCTGTGCTAGGATATGAGGGAAATGCTCTTGTTTCCTAAAGTTTGGAGTAGAAGGTCAGGTATTTATCTTGATGAATTTAGACTGATTTCAAGTGCATTCTCCTGCTGATCTCTGCCACTTTAATAATGCATAATATAGATAAAACCAAGCTACAAAAGCCGAGGCATGTCAAACATGGCATTTGCCTGTGCCTCGCCGAGATGGGGAGGTGTCACCTGAGGGGACAAGGGCCAGATGCAGTGGTCTTAAGCCATGTAGTGAAATTCTCCTGGGCTCCAGTGGGGCACAGCAGCAGTCCTTAAACCATCAGGAGTATGTAGCTTGTTATTCAGTCTGCTGTCATGCTTGCTTACAAATGCAAAGTACATCTTTGTCAGCGTGACTTGAAACAGCTTCCTTGCTCTATGCAGCGTGTGCTGAGCGATGTGCAGAAGCCTCAGCAGACCTCGTCAGCTGGTGTATGTCTTCTTCTGCCAATTAAATCTGCAGAATTGCAACAACGTGTGTGAAAACAGAGCTTGCTTTGCTTTTTCTTATTATTTATCATTTGTACTGACACACTGCCTAGATGTGCTGCCCAGGGAGCTCCTTGCTGCACTGCTTGGGGTACTTTACGGTTCAAAGTGAAGCCGTGGTCCCTACCCTGAAGAGCTTGTAGGAAATGTGCTTGTTCGCTCTGTCTGCAGGGCTGTGAGCGATGTACGAGTACACAAGGAGCCACAAGCTGCCAGCTCACACTTCGCTCTGTTTTGTGAGGAGAAGCTGGGTGAAGTTCAATGACCCATATCAGAGTCAGTCAGATAAATACCAGCTAATTCACTACAAACATTACTCCAGCTAAAAACGGACTTGTTGGCCAGTTTTGCCCAGATGCCAAGGGATGATGCTATGACAAAAACTGCCATACCAGTAGAGTTGGGCTTAGATGCAATTAACTGTTTCTGCCTTCCTTCTTCAGCTGAGACAAATAGTTGCAGCTCCAAGCCTGCAGCACGGGCAATTTGCAGCCAGATGTTTAACCCTTTGCGGCCAGATGTTTAACCCTTACTGCTGTAGAGAACAGCAGGTTGGTACCACAGGGGCTGTGCATGGGAGGTGGGAAGGAGGCAAGAGGTTAGAAATAACCTGCTGATGGGGATCTTTACAGCCTTTATGTCAACATGGCTGGAATGAAAACAAGGTGATGTGGTTGGTTTTGTTGTTTTTTTTCCTTTGGAGACCTGTATGGCGTCCAAGCACAACATCGCAGGCTGAGCTGCACGCTCCCTTTCAGAAAGGCACCACAGAGCAGGAGATGGGGCCCACGAGTCCGATTCAGTGCTGGCTTTGTGCACGGTGCCGACCTTCTGCCTTAGCTGGATTTTTGCACTGCGGCCATAAAGAGTGGAAAAAAAAAAAAAAAAGAGGGGAAAAAAAGGATAGTGATCGTAGGGGGGAAAAATAGCTGGTATAATAGCAGTGAACTGGAATGATAATATTTATCTTTAATTTGAATGATAGGGCCTTAGGTGTAATAGAAAGTAATAGTAAAAATACGCTGGAGGTCTTCTATGCTTTTGTGTTTTAATAAAACTCTTAAAATAGAACCTTCCTCACTCCTTAATCTGAAAAACAGCAGCTTAATATTAATAGCCTGCCTGTGTTTTAGCAAGACTCATACTTTACTTGTCTCTGCGTTGAGCAAAAGTTTGACTACATACATAGGTATCTTACTACAAAACCCTATAGTGGCATATCATTTTGACAAATTTGAAGTTGTTTTATTTATGCAGTTCTTTCATTAAGTATACATGTGGTTTATACACTTCTTTGTTTGAGAAAGCACAGTCAACAAATGTGCTTTGGATTTGGAACAGGAGTATGGATTAGCCTGTGGGGCCTGGAGGGTGTTTGTTTCATCTTCATGGGTCAGCACCTCTGTAAATTCGTGCCAGATGTAGAAGGTTTATTGCAGAAGTGCCGTGTGGCAATGCCTGTGTTCGGGAAACCTGGTCAGAAAGGTAGGAGCCCCCGCTCCTTGCTGTATGAGGTGTCGATTCCCAGCAGGGTGGAGATCAGACTGTGTAACCCTTTTACTGCTTATTGTGCCACTTTAAGAGCCATGACAATTGACAGAGGGTGTCTTTATCCCTTCACTTCTGCTTTGGCTTGGAGCAGTTTGCCAGTAAATGTTACACGCAACTTTGCAAGATGTTCATGTCTGTGCACCTTACACTGATCCTGCTGCTGGTTTAGATGGGTATAACTCTGTACCCAAGTGCTCCTCTGACGTAGAAAATGATTCAGTGCAGGTTAGAGGTCTACATGTAGGGATTAACTCACAGAGCAGCTCTCATTTCAAGTACAGAGGTTTTACCTGCCTGGGGATCTGAGTCCTTTCACAGATAGTGGGGTGGGAATGAATGCCACTCATTTGCTTTGTCCCGCAGAGAGAGGAAGGTGAAATATGTTCAACCATGGTGGGTTGTAACCAGCGTTACAACCTGAGTGGCAACAAAAGCAGCATCAAAGTAGAGAAACGTGTTTTTAAAGGGAAAAAAAAGAATCAAAAGTGTGAGTGACCTTTGGTTTAGGTGCTGTATTTTCGTAGGCTGAGGATAGGTAGGAAGTGATGACAAGAGTGGGCTTGATGGAGGAGAAGCTGAGCTGTGGAGTTGGGGGTGTCCTGCAGTAACCCAAGTTCCTTGCACTTATCCCTGTGTACCCAGCTGAATTACTAGTGTAGCTTCCTGAATCATCCACTCTAATAGCTGTTCTAACATTGCAACAAACATAATGAGCTTTAGTATGTTTTGCAGAAGGTTAAATAGTAAGGTGGGTGAAGAAAGAACGAGACCTTTCTTCTATTTTTCCCTGCCAGCAAATGATAATGACAGTCAATGAGAAACAAACCACGTTCCACTTAGTGTGTAAATGCTAAATGGAGAACATCGCACAGAACTGTGACTTGCTAACCATGTCTACAAATTACTTGGAAAATGAGATGTGGTATGCAGACTCTATTTCAAAACGTGTGGGTTCACAAAACGTCACTGGTGGCATTATTATACGCTTGAACAATTTTACTGAGCTTTAAGAAATATTGACTAGTCGTTAATATGAAAAGCCACATTTTCAGTTACTATTTTTGTTTCTAAGCAGATATTAATGAACTGTTATTGTTCATGTCTGAGGAAAGCAAAATTTCAGCTGCTGTAACCACATTAAGCCAGTAGCCAGTAGTTCAGGAATGCTGCTATTGGCATGTGCTCTTGAAAGCTTATTTAGAGAGGAGAGGTTGCTACCATCATCGGATTTAATGAATAAAATCTTCCTGGGATTTTGTGCAAATGGTAGATTGTCAAGAACTATATGAAATCCATGAGAGATGTGAGAAACAGGTCGTATGGCCTAAAATCAGAGCCACTCTTACAGAATTAGTTTGCTTTTCCTCCAGAGATTAACACTTAGCAATTCTGGGCTAAATTTCAAGAAGAGCGAACTCTAACCTGTGCATTTTCCCTTCGCTTGTTTTTCTTAACCTGAAAACAGCCTTAAGAGTGTTTGCAATAAAATGCCAGGAAAAATAAAATGAAATTAAATAATCCATTTTTGAGCTTTGGGAACTACTCTTTTCAGTTTGTGAGGAAATCTAAAAATACCTCCTGTACTCCACAAGTGTTTGAAGGCTTGCTCAGGTTCAGTTTGTCCACCATCAGCTTCTGCTGGAGATTTTATGCAGCCTTTGATTGTGTTTATGCTAAAAATAGTAGGAAAGTAATCTAAAAGTGGCCATACATTTTAAACAGCGGTTCTGGGTTCCCATCCTTCTGTCTTGTCAATGTTGTTCATGTGGTACATACAATTTGTATCTGTTATCAAGTGTTTTGAGATGCTGAATGTGCTGAGAAAAGGCAGGTATCTTAATATACTGCTGCCATCCAAAGGCTAAGAAATACGTTCCACACATATATAAAGGATTTCAGGTGTCTTATTTTACTCGAAACAACGTCCCTGTGGTTGTAGAAATTTACAACTTGCTTTTTGTTAGTGTCTTCTGTCCTACTTGTAATTTAAAACTAGTGTTCTTTGAGGTATAATTTCATTCTTTAATCAGCCGAAAGTGCTTATTTTTCTACACCGCACAATTGTCTAGTGTGCAACATCTTGAAAATGAAATTGAGTAGAAAATCATTGTGCACGTTACTGTGAGCATTGTTTTTTGAGCTCTTGTTGCCCGATTCTGTGATCCTAGGCATCCTGAATAGGTAAGCAAAGACAAAAATTGCTTAGAATGCTTTAACTTACCTAGATAGTTCTGTTTCAATTGACCTATATATGAAATAGGTTCGTCATTTTTGTACAGTTTCAAAATCAGTATGCTTCCAGAAGCGTTAGGCATATTTGAGAAACGAAATTTCTATAGAACAAACTGATGTCCATATCTGTGCTTATGGAATATCTTTATCTCAATTTTTTCATCTCTTGGGCTCAAAACTGGAATTTAGCACTAATTAAAAAGCTCCTAGCCTGGACTTGCCTGCCTTTTGGCCAACTTTCTATTTTTGACTGAAATCCCAGAACTACCAAAGCTACTTTCTAATTCAGCAGAGCACTGGGTATACAAATAGCAACATATGTCGTAAAATAACAGCACAATAATTAAAGTAAGTTATGAATATTTTTTTTAACGCTAATGTAGATTTTCCATTTGAAAAATTTAAAAATGTGAATGAAATTTGTATTTGAAAAATGTTTTTCTCCCTTGAGGCATTAACTATTGAAACAGCTGAATGTACAGGCATTCATCATGAAGTTGGAGATTCTTGAATAATTAGAAGAATGAAAAAGACACTCTACTAAGGCTTGCAGGGGACTGTGGAATTGAAAGCTTTGTAATTTTTTATTTATCTGAACTGATTTTCTTAGATATAGAGTTAATTTTTAAATCCAGAGGAAATCAAAGTAAAACCAAGCCAAGTCAGTAATACTTGCCTGAAATCTTCCCTAATCTCAAGATTACTCATCTAGTGTACTTAGAAAACATCTGTGTGGCTCATTTGCCTTTGACTCAGTCACACATATATGCATGTTAGCTGAATTTAGCTCATTTTTCCTTTAGGCACTGAAAATGAGTTAAAATAAATGTTAGATAAAACTATGAGGAACTGAAAAAAGTTGGATTGGATTGGAAACTAGTTTGTCTTCAATTAGAGGAGTTTGTTTGCTCTTTCTTTTTCTCAGTCTTGGAATATATAATCATTGTAATCTTCTCTTTTGATGTAAGTCATACCGTACTCCATGGCGATTCCTGTTATCTTTTGGGTAATAAACCTGTTGCCGTGTGAAAAGTATCTTTACATCATTAGGAGAACAGGGTCCTATTCCCAGCAGAAGTTTATGTAGCGAGGACACCACTCCTGGGTATGTATCCACAGACGCTGTTTTTGGTTTCTGCCTCATTTTCTTCAATTGTGGGCGCCCATTCTGACTGCTGAGCTGCTCTCCTAATGGAGGACAGCTGGTGGTATGAAGCCAAGATCGGGGTGGTGGGACAGGACACGATGCTCCTCAGCCCCGCGTTCTCCCTGCAAACCTAGAGCTGTCTCAAGCATTGTCATCATGGATTGCTCCCAGCCACGTCTGAAAACTTTGTAGTGCGCTTTCAGTTTAAAAGACAGGATTTCTTCTAAATTGGAAAACGCAGCATTTTGCAAGTGAGGTAAATTTGTTTCTGAAATTTGGCACAACCAGAGAACAGCAGCTCAAAATCTCCCGGCTCTCGTGCTCTCATTTTCCAGTATCTTGAGTTACTGATTTGCACTGTAGCAGATACATGACTTCAAACACTGGCTTTAGGCGCTTTTCTTTATATCTCAGTATGTTGTCTGATCATATTGATAGAAATCAGACATGCGACTTCTCATCTGGAAAGGCCTGTGATGAAGGTGTACAGGGACACTATTTGCAAGTGTTTTAATTAGCGCAGCTGGCAGCGTGCTGGCTTGCCTTAAACGGGGCTCGAGCAGTAGAGAGCAGCTTTTAATTTAGGACAATTATGAGATACTTGTAGCATTTGCACCAACCGCATCTACTCTCCCTCTCCCCCCAGTTTGGATTAATAAAGGAATATATGTTAGAATTTAAACTCTGAGTGACCTGCTCTCTTTTAATGCTATTTAGTTGGTCGTGTGGAGGCACAGAGATGACTTTGAATGTTTTCCTCAGCAATTATTTCCCTGGGAAGCGTGGTGCTCGCAGGAATACTTCATGTGGGGTAGCAGATGCTGACTTTGCTGGCTCTGGGACCCCTCTGTTCCAAAGAGGTTTTCTTATTTTCAAGGATATCCAGGTTTAACAGATGTTGTAAAAGGAGCAAGACATCTTCAATATTGTAGGCTGCCTTGTTTGAGGAGGGTAGTCATTTAACGAAGGAATCATTTCACGGACGACTGCATCAATGGGCAGATGTTACACAATTCAAAAAGATAATCTGTTCCAATAAAAAGAATTAATGTTGCAGGCTGTGAGAGCCGCAGTGTCTCCCTAGAGGTAGTATTAATTAAGAGGGTAAACCCAAGAAGAAGGTCAGACATTTTTTCCACTTGGAGAGCTTGTTGGAATAAATTGATATTTGTCTGAATGTCTTTTACTCATGTATCTTGTTAAGCGTGTTAAGTCAGAAGTGGCTTGGGAACAGCAAAGCATCTAATTCTTTTTTCCTATGTTTTTGTGAGCAATAGTCATCTTTGGAGAGTGTACTGAGCACTCTGACTGTGGTAAAATTAAAGATGAAAGGATATCTGCTTGTATATTTTGTATTATTAGCAAGGTCTACTAGTGCTGGTACTTCTTTTTATTACAAGAACTGTTTTGTCATTTATGTGTTTCTCCCCTGTGGCTCCGTTTCTCTGGACTTCAGTGCCTTGCATTCAGTATACGTGTTTCAGGAAAGATAATTCTTTCTCTATGACTTTCACCTTCCCTGCTCTTATATAGAAGGTAGCCAGGTTTTGGCCTTTAGACCATAAATCAGACAGATTGCGTTCCCTAAAACCGGACAATTTCTACTACCTACTGAATCGAGATGGAAAGATTCGATAAATAGAGGCATTAGAAAAGTCTGGTTCTGGCAAATGTTGAGCACATTTTGTGAGGAACTCAGTGCCCTCAATTCCCTTGGCATCTGTAATGATTAAATCAGGTAACTCTTTGCTAAACAGCACGTCAGAAGAATGTGCTAAGGATATAAGTAGAGATGTTGTAGAGGTTTCGTTCTTTGCAGATAAGCATAAAACACGGCTTATTTTTTTCATAGTGCTTTCCACTTGAGGTTAGTTGTAAAAATAAAGATAAAAATAAATATGACTTTTTTTTTTCCCCTCCCAGAAATGAACAGTTAATTGTATTTTCTTCAGGTGTTTCTGGATTATTCAGTCTTCACAGAATTAAGAGGCAAAATATTTTGTAATAGCAGGAAGACTCTTCCACAAAAACAGTCTGTTCAAAGATCTTGGGTTTTGTTTGTGATGTCTGTGATTTTCTCATTGTTTTAAGAGTTCCATAATATTTTGTTTTCCTATAAAAACACCTGCCCTCATATTTCATCAAGTCTGGCGGCTTTTGCACTGCGAACCATTTATTTTGGTGCAAACATCATAATCCATGCATTTAAAGCGATGTATTTTTTTAAATCACCATTTAGGAAATAGTTGCTCATAGCAGGAGGTCCCCTTTAATATGTGAATTATAAACTGGGAGGTCTCTTTTCTGCTCCATTTTTTTTTTTCTCAAACATATGTAATCCATAAGATTAAAAGGTGAAAATGAATTCTTTGTAAGTTGCTGAAACTTGAGAGTACAGTCAAGGGGTGAAATTATCCAGAGTTTCAGCAGTACCATGAATTCAATAATACCCTTTTTGTAAAGCATTCATACAGTAACCTCTTTATCTTTAATGCTTCCTCGTGAGAGATTTTGGTTTTGGTATTGTTTCTTATGATTTATACCAAAGTGCAAACTGTTACCTCATGTTTTGAACCAGAGAAATTCTGTAGCACAAATATGCTGAAAGTTCCCCCGTGTGTTCATCCGATGGAGAATTATTGACAGATCGGACAAGGTGGCTTTTGTCAGGCTCAGTTTGTGGGAACTGCAGGCATGGGGAGTGAGCAAACCTCAAATGGACACAAAGTACAAGGAAGAGAACTAGTGAACAGTTCTCTAGGTTGGGGCTTTTTAATTTTTTTAATGAGAAAATGATGCAGGACAAAGACGTTGTCTTTTCAGTAATTTGGGTTGTAATTCTTTCACCATCCTATAGTTACATTAGATGTTATTTGTAGGAGTGTAACCAAAAATCAGAACTGTTACACAAGATCTTCAGTGAAAGTTCCACAATTGCTCTGAATCCTTCATCAGCGCATACTGGGCTTTGTTTGCCTCTGGTTTCCCTTAGGTTTATTCTCTTCTAGCGCTGCATTGTCCTGCTGCTAGTCTTGGCCTAAGTACCGTTATCATCTGACAATTTGTTCAAACTGTTGACCAAGTTCATACAGAAATCTTTGAGCATATTTATAAAGAAACAAAGAAAGCAATTCTCTGTTTTTTGTGTGAATCTTCAGGACTGCAAAGTAATATATATATATATATATATATGGCAAGTTGTTATTGAATTCAGGAAACGAAAATGACTATTCCATCTGCTAAAAAGGCTCATGTGCATATAAAGGTGGTATTTACACAAGAGCAGTAACTCTGCTCATCAGTGAAATGGGTTAGATGATAGTAATTAGTCAAGCTCCTCGGGCGTAATCAGCTGTCATATACAGTGGTAAATGTAGACCATGAAGAAATGGCTTCATATTGCCTGCTCAGTAAAGCTCATGCTATTGTTACATAAAGGATTGATGTGACCTAGTCACCATTCACCTAAGTTATTCAAAACCAATTTTCAAGATACATGGATAGGCAACTTTTTCCTCAAAACTTTGGGATACCAGGTTGTATTGAGCTCACCTGAGTTGATTTGGTTTTCATAAATAATTTTCTCATTCCTCGCAGGCTTTCTTCATTACTAGCTGTATCAGAGCCTAGCAGTAGATTATGGCTATGTCACACCAGCTAGAAGGGATTTGGCATTTTAGGTTCTGCATGCAAGTGCAGTTTCATCGACATTGCAGCTTTTCTGTAATTTTTGGCAGTAGTTATTAATTTCATCAGTTGGTGACAAGGATGTTACTCTTGTCCTAGAAGATGAAATTCTACTAGAATTTCTGAAAGTACCATTTCCAGTTCCCAATGCAGGCAGTAGCGCTGAACAAACAGAAGCACAGTAAGATTTGTTTTATTCAGAGGCTTGCCTGGCAAGCTGTTTATCCTGTATGTGATCCAACAGGCATTGTGCAAGCTTTGACAAACACCCTGTGGTTTTCATAGAAGGGAAAGTAGCGAACTGCTCTAGGAAATCTGCTCTGACCTTCCTCCTCAATCTAGTCGTACAGTTTGTTCCTACAACTAAATTTCTCAAGCCATGCAATATTTCTGATCCATTTTCTATCCAGTACTGGCCTTCCTGCCAGTGTATATTGCCACCTTTCTTCCCGTATGTTTTTGAGGTCTTCCTCTGTTGTGTTGTGTTTGTTTTTCTTATCAATAGTGCTCCTTTCCAACCTGTGCTTCCAGTCTGTCAGTATGTAAAGGAATGGAGTAAACTCTCCTTTCAGTGCTTGCTCATTTGTGAAGGTAATCTACTTTGCCCGAGACATGCTTGCTTTTGCTTAACATATGATTAAATTTGACTCAGATATCTTCCCTGAGATCAATTGCTCGTTTTAGCTCTTGTTTTTTTTCTCTAAGTGTCTCGGGGATTTTTGTTCTTGCTGATGTTTTTATCTCTGGCTTCATATCGCTCATGCGCTACCAAAGCAAGCTTGACATTCAAGTAGGATAATGTTATCAGTTTCATGTTGTACTGTACTGGACACATTCTACTTGATTCTCCTCCTGTCAGCAACAGCAAGTCAAGCCGTCTGTAAGTATTCAAGACAGTACAGCAGATGAAAGAGAAGGATGGTGTGCTTTTTTCTTGTTTATTTGTGTAAATAAAGCCTTTTCACTGTTGAGGCAATGTTAATGTTAACTTTCTCTTGTAAAGATTAAAACCACAGCTGTTGCCTAAAGGATCTTACTTTTTAACTCTAAGTACCTTTCTGGAATTTCTATCCCTAGCTGAGGGTTTTTTACGCCTTCATCAGCTGAAGTAAGATTGGTGTTTTCTTCCAATGGGAACACTTGGGAACTGCACTAAACTCTGTTCTCAGAGCTTCTCTTTAAGCTAAACAATTTGTACTTTTAGTTGCTAACTGTAAATCTTCAGTTGTGAATGTACGTAGAAATACTTCAACTTGGTGTTGAACACTACTGGGCTAATACGCGTTCTTGCAGAGGTTTGCTAGATACAGATGTTACCAGTAGAGCCCAATTCTACATCGGTGATCACTCTTGAGATCAGCCAGTTTTTTGAATAGGTGCTTACTAGTTGTTTTTAGCATCAACTTTGTGGATTAGAATTTTAGATAATACGAAGTGAAATAGCTCACATATATTGATGTGCCTTATTTGTAAGTGCTTATTTAATCCAATAGTTTTGTTATACTCATCAGAGGATGAAACATACCGTGTTTCACTAGATATATTTTCCATTAATCCACGATGTCTAGCATTAATTTAATAACTGTTCATCGATTGTGTATCAATTGAATCCCCTGAAAATATTTCCTTTCCTTGTCTGGATCAATGTCAGATTATAAACGGCCTGTAATTTATTTGGGTTGGTCTTCTTTGAATGTTGACACAACATTAACTATCTACCTTTTTCTTTTCTAATGTCCTTGGTATTATAGACCTTATTAAAAGCTACTAATGGAGCAGAGGTGACTTTATCCCAGTCTGTTGGAATTTGTGCCACATGCCATCAGGGACTGTTTATTCACACTGAGAAATGAACAAGCCTCATCTTCCTGTGGTTGCAATATATTATCTTGCATTTCTGGTACAATGTACAACTAAGAACTATCACTACATGACTAGAATGGTGCTTTATGTCTTCCTATAATCTATGAGTTAGAAACTTATTGTGTTTTCTGCGTTGTTAGATCATGTCCATCTTGGAATGTTGATAACCACCATGCACAATACCCTTGAAAAGGACCTCACTATCTTTAGCGTTACTAAGCAAGATCTTATTTTCACCTTTAGCTTCACTATTTTAACTTATTGCTATTTGTCTGAGCCCCATGTAGAAATGAGAAGTGATCAGTGTCCCAGCCCTGGATTTGGAAGAGTTGCCCATGTGCTTGCTGCTCAGGGACCAAATCAGGCCCTCACACCCCAGCCCATGTGTGCTCCTGCTCATTTGCTTCTTGGTCATCAGTCTGGGAAGGAGGAACATGAAGCACCCTCCCATCCAAAGCCAACCACACTACACTTTGCCCACTCCTTTTCCGCAAACTTTCTAACTTCCCACCATGCCAATCAACCCAGCAGGTTTCTGTAGCAATCCCGAGTTACTGAAGTTGATTCTCTCCTTTTATTTTATTTACTTTTGAAATCCTCTTTCAAGTGACCCTCTGAACAGTCCTGGCAGCTGACCCAAGCCTTCTGCCAGTAAACCATGTTGTCACGGGACCTTTTCTTTGTAAGGCCTCAGCTGTGTCTCTCTTTTGCCAGGTGACAGAAGATCAAATTCCTGATTTGCAAGCACCCGGTAACACAAAGTAATGTAGAAACCTAGAAGAGTTACCATGGTTGTCAGGGAATATCTTAGGAAACAGAAACTTTTACCAGTGTAGTTTCTTGTTTCTTTTGTTGGTCCTGTGCTGGGAACAAAGCTCACCTGGTTACAGGTGTTGCAGTTACAGAAAACAGAAAAATAAAGCTTTGGCATCTTTGAACACTTCTCAGTGTCTTTTCCTTTTGCCGGCATGACATTTTGTCAGTCCCCTTTTCCTCAGTGCTCAAATTCCAGGCATTTTGCCTTCTGATGTAGCTGAAGGAAACCTTTGAAGTAAGGTATATTAGCATATAAACTCTGGAACTCTTTGCTTGCACTTGGATCTGGATAATAAATGTTTGTTCAGGTGCCCTGTCATAGGGAGTGTTTGCTGCCTTGTCACAATGCATTAGATATCGTGCTGTATTTTTGTTAAAACACTTGTCATATATTTTCAAACCTGGCCTTATTATTTCTAATTTCTGTTCCTCCAAATTATATATCTCAAATGTTCTTTTGGTCTGGCTGGCTTTAAGTCAGAAGGAAAGTGTTCCTTGTGTGCATATGAACTTCTCCCTCCCTTGGGGGAGTTATCTCTGACTGGCAGAAGCAGAAATGGATCAGTCTGTTGCTTAATAGTGTTAAAGATGCTGTGAGCTTAATTTCTTGCTAATTCTGATATAATTCTTCTTCCAGTTGCATGGCAAGCATTCACATTTGGTGCCTGGCACGTGGTGAGCCATGTTTTTGTATGGCGGGCTGTATGGCTTGTACCTGGGTAGTGAATCTGAAGCACTCTAAATATTGCGAATTTACAATGTGATGAATCATGTGGTTGCTCATCACATATGCAATAAATTTGATATATAGATTTTTTTTTAATTAATTGCACATACATTAGCTATCTGCACAGTGATTGTGTATTAAGGAACAAGAGCCGTTCTCCAGGACAAATGGTCAAAAGAGTACTTTCTGTTGGAAGAAAATAAGTGTTTTGGAAATTGACAGCACATTTAAACTAGCTTAAATGTGCAATAGTTTTAGTTTTTGGAAGCAGAAGGTATGAACAGAATGATACTGTATGCAAACAGAAGTTCTGAAAGTATGATTTCTTAGAAAATTTTCTAGGGACAGATGATTTTCCCTACACTTTGTATGTGTGGTGTTATACAGAGTTTACTTTTGGGTTTTAACAAAATTAAATTGTGCTGGGAAAAAATCAGTGTAAGAATGGTCCACAGTAGGAAGTCTGCAGGATGAGTGCGCGTGCCAGGAGGACTCTGTCATTTGCTTTTCCTGATTGTCTTGCATTTAATTGCTTAGTTGAATATTGCATTAATGTAGGGTTTTGGGGTGAATTATAAAAGGACTGGATAACAGCTTGCTTTGGTTGTAAAGCTGCACTCTCATATTTTTGGCAGTAGGTAAAAAGGGCTGATTAGGATAATCTGTTTCCTGTATGTTCAAATATAAACCAGATACTCAGTCATGAAAAAGTCATTCACTCTTTTCCAAAGGCCTTTTATTCTTTTCTTTTACCAGTGTTACATGGTAGTTTGAGAAGAAAACTGGGCAATGTGTTAGTCCTTATTCAGAAAAGAGCATCAAGAAGAGGCGATTGTATTAGTTCTTTCCCTTCTTCCCTCCTTCCCCCTCTATTCTGATAATTTCTGATGAGATTCCCTAATGACCACATTAGTGCTTTTTAATCTTTCAAAGCAGGAGTGAAAATGCAATTGCTGTATGTGAATATAAAAAATACAGTGTTATTGGTGCTCCAGGTTTCACATCATTTTTAGAAATGAAGATCTACTCTGTAGCAGCGATGGGTCCATAATCTGATTGTTGATGCTTGCACTTTTTTATGGTCATCTCTTTGAATACGTAATTATCATTTGTATGCAGATATGAGAGCTCAGCTTTTCCCAGGTCCCTCCTCAAGACATCTAGAGAGTGTGTTATAACTGATAGTCCTTTATCTAAGAATAAGTAATGGAGGGGACATTGAATGGTGCCATCCCAGCAGCAGCCATGTATCCCTGCTAGATTTGTGTTGCCTCTCCAGATCATGTAGTCCAGGAAGGTTGCTCTGCATTCCTATCTTACTGGTGGCCTTCTAGCTGGCTAACCTGCTCTCCTCACCTCCAATGGTTTAACACACACACAAAAAAGCTCTCGGTGAGGTTGTGGCTACAGGAGCTCGTACGCTCAGGTTGGCCATGGTGCCTTATGGGAGCTGAACTGTTTATACCTGTGTATGTGGTTCCTGAAACTTTTTCCACCGTGGGCCCACTGTTTCCATTAAAGGATTTTATGGGGCTCCCTACACATCATGTCTTGCACAGCTTGCAATATTGGCTTTTAAAAGTGGCTTTAAATACAATGCCAGGGTCCCCCGGCAGCAGCTTTATGGGCTGCTGGTGAGCTGGGGACCCCAGTTGGTTATCCCTGTGCTAGCGGAGCCCCCACGCTGGCTTTTATAGCTAAAATGATGAAGTATCTGTTTTGTCTTCCTTGCTGAATAAATCAGGGAGCATTGCAAAGCACCACAAGCCCTTTTTCCAGAGATTCCCCCTGTTTTTCAAAGGAAAAAACGGTTACAATCGAACGCCAACACCACGCTGTCAATGTCTGCATATAGGTTTTGCACGTAGGCCCTAAAACTAAAAGCATGATCATCAAAGTAGTCTTTGTTCCTTTCAGGATCTCTGGCATAAAATTAATTGTTCTTAGTTTTTTTTGTTTTGCAGAGGAGGAATAAACTGTTGATTTCCCTTCTGCCCATTACTTCAATGTTGGGTTTACTCCTTCATGTAAGAATTACAGCTGGAATCAAATCAGCTCTTTGCCCTTTCAGGTATATCTATACTATCACTGCTGGAAGAGCCTGAAAGCTTCCTACTTCCCCTAGGAAGCTTTGCATGTGCTCAGAACAAGCAAAGTAAACCTCCAAATGAGGGAAATCTGGCCCTGAACTGGACACTAATGGATATTTGTCCCCATGAGTGATGTGCTGCAAAACCCTCATAGTTCCCATCATGAATGCACACCAAATCACACCAAGCGACCCAAAAACTGCAGAATTCTGTTGATCACATCTGTCAGAGACAGCAGAAGTGTAACTTACTGTTCTCACTTATCTTTGAGTGGTGGCTTTCATTGCCTCAGCTGACATTTAACAATGACCCTTTTAATCATCTTCCATTTTGATTGGCGGCTAATATACACATCAGCTTTGGAAGGGATAGTGTTTGCTCGTAGTCAAACATCCTCTGAGGCACTGAGAAGATAAACAGTGAAAAGTAAGGACATGCTACTGGTCCAACTGCATGACTGTTGTCTGTGTATGAACTGCTCACCTGTGGGGTCAGATACAATAAATCTCTCCTGTGGAGCGGAGACCGTTAGTTGTATGTTCTTTGCAACAGCGATCCACGTGGGAGGTATCTTTAGCTTCAACTGACTCATCATTTGTTGTTGTTTGGCACACACCCTCTGTACTGTGAATCTAAAACATAACTGATTTACAAAAGGAGGCAAGAGAGAATACTGGTTTTATAAACTGGATGAAAGTATTACATTTGGAACCATAATTTTAATTTCTTTCCTGTTTCTTGTGACTAAGAAAACAATGGCAGGAGGACATAGGAAATGTGCCTGAGTTGTGCACATGTGGGTGAGCTAATGTTTGCAGTGACTTGGAGCTGTGAACGTAGGCTGGTATATGCTGTTCAAGCTTGAGTTTTTTTTCATGCCTTTTGTATTAAAATGATGTTTAGATAGATTTTGGATGAGGTGCTGGTTTGGAGTTCAGTAATGCAGCATGTACGTATTCAGAACAAGGGTCAGGTTTTGCACTTTCAGTTTCTTCTGACATTGAAAAGTGTCTGCCAGCGTGTCTGAAACACGTTGGGATCCCCTCTGTTATTTGTGTGTCATGAACATATTTTTAAAATGTGTTCAAAGTCAGCACTGCGTGTTGAATTGCTGACATTGTTGGATTATTCTTCATGTTAAGACTTGCTTGATTCGAAGGGAGAGAGATGTCCATACTTGTAATATTTGAATAATGGAAAATACATTCCCTACATTTTAATACCTTATTACCTATTAAAATTCTCTAACATTATGGATACTAGAGGTATATTTGGTCTATTTTCCGTAGACATATGGGTAAACATACTGCACGGGTGCTTCATAAAGGAAAGAGAAAGGAAGTTCCTCCTTCATTTACACAGATAAGTTTCTGATCAGTGGGTGGAAGGGAAAAGACTGAAAATTTTTCTATGCCTGTAAGTTAGATTTCAGTTAGAACATGCACTAGCGTGTGTGTTCTTTTAAGTCCTGTGTGTGGCAAACTCAAAGGTGAGATGACCCAGATCTGATTGCGATCTTGTATCCGTGTAAAACAGATGGGCAGTGGCAGCTCCCCATGCAGCCCTGACACTGGTGTCAGTGGAAGTCAGCCCGAGATCAGAATCGGAAGGATTTCCATATTCTAGATAAGAAGGCGAAACTTTATATTCTGTGTTCTTAGTTTTGAAAACGCTGTAAAGGAAACCTCATCTTAGTTGGGTTTCTGCTTGTCCTGTTTTCTACTGTCTCCTTTTCTTGAACTGTGAAGTAAAAGTAAAAACTGAGCTAAGAGGTTAATATAAAATAAAAGGAGCCTACTCTGAACAGTCCATCTGCTACTGGGGTTTTCAACTGGTTCTCTGCAATAGATGTACTACGGGGTACCTCAGGTACTCTCTGAGTAGGCAACAAGGGATTTCTGAACTGAGTATGAACTTTTTCAGGATACTGAAAGTTTATTGTAAGGGCGCAATCACATAAACTTGTGCTGCATACATGTTTTTTGGATGTTGCTAGGTAAAAATAACTGCGAATTGACAAGAATTGAATTCTGGGGTATAAATGTGGATTTCACAAGTCCTTTTCATTTAAGATTAAATCCCAAACCAGGGGAAAGAACTCTAAGGTCTTTGCTTAGGAAAGAAAAGTACAACCAACCAACCAAAGCGTGTTGTGATTGTTTGCCTTGTGAAAATCTTAATATAGGAAATAACACCCTAAAAGAAACAAGGGTCTTAGCGTTTGCTCAGATGCGATGGATACCCTCAACCTGAAGTCCAGAAGTGCCAGATTTTCTTTCCAAACAGCAGGTGCCTCTTGAATGCAGACAAGGAATCAGACAAATCAGTTAGCCAGAATAAATAATAAAATGTAGCGTGGAGGGGTAAGGCAAGACCACAACCCAACAGGACTCGAAAATTATACGAGTTTTAAAGGAAGATAAGAAAATACACAAGTATTGCAGCTGATTTTAGAATTGAGTTAGACACTGGATAATACTTGCTTCTTATATGGTTTCAAACAATTAACTGAAACTCTGGGCTCCTGTTTCCCATATATGAACACAGTGAGATGGTGTTTTCTGCTTTCGTTGGAAAGCGAACATTGTTTCTCAGAAATTTCTTCTATGTGATTTATTCACATGGCACGAGTTTTTCGGGGTGGTGGGTGAGATGATGACTTAAGCTGCATCATCTTATAAGCATCTTTGTGAAGATGTTTTCTTGCCTTGCACATTTGAACAACTTCAATTTGTAACATACTTCAATGAAACATTATCAAGGAATATTTTAGTTTTTTAATAGAAAACGGTGAATAATTTTTTTGTTTGTTTCCTTCAGTTTTTTTTTCTTCATTTATACTGTGGCATTCAAATACTGAGGATTTTGTTAATGCCATCGTCTATAATTATTTCAAATTTCCATATAAACTACATGTTTTCATTGCAAATGATCAGGTTCTTGTTTTGTACTGATAGACTGTGTGAATATGTATTTTTAAAATATTACTTGAATGAACTCTTTGGTAATCTCCCTGTTTTCCTGTCCTTCTACATACATCCTCCAATTTTACTAGAGGTAACATTAAATTATACTGAAGGACTCTAAACTTGTTCAGACCACCTCCATTTCCAGGCTTGTGTTTGACTGTGATCATATCGAATTTGGAGCAGAAAGTAACTTGTTGAAGGGAGGGGTTACAAAAGCCCAGGTGGGAAGATTTTCTTTCCTCCCAGTTTTCCAACACCTCTCCAAAGACAAAACTCACAGTGCAAACCCTTCATTTCCTGAAATCTTTTTGTTAATGCCAACAAACACGCAGGTCAATGTGCAGGTTGCAGAGCTGAAACCGAACACTAGCTCAGTTTCCCTGGATCAATGAAGTGTAATTTGATGCTTGTAGTTGCCTGTCCAGCTTGGGGAACCGTCATGGAGAACAAAGGCTCCACACAGGTTCCTGGAGATATTTGAGCAGCAAAACACCATTACTGCTGTTTTCTTCTGCCGGTGTTTGGCTCGGTGCTGTGCTGTTTAGGCCAGGTGTAAATTTGTTGTGGTGGTTATGCCAGCAAATTCTCCTAGAATAAAGGCAGTTTGTGCTGTCTCTGTGTAGGTGACCTGAAGAACTAAAAAAAAAAAATCAATTGAAATTTGAGATCTGCAGATGTTCATGTAGACTGTCTCTTACAACAGAGCTTCTTGGTCTATCAGTCAGTCTCTCTATAAATTCAAGTCGGCAAAGACTCCTTAGTGAACAACAAATGAACACTTTACAGAAGTCTGGCAGCAGATGCGGATTAAAGAGCAGTAGATGTAACAGGCTGTGACACCTAATGGTGTTTTCAGCAAGATGTATGAAAGATTAAACTCACAGCTTCTGCCCTCAGCGGGAAATGATGCATACGAATGTGTGCTGTCGTGATTTGAATGTCTTTGCAGCGTTACAGCTCCTTTTTGGATGGGGAGCCTTTTTTGGTCAATAGAAACTTGCATTTGTTTATCTACTTAATAATTAGGCTTTGAGTGTTCACTAGGATGTAATCTGATCCATGTTTTAAGCAAGGATGGGTTTTGTTTGTTTGTTTTTACTGAAGGGCTCATTAGAAATTGATGGGAGTTAAGTGCATCTGTGCCCAATCATGCACCTCTTCCTGAAGTGCCTAATTCAGCTGATTGGGTTGGTTAGTGACAAGAAATACAATGTCAGCAGGACCTTAATTATTTAATCTAGCTAATCAGATGGGAATCATGAGGAATGTGTTGAGGTAGATCAAAACTCTTACCTCTCCATGTCTCAGCAGAAACACTGGAAAAGGAAAAAGGTACCTCTTATTAGTGTGTGTATGTGATATTGTACACATCCTCCCAAAGAATTACTGCTTGACATGTGTCTCCATAAAATACGTGCTGCATCATGATGATAGTTAAAATTCTATCTGTTGGTTCGCTCAGGTGTGATTGAATTATCATGTTCATGTTAAATGCACGGTATCAAATGTAATGAGTGTATCTTTCTGCTCTGTTGCAGGTTATACAATATTACTTAAACGGTGAGACAAGAATACTTCTTGAAAATTAAGATTTCTTCAGGTAAGGACTGAGTTAAGTAATTTTCTATAAAGACCATTATTATTAATAAGCATCAGCATGAACTAAACACAGTTACCGTTTGTGAACTACGCTTTGAAAAGCTGAAGAAAAAGCACTTGATATGTTCCTGGTGATACAGGCTTTATAAAGAGGCCACTCGAGAAAGACATAGTTGTGCACTTTTGGGTGGTCTTATAGTTTTGAATGCTTGGTACCCAGATGTCTTTGAAGAAGGAATTGATGAAGAATTAACTTCTTTAGCAGCATGGCTCTGGTGTAGGCTGCTTGTCTCCTTTTATCCATCTCATTTTCAGAGAAGCATTGGTAGACCTAAACTTCATGTTCAGGAAATGTCCCTAGTCCCCTGGAGGTTATTGCTAAATAATAACATGCCCAGTTGTCGTTCTTTGACGGATGTCTCCCCTGGGATAAACAAGCAGTAGTTCTGCAGAGCGAGAAATCAGCAGCTCTTTGTTTAAACAATCTGTTAAAACTCCTGCCTTGTGCTTGAGAAAAAGAATTGGGGGTTTTTCAGGAGGGTTGGTGAAAGATTAAATAATTACTCCGTTCACGATGGGAAAAGCTCCAATTTGCTGGAGATGGTGCCGTAAGCCATATAGTCACAGTTGAGATAAAAATAACATGTGAGAAGTTTTACCTTGCCACATCAGGGAATGGGGCTTGTGCTTATTTTCCTTATAATGCAGACTGGTAGAACACAGGTAAGCAATTCACATGACTCCAAGTAAAAGGCAAGGAAATCTGTTAATTTGATAGATGTTTACAAACGTATGAAGATACCCTTTAAGTTATGAACTGTATATCTACTTTTCCAAGGTAATGAAAACTTGGTGAGCTGTTGACTCTACAGAGTCCTTGCCATCCTTTCAGTTTCATCCATTTACATACATCTATTTCATCTTAAAGCTTACAAAGAAAATTCAGGAAGTTGTTGAAATTAGATGATTAAACATTTTCCATAAACAGATAGCTGTTCTTGACTGCACCGTATTCTGTTACCTTGCCCGAGTATCGTACAGAGCCTCAAACTGAGAAATTGCATTGAAATTCCTTTGGGTTTGCATTCTTGGAACTTTTCCTAGAGCAGTTTCATGACTTGATTTGTATTTGGTGTTAGAAAATTTATAAGACTCTGGTGCTTTGGTACTTATGTGTAGGTTTTGAAAGGAAAGAGAATGAATGTTTGTTAAGTTTAAAATAAAATTGTAGATTTTCTTATAGTAATGGACAGGTTATCACTGAAGTGACAGTATGTTACACGGCTATATTAAGAAAAAAGACCTATCTAATATCTTCCAAAGCTTATAACCTAAACAAATGAATTAAACATCATGTTTTCTACATTAATCTTTGTTTGTATAGGGACATGGTATGTAAGAATTTTGAAGACCATTAAAATGCTTTTAATTTTCAGTGTCTGTCCCAAATCTTAGTCTTGCCATGCCTATAGAAAATGATTATGGTTTTTTATGTTTTCAAACAGGTTTTGACCTCAGTTTAGAAGTATTTCCTTTTACAAGAAACTTTCATTTTTTCTATTGGTTTTGAATATTTTTGTGGTTAGTAATCTATTTATCATATATAACTACAGGATAGCAAATACTGGTCCTCCTTCTCCACTATTCTAGTTTATTGTTTATCGGCTTGAATCTCAGAAGGAATTAGTACAAAGATTATAACAGTACCAATTTAACCGCATGGGCATATACACTCTATATGGTTATACACCTGCATAAATGTAAATGACTTTTACTGCTTTACACTGAGGACCTTCTGAAGGTCATTGGATTACTCGGTGATTAAAATGTCTCCCTGGAGAATGGGGATGCCTTGGACATCTTGTATTAAGTGCTAAGCCAGTTCAATCATTTTGGGAGGAAAATGCACTAGTGAATTAAACAGAGAAAAAAACATGCATAGGTCCACGCTTTTTTAATGTAATGTCTATTTTTAGAATTACATTTGAGTAATACAAGAATTTTGAACTGGTGTAGACTGCACTGTAGGATTCTGCCCATAGAGTGCTGTAGAAGATTGTCCACTCTTTTAGCAGCAACTTTTGAACAGTTAACCATTTATAATTCAAATCAAGCTTTCAAGTTTTACTGACTGCTTAAAGTTTGAATGCCCTCCTTTATGCGACAGTTGAAGCAGCTCCAGTGTGCTGTAGTGTTTGTGTCTGCTGCTGCTTTACCGACAATATAGGGAATTGTTGTACTTCAAAGGCTGTATATAAATATTTTATTTGTATAGCTGCACTACCATGTACTACTGGAAAAATCAGTAATAAATTATAGGAAAAAAAGTAATAATAATCTGGTGCTTCATGCATTGTGCACCTGAATAACCTATTTGAGCTTGGTTTTGTTTTGACTTAATTGTGGTTATTCCGCAAATATTTCTTCTGCGGAAAGAAGAAATAATAATATAATAATAAGAAGGGGAGCTGATTAATTTCCTGTTATTGGCCCAGTTCTGTTGCATCTCAGTATAGGTGAGTTCTGCTCCGGCACATTCAACCTATGGCATGTTTACTGTTTGGGAAGTTACACCCAAACTGTGTTTGCTTGATGAATAGGTGGCACTAGAATGTAAAATCTACCCTAGTAACAGAGTAAATAAAATTACTCAGTATAGAACTTTTAGGCAGCTTCTACCATATGCCTTAGTATTATAATTTAAAATTAGATTTGCTCAAAACGGAAATCCGGATTCAAGCTGACATCATAACTTATGACCTCCAGTAGCAACGAAAATTGAAAACATGAGACAAGTGCATTAATCGCCGAATAGTTTATAAGCGTGCCCTGAATGCTCATCTGAAACGTTGACGCTATTTTATTATATTCAGTAACAGTTTAAAGTCACAACTTATGAATACTTTGGGGTGCCTATGGTAAAGCATTCAGACTCGTTTTATTATACTTTGTCTCAAATCTTTCAAGCCATTAGTTAAGTGCACAGAGCTACTTGCATGTCCAACCTATTGCTTTTACTGGGACTGGGAACATGAGGAAGGTCATAGGGAACTGATTTGGCAGCTCGACTTGTGTGAACTCAGAAATTTGTTGGTACGTACTCAGTTGCATGAGGATGGGTTAAACGGCCTCAGTGTGGATGCATCTGCGCAATTAGGGTCATTGTTTTGGGGGAATTTTTAGTTTGATTAGCAACTTGAATTTTGGTTTCTAGTTCTGCTAGTAATTAATGTTTGTAGAAATGTTGTAGTAGTAGCGTTCAATGTAGTCTAATATGGAGTATGATGGAAGCAATTTAACTTACATCTGCATAACTGACCGAGGTTGTAATCAAACAGATCTTGTCAGATAACTTGATGGAATTACCACTTGAAACCAATCTGTAGTTTCATTATTTTTTTGAGTCTCAAGGTATTTTCATTGATTTTGTTTGTATTAATAGTTGGCATTTTATAATGAACAGGTAGAAAATTTACTTGATAATTTGAAAATAATTTAGGAATGTCATACCCAATTTCATCTCAAATTTATGATGATTCCTCTATAACGAATTCCTTTTACATGTGACCTCATCAGTGTATCTCAGAATATTCGAAATGTGATGTTGTATATAGTTGACTTCAGTGGAGTTTGGAAAAACACAAGGAAAGGTGGGATCAGTACTTTCCAAACTACTCACAGCTGCTATTGGATTGAGGGTCCCCTCTCTTGTCTTGAAGACTACAGCTCTTGCTCCTCCTGCCATCCCAGTATGCAAGTTAAAATTTTGCCTGTGGCATTTGTGTCTGCTTTGGTTTGGTCTGTGTATTTTTTTTGTGACTTTAAAATATTAAACATTATCAGCCTTGCTTTACTTTTCCAGCTTCTGAACATGCAAAAAGTCAGCTCGAACGTTCAAGATCAAAATATGATTTTACATTAGCAGAAGTATATGTATGTTGGACTAAGTATTTTTGCATGTGTTAGGAGGATGATCTGATTGTTAATTACCAGTCAAACAGAGTGCCTGGATGGGACTCCCCTTGGCTTTGTGCTTTAATTCCCAGGTTGGACGTGGGGGGAAACACCAACAAAACTCCTTTCCTAATGAGCTGAAGTTTATACCTGGTGTTTGAATGTCTCATTTGTCAATGGACAATCTTTTCCTGGGAGAGCTTCTTTGTTCCTGTGCAGTTTGAGCTGGTGGTTTCAAAATGGATTTAAATGCTTTCACAGGCAAAAATGATAATGAGCTGGTTGTGGCTTTTGTATTTCACTTTATTGGGTAGTTCCAGTAGTAAACTGAATTGAATTAGATCTATGAAATGACCTTAGTTGCCTGTTCTCAATAGTATTTTTAAGAAACTCCACTCTTTGCTTGCTTTTATTTTAATGTAAGGTACATGGTGCAGCTTGTATATGGGTATTGTTTAAAGGCTTTGAATGGCTTGCCTGTCTGATCCATTTTAACAGATTCCAGCCTTTTCCATGACATCATTAATATAACAGGCTTCCTAGAAAATATGAACAGCTGCTGTGTATTTTTTCCCTGTGTTTTATAGTAAAACTGTCACAGCTTTTCCGTTCTCTACAAACAACAGCAATAGGCTTGTCTGATGTAAAACAAAATAAAAGAAGTCAGAAATAAGGAGCTGCGATACTGTTAACAGGCCAGTAATGTAACAGGTCCCTATGTATGAATCATTGAATAATGCAATAAGGGATTACTTATGCTGTTGTCATACTGGTCAAAGGTTGGTCCCATTTCCTTCCCCCCTCCCCTGAACTAAACTGTGCATCATTAAAGATGATGAAAACAGTGTTGTACTCAGCTTCCTGGCCCAGATGGCAATTTGCATGAAGAATTTTATTGTATTTTTTTTTTCTAATATCATTATTATGCAGACTGTGCATAGAGGTTTTAAAGTTCTTTTCAGTTCTTACAGTTCAGGTCAAAGGGACTTGCTTCACTTTTCTGCACATCCTGGAGTTCTGTGATGGTTTAGAGATCACTTTACATGGATCCTAGATACTGAATGAGACTAGGAATTCATCAGTCTTGTGGTTACATTTTATTTTCTATCTTGTTCCATCTGTAAATAGCTGAAAGGTGTCAAAGAACGATGTGGGGGGACCCTTAGATCCTTAGATTGTGTTTTGTCTGGAATACTTTAATTTGAGGCTTTGTATCTTTTAGGTGACTTGTACAAAGCAGCCAGGAAGTCTGATGTGTTTCACTCAGCAATATCTGCATTTGATTTGTCAAAAATAGGAGGTATAAACAAAAGGTCCAAGCCTTACAGTGTAAATTGGTCATAAGACAACTCATTGCCAATTAATGCCGTTATCTCAGTCCTGTATCTTTTGGGGTGCTTCCTCCCTCCATTTGAAAATAAGACACCTGCATCTCCTGTGAAAATACTCTGAAAAAAATGCAACAACTAAGGATCTCTCTTCTTCATAAGCGAGGGACATGGTTTATGAACCATGTGAGTGATTGTGAGCTGATTGAAAAATACTAAAAGAAAATCAATACTAACTTTGCAATGAGCACCTAGATAAGGACAGGGCTACATTGTCCATGTCCGGGGTGTTCATCAAATGGTGCCCATCTTGTGGCTGCATATAGAGAAATAATTTAATGAAAGAAATAACTGATGTCTTCTGGTGATTATCAGTTAAAATCCCTTCATGTTCTATGAGGAACTTTACAAAAGACTGCTTCACCTGTTCTCTATTCATGTCCTTAAGCAGGCTTGAAAGAAGACCTAAACCAACATGTGAGTCTATAATGTGACTGATGCTCACAGCAAAGGTCATTCCTTCAAATATTTGAAGCATCATGGTACTCAGCGACTGATGGTTGACGTCTGTAGGTTCTGTGCCGTCCGACACTCTGGGCAGGAGGGCACCTTCCAACCACACCCCCCCTTTTGAAGGTCAGCTCACACCAGGGTGGCACGGTTAACAAAAATCCAGCTTTGTTCCAATGTTAAAAGAAGTCTGAAACTCATTTTTTTGGCACCTTCTTGTCTATGTTGAAATGAGCGTAAAAAGTCTGATATTCAGTGGAACAGCACCTGTGTATTGTTTTTAGAGGTAATTAGAACACAAAGTGAAGCAACAGCAAGGTATGTAGAGAGTATTTTGAGACTGTAGTTCTTATCAGACCAATTACACTCTGAGTAAAGTGTCTTTCTCATTACCTTAAAATTCCCTAATATGGGGAAAGCTGTAGGGACTTAATTGTACTGATTTTAGCTCACTGTTTTTCCTTTTTGAAGCATGCAGAAATTAATTTCTTCCTTCCCTCAACCCCCGTATCATTTTAGAAATTATAGCTCTCTGGTGTTGCATTTCTAGTCAGTCTGGCATATTTCAGATGTACAAACAGGCTGAGGATTGTTTCATTAGTCCATTTCAGTAAATTAGCTTCTTTACAAGACTGTTTTTCCATTTTCTACCCCCACCCAAAAGAAGGTTCCAGAGAGTAATCAATATTTCCATAAAGATATATTAGCAGATTTTAAATAGATGTCAGAGAAAAATATTTACCAGGCCAGGTTATAAAAATTTTACCTATAACACAAATCTATTTTCTAGCTATTATTTAACAAACATCCTGTAGAGATGCAACACTTTAGGATGGAAAATAATTTTGCAGTCATTGATACATATAATCTACAGTATACAGTATCAAATAATTTAATGTTAATGACCACATCCATTCTGATCTGCATGGCAAAGCCAAACTATGGAGAAATTCCGCTGGAATTAATGTAATTAATCTATAGTTACAGCACTGAGTCAAATAAAAATATGGAAGATGCATTTATAACTTGGATACAAAGAGATCTGAAAAATCAAATTTTTGTCATTCTTCAGATGCCATGAAAAATGTTCCATATTTTGCTCCATAGACCTCTGAAATAACCCCCAAATATGTCTTGGTAACAGAATATGTCCAAAAAATGTACTTAACTGAAAAATTACTTTGCTGTGGCTTTCACATCGGTATCCTTATTACACAGATAAACCTGAAACAGTTATTATAATGAAAATATGACCATTTGAGTGAAAGGAGAAGACAATGAAGAGTATTTAAATACAGTAAATAAAACCCAGTAAATTGCATGTTGAGGGTGACAATTGATTTTTCTGACTTGCAGTACAGATGTGTTTCGATTAGATTTGTGCTAGAGGTAGTGGCAGATTATGGGAAGAAAAGCATGTCTTAATTAGCTTAACATGAGCTTTCAGATATTTATTGAATCTCCTAGCACCTCCTTGGAGCAGGTCAGTCAGCTACTTCTTCTCTTCCACCAGAACTACTCAGAACATCGTAATATGGAAGACATGAAGACTTTCCTGAGGCCCACAGTATTTGAGAGGCTTCACTTATTTTTCCCTCTGCTATATAAATGTGTATTCTCATGATAAAACCTTTAGGGTGCAGTTCATGTGCTAGAGCATCACTGGCCAAGATCGGTCCCAGTAACTGTGGCCACAACGCAGGAGAAAGATTGCGGCTGTGTCTTAAAAATAACTTTATCTCACCGGTCCTATTGGAAAATCCCTTACAGGGGTTGTTTTCTGCTCCTACAGTAGTTACTGTGCTCTCCTGGCATTTCCTAATATTGTGATACATGTCATACCTGGAGACTATTCTGATGGTTGATGTGAACGGTAATAAGAGGTCTTTGAGTTATTTTTGGGGTGGGGCATTTAGAGGGATTTTTTGCCTTCATCACCTTCAGCTTTACACTGGCCTGTGTTGGCAATGAGTACAATTTAGAGTAAGCTGTTGCCTTTAAAACCAGTAGCCTGTTCTCTGTGAAACAGGTTGATACCTTTTAGAGCAAATGCAG